>NW_027397063.1:134660738-134834676 GCF_003265705.2 Callorhinus ursinus | reverse complement strand
GTTAGCCTGGTGATGGGTATTAAAGAGGGCACATTCTGCGTGGAGCACTGGGTGTTATGCACAAACAATGAATCATGGAACACTACATCCAAAACTAATGATGTAATGTATGGTGATTAACATAATAAAAATAAAATAATAATAATCAAACATAAATAAAAAAAATTTTCTCAAAGATCATTGGTATCCTTAGGAATACATCCTTTTTTCTTTTTAATTTTAAGAGAGAGAAAGAGAAGTACATGTGTGCATATGGGGGGGATGGGCAGAGGGAGAGGGAGAGAGAGAATCTCAAGCCAACTCTACTCCCAGCATGGAGCCCCAAGCAGGGTTCAATCTCACAACCCTGAGATCGTGACCTGAGTTGAAATCAAGAGTGGGATGCTTAACCAACTGAGTCACCCAGGTGCCCCAGGTCTTTATTGTTTTTCCTCAGTTTACCTTGCCTTGTTCTTTCTTCTCTGATTATTTTCCATCCACCCTTCTACTTCATCACTTCGGCTTTAGCATGGAGTTACTGGAGAGACCGGAATTCTTACCACAATGTGATCTGTTCAAATGAGCCATTCTTCATCTTGTTTTGACAGTCCCAGTCAAATAAAGCTATTTGGCATTCTATCACATGTGACATTGATGGGTAAAAAAACAAGGGATACTTTTATCTTACAAATGTGGATGGAGGATCCAGACCATGGATATAACTGTCTGAAGTCCCCTGGGAGAAACACTGGGAGGTTATATTACTCTATTCAGGTTTCTGGATTTCCAGATGTATGGCCAATTTAACATATGTCCTTACAAAGATTTGTACAAATTTCATTCCGTGGGCTGCAAGGAAAATTGGCTAATATGTTAATAGGGAAAAAAAAAAAGAAAGCTTAATTTTTTACCTTCCACCATGCTCTACAGTCTAGAAGTTTAAAAGAATTAGGGGTCAAACACCTAAACTGTCTTGAAAATAATAAAATATAGGTATATAGCTGACCTCAGGGTGGAGAGGAGGAAGTAAAATTAAAAGCAAAGGAAATAAGCACAAAGAAAAAGGCAGATTAGGTAAGACTATGAACCACTGTAAAAACTTCTCTGCCTAAAAGACTGTGAGGAATTGTAGGAAGCTGGTAAGAAAGAATATGGTAAATGTTAATGTACTAAAATGGCAGGGTATCATGTTTAATTTTAAAAAGCAAGTTGCATATAGTATCATTGTGTTCTGTAAAAATTGCGTGTGTGTGTGTGTGTGTGTGTGTGTGTGTGTGTGTGTGTTACCAGTGATATAAACCATCTATATCATGGACTTTTGTATGTTAATTCAGTCAGGTAATTGCAACTTCTTCTAATTTATATATTCATACATAAGATTCTATAATAAATTTAAATTGATAAAATGATTTTGATTGATTTAACAAAACTTTAATTTGGCCAATGTGTTTTCAGATTTTCATTACTACAGTGAAGTTCTTCAGAACATTTTCTTCACACCTATCCTGAGCACTTCCACAGGATAAATTTCTAGAAATGGAATTGCTTGTCATAAACTTAAGCACATTGTAAAAAGCTTCCCGTGTACTCCTTAAACAATCTCCACCATCACTGAACCAGATTATACTCCCAATTACAAACTGTAATTCTCCAAGACTCTACCATTATCAATACAAGATATTTTCTCATTTTATTTTAAATTTTAATTTTCTTTTATGAAGGCAGAGATGCCTATTTTAATTTGGTGTTTTAAATGTATTTCTTTTGGGGGTGCCTGGCTGGCTCAGTCAGTAGAGTATGCGACTCTTTATCTCAGGGTTATAAGTTCGAGTCCCATGAGCCTCATGTTGGGTTTAGAGATTACTTAAAAATAAAATCTTTTTAAAAAAGTATTTCTTTTTGATCTGTGTATCTGTTAAGGATTATATTTGGCTTCATTTAAAAAGACTATCCATCATACAGTGCCTTTAGTAAAAAAAAAAATCTTTTATTTTTCTCATATAAAAAGAAGTCCACATCTAGGCTCCTTTCTTTCCATTCATCTGTCCTTAGCTCAGAGCTTTTGATCTCTTGCTTACTTCCCTATTGTCATGAATGTCTGTCCCATCTCCAGCATTAGGAAAGTGCTCCAGGTATGAAGAGGGAAAAGGACAAAAGCAAAAGCTTGTGCCTGCTGAGTTTGCTCCATTTTCCTTGAGACCACTCCTCCAACCGCCCCCCTATGTACCCCCCCAACCCCCCCACCACACCCCTCCAGCTTCCCCCCACCAACCTGTGACCTCCACTCACTTCCTATTGGTCAGAGCTATGGCACTTGGCAACCCTTGTCTGAAAAGGAGGATAGGAATTAAAACTAGAAGTATATTTCACCCCCAAAATAAATCAATAAGATCAAGTTTCTCATAATGAAGGACAGAACAATGGATATTGGATAGCCACCAGCAATATTGGCCACATTTTCAGTGTTTTTGCATATCAAAGATGGTTAACTTTTGTCTTTTGTTTTTAAATGTTATTTATTGTTTCATCAATATATATTTGTCAATATTTAGACATTTGCTTTTCATTTATTTTTACTATTGCTATCAAATTTTTAAATCTTTTCATTTACAGATTTTTTTCCCCCTTTCCTGCTGTGTCATTCTCTGTGTCGATATGATCCTTTTGTTCACCACATTACTGGTTTTCCCCACCTCCAAGTAGGATTGTGCCTTCTGTTACTCTTGAGTGATGCTTGTGACTATTTCCGGTCAGTAAGTTGTGAGTGGAAGTGTGTTTGAATATCAAATATATGCATATCTATTTTCTCCATTGTAATCTTTACTTATGTATTCAGTCATGATCCACCTAGTTATAATAGGTTAGATTGTGTGACAATAACAAATAATCCCCAGCTTTAGGGGTTTAAATTCACAGAGGTTGGGCGCCTGGGTGGCTCAGTTGTTCAGCGTCTGCCTTCGGCTCAGGTCATGATCCCAGGGTCCTGGGATCGAGTCCCACATCCGGCTTCCTGCTCAGTGGGAGGCCTGCTTCCCCCTCTCCCACTCCCCCTGCTTGTGTTCCTGCTCTCGCTATCTCTCTCTCTCTATCAAATAAATAAATAAAATCTTAAAAAAAATAAAAAAATAAAAAAAAAATAAATTCACAGAGGTTTATTCTCCCTCAGAATCAATGTTTAAGGTGGGGGTTGATTGGGGCTTCTACTCCATCAGATTGTTCACTGGCTCAATCCCTTCAGTGTTCAGTGACTCAAAGCCCTTCCCTGGTCATTTCACACACCACAGCAAGTAACATGGATGTACTTACGGTCTTCGGGAGGTAGGGAAACACAGTTCTAGCATACCCTAAAGATGGAGTAGAGTTGCCAGAAGTTAGCAAGTAAAAATACAGGCCACCCAGTTGAATATTATTTTCATACAAATCAATAATTTTTAGTTTAAGTATGTCTCCATGCAATATTTCAGACATATTGATATTTTTGAAAAAATTCAGTTTTAACTGAAATTCAAGTTTAACTGGATATTCTTGGTTTTATCTGGAAACCCTAGCAGAGAATTAGAAACATTTAGTAAAGAGCACTAATGACTATCGCTTCCCTTTCTCGCCAGAAATTAGAGATGGGGTATTGTGCTTTTCTCCTCTGTTTCAAGTTTCTAAGCATCCCAATATGCTTTCGATTGCTATTATATTTTTTAATTTGTCAGTCATATTCTTGTAGCAATTATAACCATGAAGCTTTTTTTGAAAAGATTTTATTTGTTTATTTGACAGACAGAGACACAGCGAGAGAGGGAACATAAGCAGGGGGAGCGGGAGAGGGGGAAGCAGGCTTCCCGCTGAGCAGGGAGCCCGATGCGGGACTCGATCCCAGGATCCTGGGATCATGACCTGAGCCGAAGACAGACGCTTAACGACTGAGTCACACAGGCGCCCCAACCATGA
Organism: Callorhinus ursinus; assembly: GCF_003265705.2. Classification (NCBI taxonomy): domain Eukaryota; kingdom Metazoa; phylum Chordata; class Mammalia; order Carnivora; family Otariidae; genus Callorhinus; species Callorhinus ursinus. The sequence continues at coordinate 134,830,755 of NW_027397063.1, read as the reverse complement.
ACTTTTTTAACTCCAGTTTTTTCCTTTTTGTGTTAGGGTTTCATCAGTATAATATCTACTGACTTTTGATGAGCATACCGATTGGAGATTTTTCTCATTTTTCTAATTTTTCTTACAGTACTTCCCTATAACAGTAATAAATTTGCTTTGACTCCTTATCTTCATTAATTAATTGTAATTAATTAAATTATGTATTAATTTAAACAGAGGTTTTTGGTTTTTTTTTTTTTTAATGTTTGGCCTTTTCTTCTGTTCATTTTTACAGAAAGAGGTTTTTTCCCCAGCATTGGGATTAGAGATGAATTTTATAAAAGGTGATAGCTGATGTGGACCATTTGTTCAGTCTTTCAGTAAAGATGGAGGAAGAAAGGAAAATTTATTTTTGCTGGACTTTGCTTTGGTTCAACAGCCAGAATGCCGAGGAAGGGAGTGGGAGAGGTATTTTTGCTTTCATTTGTTTGTTTGACTTGTTTTGGCTTAGCGTAGGGAATTTGGTTTCTCTGCAGAAAACTTTTCTTTGTGTGTCGGCAGCCTGGAGGCAGGCAGGCAGGGCAACCCCCTTTTCCTGGCCTGATGCTTTTTGCTGGAGGCAGCCTTGGCACACCTCTGTTGGCATCCTATGCAAATACAGAGCATGTGCCATTCCAGGTCCCAACTTCCTCGAGCCTTGGGGCACTTGCAGCCAGTTCCCAGCAGTTGATGAGCTTGAAATGTGCCTCACTCCTCCTCCTGCTCATACTCCACGCACTTCTAAGCACACTTGCTTTCAATTAGGGAAGATGATGTCGCTTGTGCCTAAAGAGTCTTCTGATTCCTTATCATCTGCCAGCAGCATGGTGGGACATCCATAGATTTTTTCTTTCAAATTAGTGTCCTTTGGATCAGAAGTGGATTGGGGGATCACCAATCTCCATCGTTAGCCAGAGATGCATTGTTGCAGAACAAAGATATCACTGGAAACAAGTGAGGAGGCTCAGGACAGGCTGGCCCAGAGTGCTCCACTTTGATGTGTGGATTATTTTGAGCTGAAGATGATCGGGCCCAAGGAGTTTTTTGCCTCTCCTTTAGCTGCCTAAAATTTGGAGAGCCTAGTCCAGGCAGAGAACTATCACTAGAGATCACTACAAAGAGAATCCTCTAGGCGTGGTAAACTGGGGTTTGCTGGCCTGCCCAGTCTGTTCCATTTTCTCTCTGTGCCCCTTTGTCTCTGAGTGGCATGACGAGCATTTGTTTACCAAGCATTGGCTCTACCCATCTTCCTGTGAATTCTTTTCTTCCCCTTTGAACCTCTAGACCCCTGACCCCCTTCTCCTCAGCTCAGGAAAAACCTTAATTGCCTGATGGACTGTCTGGGAGTTTCCTGTCTTTGGAGTTCCCACCTCCTGTCTTTGGAGTTCCAGCACATATGAAATTAAATTTGTCTTCCCCTGGTTAATCTGTCTTTTAGCAGTCTGATTAGACCAGCCAAAGAACCCAGAAGGGAAGAAAGGGAAATTTTTCCTCACCTAAAAGGAAGAAAACTGTGTTTATCAATACTTCCCTTGGGGAGAGAATATTGGTCACCAGAAATGTGGCAAAAATACCAATATAGCTACACAGAGACAGATGGATACAGCAGGAAAGAAAAACTATATATGGTCAGGAGGAACACTTTGACAAGCTGCTTGAAGTGTGAAGCCCAAAAGGAACCTCCTAATATAACAGCAGATTTATTATTGAACAGTATCCGGCAGGGAGGAGGCTGGGGGTTATTAACTGCTGAGTGGGATGCGAGCATTGGAAGTTGGAGGAGACCAAGATGCCACTTTGGTCCTGATTAGCCCTCCCCTGCCAAGGCAACACCTCATATTAATAAATGCTTATCAGATATTAAAGAATAGGGGGTTAAAGGGGCACCAAATTACCAGCCTGTCCAATGTTATCATGGATGTTGGTCTGGTCCTGATCTGTGTTTTTTTATTATAGAAATTCCTTGAGGTTTGTGCCTTGTGGCTGGGACCACTTTTCTAAATTTCAGGGCTGATAGAATACCTCCTCTCTTCCATTTTTATATTCACTTGAACTTTCCAGTGTAGATCTAGAGATTTAATCAAATGATTTTACGGGTTGCCATACTATTGGACTATTTGGATCTATCTCTCCACAAGCTTTAAAAATCTTGGCTTTCATATATAAACCTTGACATGCATTTCTGACCCCAAAATGAATTTGTCTGCCAAACTGTTTAAGTTATATATATTTTTTATGGCATGTTGATGTAACTGAAAAGTTTCATACAGGTTGTCAGCATTGTAGGCAGAAGTTCTGAGCATAGCCTGACTTTGATGTTCCCTAGGATTTTTGTGCTTCCCCACAAAGGTTTAAAATCACCCAAACTTGTCTGTTAGAAATGTAGGGTGTAGGGGGACAAATCAAAGAATAAACATAGCCAGACAATGAATCCTAGTACCAGTATTTTATTTTGTGATACTACATATAATACTTGGATAACTCCCTCATTCTTTATCAGCTCAAATTTCTAGGTTGCAAAGTTGTCACACCCATACCTACCTTACAGTATCCTTATGAGGATTACTCAGTACCTGACACACAGTAAGTCTCTATAAGTGGAAACTATCATTCTTATCAGAATTTTCATGTGATGGTATGATTTTGGTCAGTTTTTACATCATCGGGTGCACAAAAAGCCACCAAGAAAGAACTAATGCTATATGACAATGGTGACAACACAAAAATTGATCGGAATGGATCAGTGACAGTGACATGATTAATACAAATGCTGGAGATTTTCCATCGGGAAGCCCCTTACACACTTCACCAATTTTCAAATCAAATAAACCAAACCATGTTCAAATTCTCCTAGATATTTGCAGATACCCAAGAATCACTCAGTTTGAATTTTTGTCAGAGCTATTACTTCTCAGAACTGCACTCAGAATAGCTTCCTCCACGATTACATCCCGCCTTTAAAATCCTGACATTCTTCTGTCATGTTGACCCTATCCGCCATTCTCCTCAGGATCATCTCTTGCCCTGTGGGGGGGCATGCTCTGCTTTGGGTGCCCTGAGGCCCAGTAGGCTCAGCCTCACCACCCCTTCCTAGGCAGCCTGTCCCCCATGGTGCTGAATGGCAGCTTCACCCTGCCTACTTCCCTGCTTGAAAGAGACGGCTGCTTCTTTCACATCTGAGGGCTCACATAATGAGAAGCACTGATTCAACCCAGTGGGAGGATTCAAAGACCAGCCTGAGAGGGAGGTCAATGAAATAGAACGCAGGAGCCTTCTGGCTTCATCTAACCTTCTTTCAAAAATCAGGGGCAAGTTTCTTCCTACTAGAAGCAGTGTGATTGAGGTGATACTTTTAGATATGATAAGTTTGTCTTTTGAATGATAACACATCAAAAGGTCATTGTTGAAGGTTTCCTAAAACAGGAAGGTTTGTGTGTGGGTGACAGAAGGATAATGAAAGAAATTCCTATTCCAGTAAAAGTTAAAAGAGAAATATGACTAATAGAGTCTTTAAGAAGTTATTCAACTGCTCTCACCAATATTTTTAACATTGAAGTTCTGAAATCATCAGATTATTAGCACCTCTTGGGAGTGAGTTATGCCTCGGGAAGTTCAATTAAGAGACAAGCCCTTTGGATATATTTAGAATTTATTACAAACACATATACATATATTAAGTGTCAAATACAAAATAAAACAAGCTCTCAGATTTAACGTATTATGAAAATGTATGCTACTTCTGGAGAAAACGAATTAAAACTCACCTACACACACACACACACACACACACACGCACGCACACACACGCACACATGCACGCAGCCATTTGGGAGTTTGAATCCAGTGCCTTTCATTTGACATTAAGTCTTTAATTGATGTGCTTCTTTATCATACCCTCAAACTGCTCTTTTCGCAGCATTCCTTAGCCTTGGCGGAATGCAATCACCTTATACCCAATCATAGAATCCAGAAATGTAGGAAATGGGTCCAGAGTCCAAGTCATCACTGCCTTTTCCAAACAGTCATCAGCGCCTGAACACATTACAGATTCAATCACCCTGTCCTGCCTTTGACATTGTTCAGTCTGTCTCAGCCTTTGCTTGGATGACCAATAGAACCCTAACTGACCACCTTGCTGTCAGTTTTGTTTCCTCCAAGTTCCACATCATTTACACATGACAACCAGTCACTTTTCTATTTTTTTAAAGATTTTATTTATTTATTTGAGAAAGAGAGCAGGAGCAGGGGAGCAGAGGGAGAGGGAGAATCAGACCCCCTGCTGACCAGGGAGCCCGACGTGGGGCTCGATCCCAGGACCCTAGGATCATGACCTGAGCCGAAGGCAGACGCTTAACGACTGAGCCACCCAGGTGCCCCACCAGTCATTTTTCTAAAGCAAAACGTGGTCAAGCCTTTCCTCAGCCGTAAGCACTTATATAGCTTCTAGATGGTGAATAGAGATAAAAAACTGCCCAGGTTGGCACAACTCAATTTGGCCTCTCTTGGCATATTCATCTCGATTCGTATTACCACATCCTTGTACTACTTACATTATGCTCCATGTTAAATTACGTTCATGCATTTTATTCTCGCATGGATCGTGCTTACCAAGATCTTAAGTTTAAGTCCAACTCAGCTGACAACGTGAAGTAATGTCTTCAGCAGAAGTTCTTCTCAGATGTCTCCAGACTGGGCTAGGAGGCTTTCTAATTTCTATGTCCTCCAAGTACACTATGTGCTTTGACAGAACAATCTATATATTTTCATTGCTAGACTCAAGAACAAGACTGATGTTTTGTTCCTCTTCAGATTCCTGAGTCCAATGCCTGCCTGGCACATTGAAGGACATTAGTCGCTTAGGGCTTTGTACCAGCTGGTCTCTCTGCCTTCAACAATTTCCCCCAAATAAGTGCAATGGCTAACTTGCTCACTTCCTTCGTATCTTTGCTTAAATGGTATCTCCTCAATTAGGCTAACCTTGACAGAGAGAAAGAGGAAGACTGCAAGCATAGTTGTAATTTAACCATAAAACTGACAAATATAAGCCAAAAAGAAAACTATTATGTAATCTCATTTATAAGTGTATGTATCTTTAAAAGGAGTAAACAAAATTCAACAACCGGAAAAAGAACGATTCATTCTGAACTCAGAAATGCAAGATGTATTTATTACTTAAAACTTAATAATCTAATGTATAACCACATAGTAAAATTTTAAAAATATAATTGTCTTCATAGATGTCAGAAAAGACAGTCATTTAAATTTAACTCCAGTTCCATATAAAGATAATTAACAAACTAGGAAGAGAAGGATATTTATTAACTTGATGAAGATATTGGCAAATCAATGGGCAATATACCTGAAGTTAAAAACTGCAGATATTTCCATTAAAACCAGAATCAGGGAAGAGATGTGTAATATCATTAATATTTTCAATGTTTTTCCAGCAACTGTAACCAAAACCATATCATCAGTCTATTCACACTTTCTATTTCTCTTTGATGCAGTGTTGGTAAGTTATATGTCTCAAGGAATTTGTCATTTTCTTTAGGTTTTCCAGTTTCTTGGCATATAATTGTTCAAAATACTCTCTTCTAATCTTTTTTATTTCTGAGGCATCTGCTGTGGTGTCTCATCTTTCTCTCTTTGTTGTTGTTTGTTTTTGTTTTTATTTATTCTAGTTAAGAGTTCATTGCTTTTGTTCATTTTTCAAAAGACCAAATTTTAGTTTTATCAATATTTTCTATCACAAATTCTAAATTTCTTCTAGAAAAAAGTTTTTTTTTTAAATTAGAATGGCTATGTTTAAAAAATAAAATCATAAGGATTGGTATTAAGCAGGATTTGCCTGCTAAAGTATAACATAAAGTTTTTTTTTTTAAGACTTTATTTTGTGAAGGCATTTTTAGGTTCACAACAACATTGAAGGGAAGGCATAGACATTTCCCATATGCTTCCTGCCCCCACACATGCACAGCCTCCCCCATTATCAGCATCCCCACAGAGTGGTACATTTGTTACAACTGATGAACCTCCATTTACACATTACTATCACCCAAAGTTCACAGCCTCCATTAGGGTTCACTCTTGGTGTTGTACATTCTACGTGTTTGGGCAAATGTATGATGACATACGTCCATCATTATAGCATCATAAAGTGTTTTCACTGCCCTCTGTGCTTTAACCATTTATCCCTTCTTCTGCCCCCAACTTTTCGCAACCAACAATATTTTAGCTGTTTCCATAGTTTACCATGAAGTTTTAATAATGAAATGTCTTAAGCATTTAGAGGCAGATCCCTGAAACAAAGCATGTCACTTAGATATAGATTCTAATGCATATTAGAGTTTAATACACAGTGAGATACACAAATCAGTGGGAAAGAGGAGAATTATTTAATCATTATTTTTCAGAATGTTGACTCTATGTTCATAAAAAAATAAAATAGTAGAAGTTGACAATAACGACAAAATTTAAGTTCTCATCTTGCATCAAAGTGAACTCCAAGGTAAAAAAGAGCAAAGTATTTAAATTCAATCATAAAATATATAATGCACATGTGTTATTTAATCTCCATAGGAGAAAAAATAGTCACCTTAAAGACAATATAAGAAATAAAAAATGAAATTATCTTTTGATTTGAATATTAAAAGTAAATAACTTCTACTTATCTAAGAAAACATAAAGAAAATTAAAAAATAAAAAGCAAATATTTATAGCAACTATGTCAAAGAAATCATTAATATCATTCATATAGGAAGAGCTCACACCAAACATGAATATATGGCAAATTAAAATAAAAACAATTGTCAAATAGCAGTGTGTAACTGCCAATAAAATACAGAAACTGTTTAATCTCAGTGGTGGTCAAAAAAATCCAAATTAAAATACAATGTTTGCGGGGCGCCTGGGTGGCTGTTGGTTAAGCGACTGCCTTCGGCTCAGGTCATGATCCTGGAGTCCCGGGATCGAGCCCCACATCGGGCTCCCTGCTCAGCAGGGAGTCTGCTTCTCCATCTGACCCTCCCCCCTCTTGTGCTCTCTCTCTCTCATTCTCTCTCTCTCTCTCAAATAAATAAATAAAATCTTTTTAAAAATAAATAAATAAATAAAATACAATGTTTGCTTATTAAATTAGTAAAGACATTCTAAAATGCAGCTTCAGTAGACCTTTATTGAGATATGCATTCTTATATCTAACTAGGAGTAGAAAATTGTATCCTTTTTTTGAAAATCAATTAAAATATCCCTACCCTATGACTTATCAAGTTTCTTATTAGGAATTTGCCCTTGGGAAAAAAAACTGACATAAAGACAGAGATTTGTTCATTGCTTACAACATTTAGCAACAACTTTGGGGAAACAGCTAAGAAAATTACGGTAGATCCATATAATGTAATACTCTATGAAAAGGTCGCAAATTCAAAATAAGCAGAGGCCACTCATGTAAATGAGTGAAGTAGGCAGATGAAAAAAACTCTACTGACAAGCCAATACCCAGTCTCAATTAGATGCTACCACTTGGCTGCAAGTATCAGTTAGAGGATGTAGGCTCCTTTTTCTAGAATTTCCTAGTTTTCTAGAACAACTGGAAAGCTAGATTATATACTGTTAAACCGCTCACTTTTAAATTATCAGGCACTCATTTTTAAACATGTGTCTATAAACAAAGCAAGTCCACTGACTCAATGTAATAAGTGGAAAATTGTTTTGTTCTCGATTCCATAGTCATTAAAATTAACTTTCATGAGACTCTTGTTTTCAAAACAAGAGGTAATGTCTACAATATAATGTTAAACAGGAGATCAATAAATGGAAGACTAAAAACTGCCTGTAGACAAGAATGAATAGTGTTTATTTGTGTCCATCTTGCCTGCCCAGCACCCAGCATAGTGTCTGGTACAAACTAGGAAGCCACTAAACAAACATTCAAATGGTTGTTGTCAAATGAGAACACGAAGGCAACTGTAAATTAAAAAAAATGTATAAATTGAGTGATAGAATATATATCAAAATGCCAACGTTGACTGCTTCTTTTTTTCATTATCTGGTTTTGGAACCAGTACAAGAAAGGAAAAGTACAGATTCATTCTACTCATTAATGTTTCATTCATTTATTTCATAAATATTTATTAGGGGTCCAGTATTTGCTAGGAACCATTTTAGATAATGGAGATATAGAAGTGGAAAAAAAAAACAACTAAAATAAATTCCTGCTTTATGGAACTTGCATTCTAGTTGGGAAAGGCTTGTAATAAACAATATAAATAAGTAAACTGTATAATATATTATATGCCAAGTGATAAGAAGTAAGAAATAAGTTTTCTAAAATTTGTGTGCAAGACTTGCTTTCATCAGGTATGGTAAGACATGCAGACCCGGGAATGATTGTCATGAAGAAGTAAGTTTATACTCACACATCCCTGGAAAAAGGAGAAATAGCATGTCATTCTGGGCCACATGGGGGAGCACCAAGGGCAGTCGGGAGACAGAAGGAACCAGAAGGCAGAGGCCACAGCCTTTATAGAGGTGTCTGTGGGAAAAGCAAAGCAGGGCAGGATAGACAGTGTAAGCCTGGCTAGTCTGAATAATTCCTGTGGGTTTTGGGGCATAGATGCTTTCTCTGGTTGTCTGGGATCCGATCCAGGTTGATTCAGGGCAGGAGAAATACTAGCTTGATAGGCAAGAGTTTGATGAAGGTGATGGTTTGGAGGTGTGGGTTCTGGATCAGTTAGTTTATACATGGAAGACATGTTTGGGTGTGTGCTTTGTTTTCTCTCAGAATTGCCTGGATCCCGGAGAGGAAGTCTCACCCCTAGTCAGTGCTATCACAAATGCCAGAGCATCAAAAATACAGAAAATTTTTAAAAACGTAGTTAGTAAAGAAAAATATAGCAAAGAGAGGGAGTAGAGAATACTGAGTGGATATGTTGCAATTTTATTTATTTATATATTTATTTATTTATTTATTTATTTATTTTCCTTTACATTTTTATTGTTATGTTAATCACCATACATTACATCATTAGTTTGTGCTGTAGTGCAATATTAGATAGGAATGGCCCGTGGGTGTCAGTGAGAAAATGAGGCATTAAGTGAATTTGAAGTTGGTGAAGGAGTGTGTGCCTGAAGACAGACCCTTCTAAGCAGAACGGATAGCAAATGCAAAGGTGCTCGGGTGAGAATGTGGCTGATGGGTCTAGGACTAGTAGGGAGGCCAGAATGACTGGAATGAAAAAAGTGCATGAGCACAGTAAAAGAAAATGAAGTCAGAGGTACTTGGGATGAGACACAGAGGGGAGGGGATGAGCTGCTCTATAGACCCTTGCAGCATTGTAAGGAATTTGACTTATAGCTAACTGAATCCAAGACCGAACTTATTTGTAGTAAATAATGGCCAGGTATGGCTCATCCCAAGAATACAAAGAGGGGTTAAAATTAGAAAATACATTACCTAATTTACCATATAGTAGGCTAAAAATTTTTAAAAATGAGACTCATTTGATTCAGAAAAAGCACTTGATAAATTTTAGGACTTAAGGTTTCTTTGAAAACTTTTTTTTTAAGATTTATTTATTTATTTGAGAGACAGAGAAAGAGTGTATGTGAGTGGGGGCGAGGAGCAGAAGGAGAGAATCTTCAAGCAGATTCCCTGCTGAGCACAGAGCCCCACATGAGTCTCAATCCCAGGACCCACGAGATCATGGCCTGAGCTGAGACCAAGAGTCAAACGCCCAACCAACTAAGCCATCCAGGTGCCCCGAGACTTAAAAAAAAAAAAAATCTTAACCTGTTTAAGATTAGAATGGAATCCCTTTATTCCACAAAGATCAAAGATCATGTACCAATTGTTTATAGCATACATAACTCTTAGCAGAAGACCTTAAATACATTTAAGGTCTGAGAATGAGGAGATCAGTATGCCCACCAACACTATTAATGCTGAATTAAAGTCCTGAACGTCCTGGCCAATAGTACAAGGAGAGAAAAAGAAACAAGAGTGGTAAGATTTGGCACAAAAGAAATAAAGTTGTCATTATTTATAAAAATATTATCTGCCTTAAAACAAAAATATAAGAATTCTTCTATTGTTAAATCTAATAGGAAAGTTTAGCAAGTTGTCATGTTTACACAAAATTTAAATAAAAACTAAGTAAGCAACACTTACAAAGAGAAAAATTTAAACATCTAATAAAGCACATAAAACACAATTGGAGTCACTGAGGCGGACAGTCCTCAGCCTTAGATAAGAGAACTTAATATTGTTTAAGAACTTCAGTTATACTTATATTAACCTACAAATTCTGCTCAATACCATTCAACATTTATTTCTATTTTTCAGAAACTTAATAAATTCACTCTAAAATTTACTTGTAAGAATAGATATCCACTAATCATTAAGTTAATCTTAAATGTAAAAGAGAAAAGAGAAATAAATAGAAAGGCAGATATGTATAAATGTGGAAATTTAATATAAGATAAAGATGGCACCACCAAACCAACGAGGAAAGTGTAGATTACTTGGGAAATCTTTCTCAATGTCAGAATAAAATGAAACTTTTCCCCACATTTCATTCATTTGCCTGACTTAGCTCATTTTTTTAAAGATTGTATTTATTTATCTTTTGAGAGACAGAGAGCGAGTCGGGGAGCGAGGGGCAGAGGAAGAAGCAGACTCTCCACTGAGCAGGGAGCCTAATGCGGGACTCCATCCCAGGACCCTGGGATCATGACCTGAGCCAAAGGCAGATGCTTAACAACTGAGCCACGCAGGCACCTGAGGTATTTCATTTTTGATGAATGCTCTCTTCCCAATGCTGCAGTGATAACGGAACCCATATGCCAACATAGAGTCTCTATCAACCTGAATCCTTGAGTGACTACCATGAGCATAGCCCATATGCTGAGACCTAGGTTGTATCTTTAGTATGTGTGAGAAATGAATTTTTGTTATATTAAGCCACTGTTGCTGCAACAGAAGCTGGTCTATAATAATACAATATCCCAAGGAATTTTTTTATATACGTTCATAAGGGGATTTATATAAGGATTTTCCTTTTAGGGTTATTGATAGTCATGGGAAGCTAGAAGAAATCTGAGTCTCCATCTTTGGGAGAATGGGAAAATGTGGTAGATACACGGCCCCCCTCCAGCCCAAGCACTAAATAGCAATGAAAAACAATGAATAATAGATATGCACAGAAACATGAATGGATGTTATTAGAGAAGTGCTGAGTTCAAAAAGAAGAAAAAAAATGAGATCTATAACCAATACACAATTTGCATAACTTAGAAATACAGTAACACAAAACTATCAATACACAGTTAGGAAGAACACATATGAACAGAAAGATATACATTTAAAGATTCGGAATCATTACCAAAGGTAGAGAAGGGAAATAGAATGAGACTGGGTTATGAGGATTAGAAAGAAAAAGTAAAAAAAAAAAAAAAAAAAAAGAAAGAAACAAGAAAGGGGAAGTCCATGGACTAATGTTAACAATGTGACTCAAACTGTGACAATAATCACTAACTTAACTCTGAACCCAGGATTTGAAAAAGGAAAAAACTGTGATAAGTCACATTCTTATTGTCTTTCCCCATCCACCCCCAAATACAATGAAAGACAAATCATAAAATCAGATGATCACTTGGCATGATGAATAACTTTGACTGGGCTAAGGATGCCCACATAGCTGGTAAAACATTATTTCTGGTTATATCTGCAAGGGTTTTTCTGGACTGAGTAAAGATCACCCTCACCCATGTGCGCGAGCATCATCCAATCCATTGAGAACCCAGATAGAACAAAAAGGCAAAAGAAGGGCAAATTTACTATCTCTTCTCCTGGTTTGGAACATTAGAACTCCCGGGTCTTGGGCCTTCAGACTGTGACTGGGAATTACACCATCAGCTCCCCCAACACCCACACCACTGGCTTTTCTGCGCCTCCGGCTTGCAGACAGCAGACTGTGGGATTTCTCATCCTCCATAATTGCATGAGCCAAATTTCTTGTAATAAATCTCTTTCTATATATCTGTTTATATCCTATTGGTTCCATTTCCCTGGAAAGCCCTGACTAATGAACTTGGTTAACATGAAATTAATAATAGTAGATGGAGTAGAAGTTCGGTATATAGGAAAATAAATTTTTAAAAAGAAAGCCATTGATTCCCTTTAGTGGCAAAAATATATGTTCACCACTCTTAAAAGTCAGCACTTTCTCATAATATTTTATGCTTCTCATCTAGAACCACCCAGGAATGCACTTTTTCAATATACTTTCTAAAGGTACTTTCGCCTATGGACTCTGGTAGATGGGATTGTTTAGAGCTATTCAATCCCCTCCCCACCCATCACCACCATTTCCATGAGAGGCATGTTCTCCACCTTTTGACTTTGGACTTGGACATGTAATTTTCTTCAGCCAATAGGATGCCAGCAAACATGACACAATCAAAAGCACAAAACTTGCTTGCATGATTGGGCCTGTTCTCTCATATCTGCACATTTATCATGAGAGATGGTTCCCCTATGTGGCTGCTATCCTCTCAGCTGGGCCCCAAAATGAATACAAATGGAGCAGGCTGAAGCAAGTGGTGGGAAGGAGCCAAGGCCAGCTACATCCTTAGCTTGAAATAGACCTGCACGGTCAAGCCCAGTGTAAATCAGCAAAACCCCCACCAACGAGCAGATGCATGTCTTGTTTTCAGCCATTGAATTAGTTTCTTATATGGCAATAAGAAACTGATACAGAAACTGACAGCAATTGGCGCTTAATGATGATACTGTATTTCCCCTGATTTGAATTCACATCTTTCGCCCTTCAGTTCAGAGTATGAGTCCCCAAACTGGATTCCTTTCAGAAAAAAGAACAAAGAGCTTTCATCCACATTTAGGAATCAACTCTTAGAATTAACTAATTTCTCTCATGGTTAAATAATCTTAGGGTCCTCCACAAGGAAAACCTTCATAATTGCACAATCCTGTATTATATCATTTTGTATCCTCTCCTAGCATCACATAATTTTCCTTTTTTGCATATTTAATGTTTTATAATTATTTAGTTAAGTAGTTATAAGATTTCATTTTTTATCCCTCTGTAATTCAAAAGCCTAACACAGTCCATGTCTTAGTGAAGGTGCTCAATAAATAAACGTTGACTCTGGGAATGACTCCTTAGCATTGCTCACAGGCTCTTTGAGGCCAGCCCCAAACCTGTGACAATATAGAACTTCCATGTCCCTCCCAAGGAATCTTATAGATATGACAGTATCCTCTGACATACACCAAGCTTCGTGCTGCCAACCCCTAGATTAATTCACATGGTGATACCTCAGAGAAGACAAGCGGCCCAAAGACAGAAGTCCAGGCTCAAGTTCAAAGTTCTTTCACTTAAGAGCTGCACGACCTTGAACAAATCACTACCCCACTCTACATCTGTTTTCTCAACTGTAAATTACAAATGTTGAAGGACTCAATAGCATTTCTCCACAGGCATCCCTTGTTTCGTCTGCCCTGAACAGGATTCCTTCTGAGAGTAACACCGGTCTTATTCGGCAAGCTCTTCTCTCTGCTACAGCCATCTGATTCTCCCAGGAGTGTCAGCTATTCTTACTCCTCTCACTTGCCACCCCCAACTGTATCGAAGCCTTTCCTCTCCTTCTTTTTTTAAAATTAGAAATTAAAGGGGCGCCTGGGTGGTGCAGTCAGTTAAGCACCTGACTCTTGGTTTCCACTCAGGTCGTGATCTATGGGTCATGAGATCGAGACCCACATCCATCACCTCACTCAGCGTGGAGTCTGCTTGAGATTCTTCCCCCTTCCCACTCCTTCCCTCTCTGTTCCTCCCCCCACTCACATGTGAGTGCAAGCTCTCTCCTCTCTAAAATAAATAAATAAATAAACAATAAATAAAACCTTTAAAAAAATTAAAGACAACATTAGTCCACACAGCTTGAGCAGTGGCTTAGAAGGAGAGAGAATGAAATTGGAACTCAAAGAAAAGCAAAAATGAGAGGCAGAGGGGAAGTCCTGTTGGCACTCAAGTTCTTAGTTCCAGATGTTTCTGAGTTCAGTGGCATCCTTTCTCAGCCTGCAGCTTCGTTTTTAAACCAAATACATCCCTCCCTTTGAGCTTAAGCCATATAAAATTGACTTTCATTCACTTGGAATCAAAATAATACAGGTCTTAAACAAGACTTCCAGGTTTCTAGATTCCCCACCCCTAAAAACTCTATGAAAGGAACTGAGCCATAGACAATTCTCAGCATACACAAGACATTTTGAAAGAGACAAATAAGCCTATGTCTGGTAAAATTACTATAAAAAAATGGATCTTTGGTCTCTGACTAGAACAGCAGAGAATGAAAACACTTTCTAAACCCTAAAGTACTTTATACTTTAAAGGATAATCATTCTTTGGTTTACCTAGCAGTTATAGCCAATCACCACAATGCAATTTTTTCCTAGTGCTATTAAGTTATTCTTTATAATTGATAAGGCAGGCTGTGGTATAACCCACCTGGACATAAGAAAGGGAAAAGTCTCTCCCTAAAACAAATCTCAGTTTCTGGGAGGGAGGGTGGGTGCTGACATGATCAGGCTGAGAGCTGAGACATAATACCAATGAAGTTTTTGTAAAGGAAGCACTCCAGACTGTTGCTTCAATGCCTGACCCTCTCTTCAGACTTTAGGTAATAGTTCTAGAAATTTGGGGGAGTCATGCTTTGAAATCAGGGGTGAAGTGTTTCTTTCTCTTCTAAATCCACAGCCATTCTTTTCTCTACCAAAGGGCAGATTTTATGTCTTCCTGAAACAGCAAGAATATTCTAGGCCAGATTGACTATACTTCTGGAAACTGGCTTTTCCAGATACAAATTAGCTCATAAAGAACCTTATCATTCTCCATAGTCTCAACTCACATGACAGCCTGAGGATGCATCCTGAAAGTTCAGATTTCCAATGTGTCTTTATGTTTGTCGTACTTTTCGATTTAGACAGTGCCTTTTCCCAGCCCCACCAGTGAAACAGCTAAAATCTGCTATAGTGATAATTTGAAGTTTTTTTTCATGCTATTTGTCATGTATAGTATTCACTGCCAACAATAATTAGGCCTCACAATTTCTTCCCCAGAATTTCAAAACTCAGGAAAAACATTCATCATCTAGCACTTAATAAGTAGATAGCACCTAATTAGTTTTAGTATCTTGAATGCTTTAGAAAAAAAGCAGCTTATTAGTCGGAATTTCTAAACATTTAATAAGCCTTACTATACCCTTGTGAGTGCTGTAAACATTTTAACATTTTACAACGTCTAGCCGAGAGATCCGGAGTTACTTACCGCACCACTAGACAGTAAGTTAGTAAGGCTAGGAGTGATTTCAAGAACTCTCATGTTCAGTCCATTGCCTTCACTGCAGAATTCCATAGAATTCCTTTTAATGGTGGACAGAGTAACAGGACACAATCCCTAGATTGTGATGGGATCAGGTGCTTGATGCCGTGCCTTTTATCTCATGTGCCTGTCCCGGTTCCCTAATCATTACAATGGAAAATATTGACAATCCAAGGTAGAGATGTGTCTATTCTCTATGTGGAAGCATCAGGACTGAATTAGAAATTCTTTTTTTTTTTTCTTTTTAGAAATTCTGTTAATAAACATTACTGGCAGAATACCTTAGCCTAATTAGCAAGACAAACTCCTACAGCTTTAAAGTGGGTGCTGATCTGGGAAAGCTTTCAACATTTCCACACGGGTCTGCAAGGTTTGGGGTTACAGAAGGCTGAATCTTTCTGAGGGTGTTTCCCAGTTATAATGACAGACTGACATGTTCAGAGCTCACCTTTCTAGTCAGATATTTCATTGCAGTTTCATGAGCTTTCAGGCCTAAAGTTCCCTCGAGGCAAAATGAAGCTGCACCACAGCCACAGACCAAGCCAGGAGACTTAGCTTCAAACACCATCCAAACACCTCGAGTTTTGAAGACAAGTTTAGAGGGAAGGAGGAAAATCAAGTGGTTAGCCTTTTTTTTTTTTTTTCTGTTTTGTCGATTAACACTTTTTGTCCTTTTCCTAGAGAATCATTCAATGGGGACCCTACAACCAGTGAAATCAGCCAATTTCTACATACTGAAAAATCACACCAAATCTGCTCTCCAATTATTTATTTGACTTCAGGTTTTTTTTTCCCATGTATTATAGAATATTTCAGATTAATAATATAATGCAGTCACTAGGTAAACCCAAAAGAAAATGCAAATGCAGTTCAAGTCCTCTGTGTATTCCCACTGCATCACCTCCCCAACACTTTTCTCAGAGGAATAATTACTGTATTGAAATTGGCATTTTATCATTTCTTGGCAGTTGTTACATGAGATTCATCCATATAGATATGTACTTCATTAATTTCACAGCAGTACTGCATTCCCCTCCATGGAATGGAATTCCACACCATAATTTATTTATCCATTGTCCTAGTGATGGACATCACCACTCTTCTCATTAAGAGTCATTAAGAACAATGCTGCCAAATGCATAGGTGTACACATCTGCTCATACATAACAGGAAGAGTTACTTTAGGGTATATAACTTCTAATGGATTGTTGTCTTGTAGGTCACGCATGTCTGCAACTTCACTAGATTCTGATACACTCCCCCAAAAGTTTATATCAGTGCAACTTTTTAATAAACTGAGAATCATCAAGCTTTTTAATTTTGCCAGTACCTATGAAATGGAGCAAACTTTCACAGGTTTAATGGCCACAGTCTTCCCTTTTTTATGAATAACTTTTCACATCTTTTTCCATGTTTCTCTTCTTTTTATTGATTTGAAGCAGTATTTAAATATTTTGGGGGGTGCCTGGGTGGCTCAGTTGTTAAGTGTCTGCCTTTGGCTCAGGTCATGATCTCAGGGTCCTGGGATCGAGCCCCGCATTGGGCTCCCTGCTACGCGGGAAGTCTTCTTCTCCCTCTCCCACTCCCCCTGCTTGAGTTCCTGCTCTCTCTCTCTCTCTCTCTCTCTGTCAAATAAATAAATAAAATCTTTATAAAATATATTTTGGATACTAAAAATATATAGTCCAGTTTGGAACATGAATATGGAGGGCTTTAATAAGGAAAGTGCCCCCCAAGTGTACTTAACTGAATGTCTAATGTGTTTTTACGCAGTGAAAAGAATAATTTATTCTTTGAGGATGTAGAGATAAATTTGTGATAGATACATAGAAAAATGAAAAGCCAATAAATAGACACTGAAAAAGGAAAAGGAAAAGCTTGAGGAATGCCTGGGTGGCTCAGTCAGTTAAGTGTCTGCCTTCGGCTCAGGTCATGATCTCCGGGTCCTGGGATGGAGCCCTGCATTGGGCTCCCTGCTCAGTGGGGAGCCTGCTTCTCTCTCTTTCATATAAGTAAATAAAATCTTAAAAAAAGAAAAAGGAAAAGCTTGAACAAGAAAATAAATATAATCAGTGTACCTTTTGAAGATCGATTTTGAATATTTACAGAGCAATAATAATGTCAGTACCATTACTGATTTAACAAAAAAGACTGGCAAAATTTTATGTCAGGTAGAAGGTTTGTGTGGACTATAATGGAACTTAATCTTCCTTTTCCATAATACAGAGTGAGTAGATAACATAAAATTTTAAAAATCAAGAAAAAAATTTAAAAATCAAAAAATAACAGTACAAGCATGTCATTTACTGTTTTTTAAGATTTGATTTATTTGAGAGAGAGAACACATGAATGGGAATAAGGGTAGAGGGAGAGAGACAAGCAGACACCTTGCTGAGCGTGGAGTTTGTGTCAATCCCAGGACCTTGAGATCATGACCTGAGGTGAAGTCAGACTCTTAACTCACTGAGCCGCCCAGGTGTCCCCAAGCATATCATTTAGAAATATGAAGAAAAACAACTGAATAAATCCCCAAACTACTTGAAAAGCATTTGCTTCTTTTTATGACTTTGATAAAAATTAAAATTAACTTAAAATACTATAAGTAATAAGCACACATAAAAATAATATAGGATGCCATGGAAATGGTGTTTGTATTGGGGCAATGAAATTATAAATGATATTTATATTCTGTTTAATGCTTTTCTGAGTTTTCCAAAGTTTCTAAAATACACATATATATTCCTTTCTTCGTGGAAAATCAGTGCTATTAATTTTTAGGACTAAAAAGACATGTGGTTGGCCTTTGAACAACGTAGGGGTTAGATATTTCACTCTGCACAGTCAAATATCTGCATAGAACTTTTGACTCCCCCAAAACTGAGCTGCTAATAGCCTACTCATAGGCTGAAAGCCTATGAAAGCCTGAAAGCCTAACTCATAAACAGCTGATTAACACATATCTAGTACATTATAAGTATTATATACTGTATTCTTACCAATGAAGTAAGATAGGGGAAAGAAAATGTATTAAGATCATAAGGAAGAGAAAATACATTTCTAGTACTGTATTATATATATAAAAAAAAAATCCACGTATAAGTGGACCCGCCCAGTTCAAACATGTGTTATTCAAGGGTCACCTGTAATTATGAAGAACAAGCTCACCCTACAAAGGACTTCCCAACAAGACTGGGAAGGAAAGGAGAGTAGATTACAAGCAGAGAACAATCAGGAGGCCATTGGAACTGTGCATGCCAGAAGCCACAAGGGTCTGAACTAGAGAGTCTCCGTGGTTATGTTAAAGAGGTCAAATTAACATGGCTTGGTGAGAGACTGGATGTGGAAATAAGGTTGGAGGAGAAAGCTTTGAGAGTCTTGAGACAAACTGAAGGTTGCTGTAGGGGAGGGTGTTGAGGGGATGGGGTAACAGGGTGACGGACATTAAGGAGGGCACGTGATGTAATGAGCACTGGGTGTTATATGAGACTGATAAATCACTGACGTCTACCTCTGAAACCAATAATACAGTATATGTTAATTGAATTTAAATAAAAAAATAAATAAAGTTTCTGGTTTGGGGGCGTTGGGTCCCATTCACTGAGATAGGGAAGTGTGGGTGGAACAAGAGGAGTTTCATTTTGGAGATATCCAAGTCCTTTATTACACTGTGACAATCCTGATCATCTGACTGCCGTAACCAACAACGCAGTTCTCAGTGGTCTAACACAACCTTGTTCCTCTTTCCAGAAAAACGTGGTGTGAATGTTCCAAGCTGGTGGACCTGGTGCCACTACCATCTTCCAATGGCAGAGAAGAGAAAGAGCTCAGGAAATCACACAGGGTATCACCGGGACCAGAAATGGAAGTGACCTGTGTCAATTCTACCCAGACTCCACTGGCCATAAGTCTGTCATGTGGCCCCACATAACTGTAGGGAAGGCTCGCAGAGATGTGCCCAGTAAAATACAAAAAGGAAAGTAACCGGCTTTTTTTTTTTTTTTAAGATTTATTATTTATTTGACAGAGAGAGACACACAAGCAGAAGGGAGCAGCAGAGGGAGAGGGAGAAGCAGGCTTCCCGCTGAGCAGGGAGCCCAATGCGGGGTTCCATCCCAGGACCCTGGGATCATGACCTGTGCCGAAGGGAGATCCTTAAGCGACTGAGCCAAACAGAAGCCCTGAGAAAGCAAGAGTTTTGGCGGACGGGTAGCATTGTCTCCACTCTGGACACGTGGGTGGGAAAATTCAGGAGACAGAAAGATGAGGCTGCATGTCCGAAGTCTGAACCAGAGAAAAGACTACGAAATTATCATTATATAAATAGTTGTTGGAGTCGGAGCAGGAGATTTAGGGGACATATAGATTGAGAAGGAAGCACTAAGAAGGAGGAGACTCAAGAGAATGTGTAAGTGTGGGCGAGGAAGAGAGAAAATGGTCAAAGAGATGGAATTCAACAAGATGAACCACCACGGGAGGGAAGAAAGGAAGTCAATGATGCCAGACTTTATAGCTGGGCAAGTCCAACAAGGGCGGGACCGCTTCTCTTGACCTTGGTGATCAGGAAGTCAGCAGTTACTTTGCCACAAGCAGCTTCAGTAGAAGCTTGTAGACGGAAAGCCATAATTGGGGGTGGAGGAAATGGGAAGTAAGGAAGTACAGATAACAAATGTCTCTTTTGATTCCTTAAATGCTTTGAAGGGAAGGAGAGAGAAGGCAATGAGAGAAGGGATGCAGAGGGGGTGGGAAACACCATATTTTTATTCAGCAACTATTTCATTTCCTATTCTTATTAGTCAGAAATCCTTAATTGTCAAATTGATTCTGATCTATGCGACCACACTCTGTTGCTATAATTCCAATGCAAAAGAATACACTGCTTTACTCAGACCCGAATGTCCATGCCAAGAGCTTTGAATGATCAACGGCAACTTATCCCTCCTCCTTACTATTTAAGTGGAAGTGGAGCCCCCCACTTTGAGAATCCATGTTTCCCATTAAGTTGCTCCGACATGTGGCAGTCATGAATTCTCATAATTAAATTCGGTAGGGGGAGGATTTAGGCTTTGTAGAGGACCTAAAATAATCCAGGATTGGGCGAGATTAGAATAAGGAAGGCATGATATTGTGGTTAAGGGACCCACAGGAAAAGTTACCTTTGCTCACAAAATAACTCATGCTGGGCGCCTGGGTGGCTCAGTTGGTTAAGCGGCTGCCTTCGGCTCAGGTCATGATCCTGGAGTCCCGGGATCGAGTCCCGCATCGGGCTCCCTGCTCAGCGGGGAATCTGCTTCTCCCTCTGACCCTCCCCCCTCTCATGTGCTCTCTCTCTCTCTCATTCTCGCTCTCTCAAATAAATAAATAAAATCTTTAAAAAAAAAAAATAACTCATGCTGTGTGGAATGTCTATTGAGTTACATATGTAAATGACTTAGTAACTCCTTAACTGCTATACGAGAATGGAAGTAATCACTATCCAGAGTCCTAGGCAAGGTGGGTGGGTAGTTTAGGCCTCTGGATGCCCACCCAGCTGTAAAGCTACATTAGCTCTTAGGAGACAGTTGTTAGGGACAAGCTCACATTATTATCCCAAGTGATTGTGGAAACAATTATTAAAATTGGAGCATGGCTTAAACAGTGGAGAAGTATTGGCTTTTATCCCCATGTTAGAGTTCATCATTCTGAACACCTGAAAGGCATCCCTTGCTAAGTCTAAGAAGTCAGAGTCTGGAAACCTGATGCCTTTGTTAACTTTCAATTTTTTTCTCCCAGCATCACCACTGCAGAAGTCCTTTGTCACAAGCTGGAACACACACTTAATACTCCTCAGTAGCCTAACAAGAAGAAACAGGGGGAGGGAAATCACATTTTCACATGAGAAATTATGATCAGCTGTGATCCCTGCCAGCCCATGAATTTCAAATGGCGCTCCATTTTCAAATGCACTATTTCAGCCCTCATCAGCCAGTAGAAAGCAGCCGTGGGGGTTATACTTCACACGCACTGTGGCTTATTGAACACTCACAGGAGCCTGCAAGTGAGCTTTCAGCTCATAAAATTTGCCCCTCAGAGTACAAAAGGAGTACAAGTAAATCTGTCTTTCCAGGCCTAGCATTTGAAGGAAACGAAAGGGCGGCTTGCAAGCATTCAATTGTCAGAGACTCAGGGCAAAGCCTGGATTTTCAGTAGATGGTAAACGGGGGCATCATCTTCGCTGAACAAGGCAGAGATTTCTCAGCACACCGTCAGGTTGGAAGTGAATGGATATGCATAACTGCTAAGAACTAGAGAAACATCTGGAGAGACAGGACCTTGCTTCCTTGTAGCAGTCTTTGGAAATTAGAACCTATGACAATTCCACAGAACCCACAATTCCAAATACTTGTCCCAGTTGAATCCCAACAGGCAGGATTGTAGGTGGACTCTGTCATGGGGTTCCTGTAGCAAACAGTTTTCCATCAGCTAATTTCTAAATAAATAACCTTATGGAAGTACAGGTATAAATGTAAGATTACTCCTCTGTTTTCCTATTTCTCTCCCGTCTGGAGGGTAAAATGTCAGAAAAGTATAGAGTCACATTAGTGTCTTTACTATAAATCCTACCTTATTGAAAAATCAATAATGCCCATTTGTTGATCTTAAAAACCTAGCCTTGGTACAAAAATATAAAACCTACAAGTAGCTGCCCTAGATTATTGAGTCTATGTACCCAGGCCCTCAAGCACGATTGCTGGATTGTAGTCTATGGTGCCCTCTGGTGGAAGGAAATCAATATCATGTCCCCTAATTCTTAAAAGTGTTTTAAAAGTCTACATTCAGTTCACGCAACCCTGTGCTATGATTTGAAAGAATGCCGGGAGGTGGAAAGCCAACGGTTTTTCATTTTTTTGTGGGTTTTTTTTTCCTTAATGGCCAGAAAATCTCTAACTTTTAAATAGTCTTTTCCTTTTCTATCTTAATTTGTCTAGAATTTAAGACTTTCACAGATAGACTTTTGGGATGCTCTCCCTTTTTTTTTATTCTATTAAATGAATTCCCATAATTTCTAATGCCAAAATTTGAAAAGTAATCTTTGACAAGTTAGTCTTATGACTTCTTTGGTGCTTGAACCAAATAATCTAAAATTTTCTATCCATGAAAGTAATGCCTACTTAAATGGAACCATAGGAAAGGATGATGTACCATCAAGCAAACAAAACAATGACAACAACAAAGAATGATCTATCAAGGTTTGCAACCATGATCTACAACACATTTACCCACTTTCACAATGATTGTAGGTTAAAGCAGTGTTAATACATAGTTCTTTCTCTCCCTTCCTTCCTTCCTTCCTTCCTTCCTTTTTCCTTCCTTCCTTTCTTCTTTCTTTCTTTCTTTCTTTTCTTTCTTTCTTTCTTTCTTTCTTTCTTTCTTTCTTTCTTTCTTTCTTTCTTTCTTTCTTTCTTTCTTTCTTTCTTTCTTTCTTTTCTTTCTTTCTTTCTTTCCTTCTTCTTTCTTTTTCTGGAAAAAAGACATAATTTAGAAAAATAGAATATTAATTTCTTCACCAAAAGTCAACCATTCCTCTTTATAGAATGACACCTCTGAAACACAGCTGAAAAAACATACTCCTTTATGCTTCCCAGCTTAAGAGAAAATTATCTACTTTCAAAAATCTTTGAACCTGATCAGAAGGGATTCAACGGAATATGACATCCTGAATTACCTCAGAAATGCAAAGTGTGCCTTTGAGAGTGTGATAATAATAAAGGAGTTTGGCCAAACACACTTGGAAACACTTGAAGTCAATAGTACAAAAAATTATTGCCTCCAAAACCAAAAGTGTTAATAAAAAAAATGCACTGATTGAGGGGAAAGTCAAAACTTGTCATAAAGCTCTGGACAAATAACTTGAGTCTCAGAGAAGGAAAGTATCTTGGGCAAGGTTTCTCTGTAGACAGTGAGCTGTGGGATACAGCACCCAGGTGTGATAATAAAGCCTGAGCACTCCCCAAGCTGCTGGCATTTCTGTCAATAAGACCACAGGTTGAGTTATCTCTGAATAGGCAGGTGGGCATGGACCTCTGCCTCAAGTGATATGCATGCCCACAGACATGCCTCTCCATCTCCATTGCTCATTTCATGGTGCACATGCATGAAAAGACAATCATATTTCCAACCAATATGAGAGTGTTTTACAATAGTGTAACATGATGCTGAGAAGTCTGAGGATATGGGCTCACCACTGAACAAGGTATTGATTTTACCTTGTTTATAAACCCACCCTTCCAGGTAACCAGCATGCCAATGGTCACACAAGATCTTATGCCACTAAACTTCCCAATTTTACAACTGGTTCTGCTTTTATGCATTCTATTCTCACCCAGGAACACTTTGATTTTATTGCTGGTCTCAATTTTCTCCAGAAAAAAAAAAAAAAAAAACAGTCTTATCATATGGTCATGAAAATCCAGTCTCCATAATGGATGATCAGTGTAATTTCATTCAGTAAGTTAGCCTTTGGTTTTGTATCCATTTATTCATTGACTTGCATATTCAAAAATTATTTATGGGGACACTTCCAGTTTCCCTTAGGATAATGCTGTCTTATATGACTTTTTCTACCTTACCTCTAAAATCCATAGAGATCATCCAGAAAAGGAAAAAATATATATATATATACACATATATACATATCCCATGTCTACAACATCACAGGAGGTAAAAGAAAATTAGAATCTTCAATTTACATATAAGAAACTTGGGAGCCCGTGCTGGGGCGAAGAGTCGAGCAGATACTACAAAGAAAAGAAGGTGCAGTGGGGTCCTAACGGTGGTGGGGTAAGGTAACATCCGACTCTTGGTCTCTGTCTCTCTCTCTTCCTGTTTGTCTCTCTCTCAGGTCATTCTGGGGAAGCCAGCTGCCATGCTGTGAGGACTCAAGCTGTCCAGTGAAGAAGCATACCCAGAGAGGAACTGAGGCCTCCAGCTAACGTTCCAGAGGGACAGAAACTTCCTGCCACCAGCTACCGTAATGAGCTTGGAAGAGGATCCTCCCACTGCACTGAAGCCTGCAGTTAACCCAGTTAAGCCGCTCTTGAATTCCTGACCCACAGGAACTGTAATATAATAAGTGTTTGCTGTTGTAAGCCATTGAGTTTGGCTACCTTGTTATACAGAAACAGGTAACTAATATATAGTGGATCAAATGGAAAGGATCTGAGAGTGCATACAAATTACAAAGGGTCCGTCTGGGCAAAGCACTGCATACGGGAGAGAGCTATCTACACATAGGGAGAGACTTCTCTTGGAAGCACGATGAAGAAGGGAAAGAAGGAAACAAGGTTATAAATTAAAGGTCTTATAGAAAGAAAGGAGAATTACAAAATCTACTATTTGGTCTACAAAATTTAAATAATGTCCTTTGGCTCCCACATATTACCCTTCAGCACTCAAGACATTTATTCCATTTTCCCTTCCTTCTTTTTTGAGTGTGTTAGATCAACTTCATCAGAACAAATAACAATTATGTGCTGTTCTTCCATCCTTGTTCCCACTGTGTTTTAATTTTTTAAGAAAATTCGATTGTGGCAAAACATGCATAAAATAAAATTTACCCTCTATCTATTTTAAGTGTATAGTTCAGTAATATTAAATACATTTGTAATGTTGTACAACCATCAGCACCATTCATATCCATACTCTTTTCATTGTGTAAAACTGAAATCTACATCCATTAAGCAATAATCCTCCATTTCGCACTCTCAGCCCCTAGAAACCACAGATCTACTTTCTGTCTCTACAATTTTGACTACTCTAAGTACATTATGTAAGTGAAATCATATAATATTTGTCTTTTTGTGACTGGCTTATTTCACTTAGCATAATGCCTTAAAGTTTTATCCATGTTACAACATGTGGCAGAATTTCCTTCCTTTTCTGAATAATATTCCATTGCATGTACTGACCACATTGTGTTTCTCCATTCATTTGTTGATGGACACTTGGATTGCTTCCATGTTTTAGCTCTTGTGAATAATACTGCTATGAACATGGGTACACACCTTTGATATTCCACTTTAGAATTATTTTGGGCACATACTCAGAAATGGATTTCTGGATCGGATGATAATTTTATCTCAATTTTTTGAGAAAACACCATACTGTCTTCAGAGTGGCCACACCATTTTACATCCCCACCAACAGTGCACCAGGGTTCATTTCTCTACGTCTTTGCCAACATTTGTTATTTTCTGTTTTCTTTTTTTTTGTGGTAGTCATCCTAATGGGTGTGAGGTTATATCTCATTATAGTTTTGATTTTCATTTCCTTAATTAGTGATGTTGAATATGTTTTCACCCGCTTATTGGCCATTTGTATATCTTCTTTGGAGAAATGTCTGTTCATGTCCTTTCCATTTTTAATCACGTTTGTTTTGTTGGTGGCGAGTTTTAGAAGTTTTCTGTATATTTTAGATACTTATTCCTCACCAGATAAATAATTTGCAAATATTTTCTCCCATTCTGTGGATTACCTTTTTACTATGTTGATAGTGTCTTTGCACAAAATTAAAAAATTTTTACAATGTCAGATTTATCTATTTTATCTTTCGTTGCCCATGTGATGGCAAAAGGGAATAGCAAAATCTTGATAAAGAATGTTTTAAGAAGGGGTGCCTGGGTGGCTCAGATGGTTAAGCGTCTGCCTTCGACTCAGGTCATGATCCCAGGATCCTGGGATCGAGCCGCACATCGGGCTCCTGGCTCAGCAAGGAGCCTGCTTCTCCCTCTCCCTCTGCCTCTCTCCCTGCTCATGCTTTCTCTTCTCTCTCTCTGTATCTCTGTGTCTCAAATGAATAAATAAAATCCTTTAAAAAGAAAAAGAATGTTTTAAGCAAACTTACCTACTATGTAAAGAAGGAAATTATGCTAAAGTCTATACACTCAAAAAGAACCCAGCCAGTGATTGCATCGGACTCTTTACTAGGTTAAATGGAACCAGAGGAATAAGTGAGATGCTCTGATTGAAGGGTGATAATTCTAAATGTAGCTGCAAATGCATAGAATAAGTTTAAATGTTCATTGAATGGAGCTATGAAGTTCATATATCAGATTCTTCTGGTATACCTCCTACCCCCATCCTCTCAACCTCACCTCTGACTCCAGCTGTGTCTTTAGCATAGTTCCAAATGAAATTCAACTCTCTTGCTCTGCTAGCAACTCATCCCAAATATGTATTGCACATATTTTGCTTTCTGCCCAAGATTTCTCTGGTTGGTATGTGTGGAGGTACAGAGGAGTTAACAACACCCTAGAACAAACTTCAACCAATGGGATATAGGAGCTGAGAAATGTTTCTCCTCAGAGGTCCTCTGCTGGAAAATTATAAAAATTCTTTTAAATGCTCCTCAGAATGTCTGGTTAGATGAAGTTGCCCATGGAGATTATCAACTCAATAGCACACTCTTTATTTCCTTCTTTATTGTACTTTTACTGGGCCTTAACTCCTGATTCCTAGAATCCGGCTTCAAATAAACTACCTGTAAGAGTTTGCTACAGACTTGGTTTTGGGATGGGGGCAGGGACCTAGACTAGGATAATCATCTTTCAAAAAGTCCCACCCTTCCTTAGTATCCAAAATATATAAAGAATGTATAAAATTCAACACCCAAAAAACAAATAATCCAATTAAAAATGGGCAGAAGACATGAATAGACATTTTTCCAAAGAAGACATATGGGTGGCCAAAAGACATGAAAAGATGCTCAACATCACTTTTCATCAGGGAAATGCAAATCAAAAATATAATGAGATATCACCTCACACCTGTCAGAATGGCTAAAGTCAATAACACAGGAAACAACAGGTGTGGCCAGAATGTGGAGTAAAATGAACATTTGTGCGCTGTTGGCGGGAATGCAAACTGGTGCTGCCACTCTGAAAAACAGTATGGAAGTTCCTCAAAAAGTTATAAATAGAACTACGCTCCATCCAGTAATTGCTCTACTAGGTATTTGCCCAAAGAATACAAAAATACCAGTTCAAAGGGATACATGCACCCTGATGTTTATAGCAACATTACCTACAATAGCCAAAATATGGAAACAGCCCAAGTGTCCATCAACTGATGAATGGGTAAAGAAGATGTGATACACACACACACACACACACACACACACACACACACACACACAAGGCTATTACTCAGCCATAAAAAAAGGATGAAATCTTGTCATTTGCAATGACGTGGATGGAAGCTAGGAAGTGTTATGCTAAGTGAAATAAGTCAGTCAGAAAGAGATAAATACCATATGATTTCACTCATATGTAAAATGTAAGAAAAACAAATGAACAAAGGGGAAAAAAGAGAGAAAGAGACAAACCAAAAAACAGACTCTTAATTCTAGAGAACAAACCATAGGGGTGGTGCTTGGGGGGATGGATTAAATAGATGATGGGGATTAAGGAGTGCACTCACTGCATTGAGCACTGGATGTTGTTGAAATTGTTGAATCACTATACTGTACACATAAAGTAATATTACACTGTATGTTAACTAATTGGAATTTAAATAAAAACTTAGAAAAAAAAAGTCCCACCCTTCCTTGTAAGTGGTGGAGGAGAACTTCATTTGCTTTACTCTAGCAGTAGCTCTACCTAAAACCTCTTATGCTACTTTTTGTTTTTCTTCTTAATTATCAGCCTGTGACAAGCCATCCTGTGTCACTGAGCTTCAACACATGCAATTCCCCTTTTTGAGTAGTAACTCTTACACAAGTATGCATAAAAGAATTGTTTATGGAGATTCATAACCAATGTGTGGTCCCAGATCCCATCCCAAAATTATGGTGTTAGAATTTCCTATGGTCATCATAATGCTCATCCATGATCCGTGACCATTGGTCTAGACAGCCCAATCTACTCTTCTATCTTTGCCCTCCACCTTCTCCATCCATTCTTAAATTTATTAACCTTGAGCTGCACACTAGGCATTGTGCTAGAAACGGGGGATAAGACAATGAATAGGAATAGGTCCATTTGGTGGTCCTAAACTCACCCTGATTATAACTGCTTCCAAGAAGCCCTTTCTGACTACTTCTACCAGCATCAGTTTTAACATTGCATTTCCATGCCCATAATTAAGAAAATAATTTGATTCTCCTCCAATAACTTGGACTCACATTGATGCAGAACTTACCCCACTGTACTGAAATGGTTTACCATTCTGTTTCTTCTAATCCACTATGAGCTGACCAAGGCCAGGGATTGTATTCATTATTGTGACCTCTTCAATCATGTTGCAAACAAGAGAAGGATAGGAATGGAGGAAGGGAGCTAGAGAGGAAAGCAGATAGACCATCATGAATGTTTCAGACATCATCCTTAACCTTGGCCTCCTGCAGCATGCTTTAATTCAGATGCAAATCATATATATATGTTGGGCACTCTCGTATTTAGTTCTCCCAACAGTCTTGACATTATACATATGATCGTTTCCATTTTAAAGATAAATAACCAGTGTTCAAATTGGTGAAGTATTTTGCTCAAGGTCATACTTCTAGTAAGTAGAGTATCTGGGATCTGAACCCAAAGCTCTCAATGAGAAAAAGACCCAGAGTTTTTCTGAACTCTCATCCATGACCGCCAGTGTGTGTACATATACGTATGTGTAGGCTTCCCACTCCATAGAAACTCCTCAAAGGCAGAAATAATATTTGTTTCATTACTTCAGTAAAAGAGTCAGTGCTTAACAAAGTTACCAACAGGAGAGGAATAAATTCTTCAAGAGACTGTTCATCTCTTTCTTTTGATTTTTGGCATTAAAGGTCTCTGTAGTCCTGCTAGAAATTTTCCATCAAGGTTATTCTCCAAGTTCTTGTGGATGACTTTGAAATTTAAATTTTCCCATCATCTTCCAGAAGGAAGGCTGAGGTTAAAAAGGCATATTTCGTTTTTCTCCTTTTCCCCACGGCCTTCAGTGTCTCCCTTTTCTCGCCATTATCCTTCCCCTTGTCTGTGATCTATCTGAAAAAATGTTTTACTTGTATCTTCAGCTGGCTCTCTTCCTCCCATTTCTCAGTGCTTTAGGTTTCTAAAGCTGCATTTTCCCTGTGGAACTTATGCCAAATATAATTGCCCTGCACTGTTTGGGAAAGGCTTAGATTTGTTTCACAGGTTGTTTCTTTAGCCTTAATAAGTACAGACACTTATTAGCTGGCCACAATTTCATTCTCCCCTCTGTGGGTTGTATTTCCTTGCTCGTTAATGTGTAAATCATATATTTCTCTAACTACATACTGGTGCCTTTTCCTTTCTGCTCAGAGCTCGAAAATTAGTGAAGGGCTGGAACTCTGATAGAAATGTCTACAATGGTTTCTTCACACACACTTGGGGATGCTACTGGCACAGAGTAAATTTAACTTCAATGTGTGTATGTTTGTGTGCAGTTGGCTGCTTTGAATGTTCAGTTTGTCTCTGATTCGAGATTAAGAACGTGCCAGCGAGAGAGTAAGGAAAAAACATAGCTCAAGAACCTTAGACTTGCGAACTCAAAACTATAAATTCAAATGAACTAATCAAGTATTCTGTAAACCCTATAATAATTTTTCCATTTCTTGTTAATTTCACTTATCTCACGTCTCCTTATAATCTCTCTCAGATATTGCCAATCTTCGTGTTTGTAGTAAAAAGCTGGATGTAGTTTCTATTTGATCATAAATGTATTTGATTTGAATTGACTGATAGCAATTATTTGAAGCAGTTTGTGTGTAGGGAAACCTTATATATAAGGCTGATTATAATTAGGGTTATTCTGAAATTCTTCTCATGAAGGAGAACCCAAAATACATTGTGTCTTCCTGCC
The DNA here is from genome assembly GCF_003265705.2 of Callorhinus ursinus. Classification (NCBI taxonomy): domain Eukaryota; kingdom Metazoa; phylum Chordata; class Mammalia; order Carnivora; family Otariidae; genus Callorhinus; species Callorhinus ursinus. The sequence continues at coordinate 134,800,510 of NW_027397063.1, read as the reverse complement.
CTAGCGCCCCAAGGTATAGTCCTGGGATCAGCAGCATTGACATCAGTCTCGGGCCACCCCGGCCCATCCCCCCCATCTGGATGTACTGAACCATAATGGGTATATTTTGGATGTACTGAATCATAATGGGTATGTTTCACACTTATCAAGATCTCCTGGTGATTCCTGGTCTTCAGAGTCTCTCAGTCCTGGTGCTTCCCCAGCTGGAACCCAGCCAATGGGAAAGCAGAGACAAGCCTTTCTTGTTATTCACAAGTGGAATTCCTTACCCACATGACTGTGACCAATGAACATAATAAAATGGCTGTCTTAAGTTACTAATTTTAAGGTAGTTTCTCTCACAGCAGTATAATCAAACCACTTTCTGTCATCTGTGTTTCTACCCGTTTTCCCAGAGCCCAGAGTTCTATGAAGTATATTATGCTCCAAAGTAATTGCTAAAAATACATAGAATTTTGATTCTGAGTCAGAGCTTAAATTGTACTGAGTCCAAAGTTCCTGCAGTTGACTAATTTCCACAGGGTTATAGTTGCATAACATCAATACTATTCTTATTATTTTCTTTCAATTCTTTTTACTACTTAGACTTATCCTAAGTGATACTAGTCATGACATCAGAATTTTGATACTTACTTTGTTTTTCTAATATTACAAATATTCACAAATATAAAAATAAAAACACACTTATCTGTGTATCACCAGGTAACATGTTGCTTACTACCAGTGTTCCTTGTGTCCCAGTTTGGAAAATAATGGTCTGATAGAAACCTTCTATGGGACAGACAACTCCCTATGGTCATAGTCTAATCATGTTCTTGGCTCTTCATTTCTGAGCTCAAAGAAGGGAAATGATTCCATGGTTTTGTCAGTGTCTTCTTTTTCTTTTGGACGTCTCTCAAAAAGCCCTTGTTGACTTTTACACTTTGTCCAAATTTCTGCATTTTACTCATTTTATTTCTACTGACTAAATTCTATACCTTGTCCACCTGCAATTTGAGAATCCACTGGTGATGATGACTGCTCCCTGGACTCTTGTCTTTACAAAACTTGTCCCTGCCTAAACCCAATAAGAAGTGACAAGCAGAACTCTTTTCTATATATATAAACAATGAAAGGAGTTACATAATATGTCAAAAATATAAAAAATGATGTTGCAATACAGGGCTACTCACAGTGTGGTCTGGGGACATGTATCAGGTGATGAGCTGTTTATTATGACCAGGAGATAAGTACAAAACCTGAGAATCAACATGTAAATCTTTCATAGTAATATGACAGTAATTTAGTATCAGCTGAATTTAGTAATAATTAAAAGTTTAGAATTTGCATTTTGTGTGTCATTTTTATTTTACTTTTTCAAGTTATGTCTTTCTTGTGTTTTATAAAAGTATTGGTTTGCAACAGACTAGAATTTTTTTTTTTTTTTTAGAGAGAGAGAATGAAGGGGTGTAGGGGAGGGGCAGAGGGAGAGAATCTCAAGCACGCTCCACACCCAGCATGAAATCTGCAATGGGGCTTGATCTCACACCCCTGAGATCATGATCTGAGCAGAAATCATCGAAGGCTTAACTGACTGAGCCTCCCAGGTGCCCCTAGAATTTTTTTTAAACCAAAAAACTGGTTCTTTACCACAGATACTCTAAGGAACGCTTGCATGAAGAACTAAATAGAATAGGAAATGGTCTTTTAGGTAGAACTCAGAAAACTATAATAGATTTTTTAAAATAATATAATGTATGGATATTCTAAAACAAGTGCAAAGAAGGATATACACCATCACATATCTATATTCTAGCATTTGTTGTCGTTGCGTGGTGGGGCATGACCAAAAAATGCATATCACAGCCACAAAGTTATTACAAAAGGAAGTGGAACTATTCTTTTTCCTATTCTTGACTCTCCCCCTCTTTGCTCTCTACTCAAAACTCTGTCAGAATTTCGGCACTTCTAAATGCAAACACCACAGTCTCTCAACAACTTTTACAAATTGCTTCTGACTGAATTCATTTTATTAGGGAGCTCTCAATTAAATCCAGTATTGCTGGAACATAATATTTTTAAACCTTTAGGCAAAGCATAATGAGGCTTAAAACAGAGCTAGAAACACGTTTTGCCATGCTTTGATACTAAATTACCTAAATTTCTGCTTAACAAATGCAATAAAAGATAGTTACTGCCAAGAGGCTCTTGTCTGCCTTCAATGATCTCCAAAGTGGTTCTCATAGATCAAATGGTCAGACATGGAAACATACTCACTCATAACTGATATTCCACTATGTAGCCATTGCCAATATGATGTAATGTAGCTGAAGGAATGATGGAATTTGGTGCCAAATTTAAAGTCTGAGTTCGAATATGAATTCATCTGCTGCTTCTACCTTCATGATTGTTTTGAGAATTAGATATTAGGTATGTAAGAGCCTGAAGACAGATTTTATTTCATTTATAGGGTTTCAAAGTAATCCATAAAATCTTGTTTAAAAAATTATAAATGGACATTAATGGGGGAAACAAATCTTTATTTTACATGCTACTCCATTAATTAGGAAACTATTTTCCAATGAATATGCTACTCCATTGTATTAAGATCAGCTTGTGGTTGAGATACATGGATAGCATTCCTAGTTTAAGGATAAATTTCTGAAAAAAATAAGATTTCCCCTCTCAAAGTTGCTAGTCAGCCCGTTTGCAATCTGGCTTCTATACCAACACACCACAGCAGTGTTCACTTGTATTGTTCTATCTCTTGAGACTCATTTCTCTTATTTTCTGTGATTTTTTTGTGTTTCTCCATCTAACTACAATTTCTTCTCAGCCTCTTTTATTGGTTCCTTTTACTATACTCAGATTTAAGTGTTGAGTGACCATTCTTCTTTCTTTGGCCCAGTGTGGGTTCATTATTCATTCTTTCCCTGAGCCTTATTCAATCTCATGCTATTAGATACCAACTATAGCCTAATGACTTACTCTTTTCTATCTTCAACTTCAATATCTTCTATCAGTTTTGGGCTATGTATGGTACTGTCCACTAATTTGCTTACCTAGATGCCCCAACAAGAGTTCCAACTCAAAATCTGCTACACTGATCTCATTAACTATTGCCACAAAAGCTCTTTCTCTTCCACTGATTCCTTAGTCTCAGTTTTTAGAACCATTATACCCCCAGTATCCTAATCAGAACCTAGAGAATCTTAACCAATTCTCATCCATTGAGTCACTGACTCCTTCTAACTTTATATCTTTATTCATCACTATTTTGTACAATAACAATAACAAATTAAGAAAAACACAGAAAATCTCAGTTGTCTCCCACAACAAGCATTTATTGTCATTCCTATGGGTGTGCAGAGTGACTATGGTTCTCTGATTTAGGCTGGACTTAGTGGGGAGGCTCTCCTTCAGCCTGCAAGGCAGCTGGGCCTGGCTGCAGACCAAGAGTGAGAGTCAGGCATGCTCCACATGTTTCTCATCCACCTGGACCTACAAGCTGCCAACAGTATGTTTCGTGGTGACAAAAGAAGCTCAAGAATGCACAGACACATTTCAAACCTCTGTTGATAACAAGTTCACTAATATCCCATTGGCCAAAGGAAATTACATGGCCAAGACCAAAGTCCAAGGGTGGGAAATATACTTTGTTTCTAGTGCAAAGCACAATGTCACATGTGTAATTCCCAAACAGAGGGAGCACAAAGTTAGGAAGCAATGACCCAAGCTACCACACATGTTAAATATTTCTGCACCTCTATTCTTTGTCCTCCTTCTAAAGAGCATCCTTATTTCATTACCAATCATGCCCGCTCAGATGACCTCTTCTCTGTTCTCCCACCAACTCAAGCCCATCCTCTACAATACAGCCAGAGAACTCAATAGAAAACACAAATCGGACCATGTAACATCCCCTCAATACTTCAGCAGCTCCCCATTGCTTTCCACATAAAATCTAAGCCCTTCAGCAATGCTCACCGTGGGGTTCTCCAGTGCACAGTCCTGCTCTCCTCTCCACTCTCCTCTCCCCCCACCCTCTCTTGACTCTACACTTGAGGGATAGCTCCCTGTGTACTGCTGTTCCACAGGTTTACATGTTCTTCTGCTATAGCTCACATCATTCATCTAAAATCTTTTTTTTAAAGATTTTATTTATTTATCTGAGAGGGAGAGTGCAAGCATGAGTGGAGGAAGTGGGGGAAGGGAGGAGTAGGGTGGGGAGGAGCGGAGGGAAAGGGAGAAGCAGGCTCCCTGCTGAGTGCAGAGCCTGACCTGGGGCTTGATCCAAGGACCCTGAGATCATGACCTGAGCCGAAGGCAGATCCTTAACTGACTGAGCCACCCAGGTGCTCCCTCACTTGGCAAATTCTTATTTGTCCTTTAAGATATACCTCAGACATCACTTCTGTAGCAAGTGTTTGGATTCCCTCAGACTGGCTTAGTGCTCCATCATAGCCTTTACGCAAAGTTTTAGTTCAATGGGTCGATCCAAAGTCATCACTTTTTTTCCACCAACAAGGATCCTCATCATACCCCTCAAGAAAATCTAGGGATACTATTTTGGGAGTCTGAACGTCAGTGGGAAAAACCATATTTCTTTATTTTTACTAATATCCAGCAGAAATGTAACATTTCCTTCAATTACGATTATAAGTAACAAACCACAATACTGTCAGGAGTACTGTGTCAACAACAGAAGTTATAAATAATTTCATACCCCCACACAACAATTGTTGCAGACAATTCAAAATTCCAGGAATCATTAAACATGTCACTCAATCTTATTTATGGCATTTAATGAAAGGGTTCTTACATGACTGTAGCAATTTTTTTTCATTTAAAATTTGATAATTTTGGGGCGCCTGGGTGGCTCAGTCATTAAGTGTCTGCCTTCAGCTCAGGTCATGGTCCTGGGGTCCTGAGATCGAACCCCGCATCAGGCTCCCTGCTCGGCGGGAAGCCAGCTTCTCCCTTACCCACTCCCCCTGCTTGTGTTCCCTCTCTCACTGTGTCTCTCTCTGTCAAATAAATAAATAAAATCTTAAAAAAATAAAATAAAATTTGATAATTTTTTTCAAGTACACCTTTCTTTTCCTTCTGAATTTTTTTGCCTCTAAAAACATTTTCTCAGAGGGCATTACCAAATGCTAAAGAGGTCCCTGGTACTCATAAAATTAAAAAAAGCTAAATAACGTTTCTCTCCTGGCAATTTGACCATTTCATTGCAGAGGACCAGAGAATTCAAAACCTAGATGAGTATTTTTTTTTTTTTTGTCACAAATATTCAGCTCTTTCTTACTCTTTAAAATTTTTCATCAGTGGGGGGCTGGAGCAAGATTGCGGAGGAGTAGGAGACCTGGATTTCGTCTGGTCTCAGGAATTCAGCTGAATGGGGATCAAACCATTCTGAACACCTACGAACTCAACAGGAGATCGAAGAAAAGAATAGCAACAACTCTCTGAACAGAAAAGCGACCACTTTCTGGAAGGTAGGACGTGCGGAGAAGTGAATCCGAGGCGATATTCGGGACGATAGACGGCGGGGGAGGGGGCCTTGGTCCGTTGCTTCTGGCAAGTGATAGAGCCGCGGAGCACAAAATCGGAACTTTCAGAAGTCGGCTCCGCTGAGGGACGTGGCTCCAGTGGCTAAGCAGGGGGTGGAAACCTCGCGGGACAGTGTGGTCTCAGGACCCTTGGGGTCACAGAAAGACTGGGGGTGCCTGAATGTGGCAGAGCTCCCAGGTATCGGAGCGGGGAAGCCGGCTGCAGAGATGGAGCCGAGGCGCGGGCCCTCAGCTCGGGGTTGCCATAAACCGTGATTGGCGACACAGTCAGGCCACTGCTCACCCAGCAGGGACCCAACAAGCGGCAGATCCAGGGAGACTCTTCTTCCTCCCCCCGCAGGGATCTGCTGGGTTTGGAGACTCCACACCGAGTCAGGTGCCAGAGATAGAAACACTTGGTCACAGGCCAGGTGAGCGCGGAGTGCGGCCGGAGACGGGGGAGAAGGGAGTGACTGACTGCTTTTCTATGGGGGCGCACTGAGGAGCAGGGCCCTGAGTTCTTGGCTCCTCCTGGGGGAGATTGGGAGGCTGCCATTTTCACTCTCGTCCTCCAAAGCTGTACGGAAAGCTTGCAGGGAACAAAATCTCCTGAAAGCAAACCCGAGCAGATTACTTAGCCCAGACCAGCAAGGGCGGGGCAGTTCCGCCTCTGGCAAAGACATTTGAGAACCATGGCAACAGGCCCCTCCCCCAGAAGATCAGCAAGAACAGACAGCCAAGACCAAGTTTACCGATCAATGAGAACGGCAGAACTACAGAGCTAGGGGAATACTGCAGATAGAATTCATGGCTTTTTTCCCATGATTATTTAGTCTTTCAAAGTTAATTTTTTTAACTTTTTTAAAAAAATTTTCCTTTTTCCCTTTTTCAACCATCTTATCAAAACCTTTTTTGAAAAAACATTTTTATTTTTCATTTTTAGAGTCATATTCTATCCCTTCATAGTAGTTACCCTTATTTTTGGCATATATATATATGTTGTTCTCTCTTTAAAATTTTGAGATACAGTTTCTTCTAACAGATCAAATTATACCCTAAATCACTAATGTGTGGCTTTGTTCTAGTCTCCCGCCTGCTCACATTCTCTCCCCCCTTTTTTTCTTTTCTTTCTTTCTTCATTTTTTTTTAAATCCTCTTCTTTCTTTTTTCAAAAAATTCTTATCAATTCCTTTTATAAAATTTTTTATAATTTTCATCTTTATACTCATATTCCATTCCTTCATGGTATCGACCCTTATTTTGTACATATATAAGTCTTTCTTTCTTTAAAATTTTGTGATGCACTAACAGACCAAAATACACCCAAAATCTAGTGTGTGACACCGATCTATGCACCAGCCTGATCATATTTGATCATTTTCTGTTTTTTTGTTCTGTTTTTGTTTATTTTATTCATTTTCTTTTTCTTCTTTTTCTCTCTTTTTTTTTTTCTTTCTTTCCCTTTCTTTTCCCCTGGTGTCAGGTCTTTTCTGATTGGTTTAGAGCATATTTTCTGGGGACGTTGTTACCCTGTTAGCATTTTGTTCTCTCATTCATCTATTCTCCTCTGGACAAAATGACAAGACAGAAAAAATCACCTCAACAGAAAGAACAAGAGGTGGTACTGTCTGCCAGGGACCTACTCAATACGGACATTAGTACAATGTCGAACCTAGAGTTCAGAATCATGATTTTAAAGATAGTAGCTGGGCTTGAAAAAAGCATGGAAGTTATTAGAGAAACCCTTTCTGGAGAAATAAAAGAATTAAAATCTAACCAAGTCGAAATCAAAAAGGCTATTAATGAGGTGCAATAAAAAATGGGGGTACTAACTGCTAGGATAAATGAGGCAGAAGAGAGAATCAGTGATATAGAAGACCAAATGATGGAAAATAAAGAAGCTGAGAAAAAGAGAGATAAACAACTACTGGATCACGAGGGCAGAATTCAAGAGATAAGCGATACCATAAGATGAAACCACATTAGAATAATTGGGATCCCAGAAGAAGAAGAAAGAGAGAGAGGGGCAGAAGGTATATTGGAACAAATAATAGCAGAGAATTTCCCTAATGTGGGGAAGGAAACAGGCATCAAAATCCAGGAGGCACAGAGAACCCCCCTCAAAATCAATAAAAATAGGTCAATACCCCGACATCTAAGAGTAAAACTTATGAGTCTCAGAGACAAAGAGAAAAATCCTGAAAGCAGCTCAGGAGAAGAGATATGTAACCTACAATGGTAGAAACATTACATTGGCAACAGACCTATCCACAGAGACCTGGCAGGCCAAAAAGGACTGGCATGATATCTTCAGAGCACTAAATGAGAAAAATATGCAGCCAAGAATACTATATCCAGCTAGGCTGTCATTGAAAATAGAAGGAGAGATAAAAAGCTTCCAGGACAAACAAAAACTAAGGGAATTTGCAAACATGAAACCGGCCCTCCCTAAGCAAAGAGAGACCCTAAAAGCAGCATAGACCAAAAAGGAACACAGAAAATAGACAGTAACAGTCCACTTACAGGCAATACAACGGCACTGAATTCATATCCTTCAATAGTTACCCTGAAGGTAAATGGGCTAAATGCCCCAATCAAAAGACACAGGCTATCAGATCGGATTAAAAAACAAGACCCATCAATATGCTGTCTGCAAGAGACTCATTTTAGACCCAAAGACAACCCCAGATTGAAAGTGAGGGGGTGGAAAACAATTTACCATGCTAATGGACATCAAAAGAAAGCTGGGGTGGAAATCCTTATATCAGACAAATTAGATTTTAAACCAAAGACTGTAATAAGAGATGAGGAAGGAAACTATATCCTACTTAAAGGGTCTATCCAACAAGAAGATCTAACAATTGTAAATGTCTATGCCCCGAACATGGGAGCAGCCAATTATATAAGGCAATTAATAACAAAAACAAAGAAACACATTGACAAGAATACAGTAATAGTGGGGGACTTTAACACCCTCCTCACTGAAATGGACAGATCATCTAAGCAAAAGATCAACAAGGAAATAAACACTTTAAATGAAACGCTGGACCAAATGGACTTCACAGACATATTCAGAACATTCCATCCCAAAGCAACAGAATACACATTCTTCTCTAGTGCGCATGGAACATTCTCCAGAATAGATCACATCCTAGGTCACAAATCAGGTCTCAACTGGTACCAAAAGATTGGGATCATTCCCTGCCTATTTTCAGACCACAATGCTTTGAAACTAGAACCCAATCACAAGAGGAAAGTTGGAAAGAACTCAAATACATGGAGGCTAAAGAGCATCCTACTAAAGAATGAATGGGTCAACCAGGAAATTAAAGAAGAATTAAAAAAATTCATGGAAACCAATGAAAATGAAAACACAACTGTTCAAAATCTTTGGGATGCAGCAAAGGCAATCCTGAGAGGAATGTATATAGCAATACAAGCCTTTCTCAAGAAACTAGAAAGGTCTCAAATACACAACCTAACCCTACACCTAAAGGAGCTGGAGAAAGAACAGCAAAGAAAGCCTAAGCCCAGCAGGAGAAGAGAAATAATAAAGATCAGAGCAGAAATCAATGAAATAGAAACCAAAAGAACAGTAGAACAGATCAATGAAACTAGGAGCTGGTTCTTTGAAAGAATTAATAAGATTGATAAAGCCCTGGCCAGACTTATCAAAAAGAAATGAGAAAAGACCCAAATCAAGAAAATCATGGATGAAAGAGGAGAGATCACAACCAACACCAAAGAAATACAAAGAATTGTAAGAACATATTATGAGCAACTCTATGCCAGCAAATTAGATAATCTGGAAGAAATGGATGCATTCCTAGAGATGTATCAACTACCAAAACTGAACCAGGAAGAAATAGAAAATGTGAACAGACCTATAATTACTAAGGAAATTGAAGCAGTTCTCAAAAATTTCCCAACAAACAAAAGCCCAGGGCCACTTGGCTTCCCAGGGGAATTCTACCAAACATTTAAAGAAGAATTAATACCTATTCTCCTGAAACTGTTCCAGAAATAGAAATGGAATGAAAACTTCCAAACTCGTTTTATGAGGCCATCATTACCTTGATCCCCAAACCAAATGAAGACCCCATCAAAAAGGAGAATTACAGACCAATATCCTTGATGAACATGGATGCAAAAATTCTCACCAAAATACTAGCCAGTAAGATCCAACAGTGCATTAAAAAGGATTATTCACCACGACCAAGTGGGATTTATCCCTGGGCTGCAAGGTTGGTTCAACATCCGCAAGTTAATCAACGTGATAGAATACATTAACAAAAGAAAGCACAATAACCATGTGATCTTCTCAATAGATGCAGAGAAAGCATTTTGACAAAGTACAGCATCCTTTCTTGACTAAAACTCTTCAGAGTATAGGGATAGAGGGTACATACCTCAATATCATAAAAGCCATCTATGAAAAACCTACAGCGAATATCATTCTCAATGGGGAAAATCTGAGAGCTTTCCCCTAAGGTCAGGAACGTGGCAGGGATGTCCACTATCACCACTGCTATTTAACATAGTATTAGAAGTCCTAGCCACAGCAATCAGACAACAAAAAGAAATCAAAGGCATCCGAATCAGCAAAGGAGAAGTCAAACTCTCACTGTTTGCAGATGCTATGATACTCTATGTGGAAAATCCAAAAGACTTCCCCCTAAAACTGCTAGAACTCATACAGGAATTCAGTAGAGTGGCAGGATATAAAATCAATGCGCAGAAATCAGTGGCATTCCTATACACCAACAACAAGACAGAAGAGAGACAAATGAAGGAGTCGATCCCATTTACAATTGCACCCAAATCCATAAGATACCTAGGAATAAATCTAACCAAAGAGGCAAAGGGTCTGTACTCAGAAAACTATAAAATACTCATGAAAGAAATTGAGGAAGACACAAAGAAATGGAAAAACATGCCATGCTCATGGATGGAAGAACAAATATTGTGAAGATGTCAATGCTACCTACAGCAATCTACACATTCAATGCAATCCCCATCAAAATACCATGCACTTTTTCCAAAGAAATGGAACAAATAATCTAAAATTTGTATGGAACCAGAAAGGACCCTGAATAACCAGAGGAATGTTGAAAAAGAAAAGCAAAGCTGGCGGCATCACAATTCCGGACTTCCAGCTCTGTTACAAAGCTGTCATCATCAAGACAGTACGGTACTGGCACAAAAACAGACACATAGATCAATGGAACAGAATAGAGAGCCCAGAAATGAACCCTCAACTCTATGGTCAACTCATCTTTGACAAAGCAGGAAAGAATGTCCAATGGAAAAAAGACAGTCTCTTCAACAAATGGTGTGGGGAAAAGTGGACAGCCACATGCAGAAGAATGAAACTGGACCATTTCCTTACAACACACACAAAAATAGACTCCAAATGGTTGAAAGACCTAAACGTGAGACAGGAGTCCATCAAAATCCTAAAGGAGAACACAGGCAGCAACCTGTTCAACCTCAGCCACAGCAACTTCTTCCTAGAAACATCACCAAATGCAACGGAAGCAAGGGCAAAAATGAACTATTGGGACTTCATCAAGAGAAAAAGCTTTTGCACGGCAAAAGAAACAGTCCACAAAACCAAAAGACAACCAACAGAATAGGAGAAGATATTTGCAAATGACATATCAGATAAAGGGCTAGTATTCAAAATCTATAAAGAACTTATCAAACTCAACACCCAAAGAACAAATGATCCAATCAAGAAATGGGCAGGAGACAGGAACAGACATTTTTCCAAAGAAGACATTCAAATGGCCAACAGACCCATGAAAAAGTGCTCAACATCGCTCGGCATCAGGAAAATCCAAATCAATACCTCAATGAGATACCACCGCACACCAGTCAGAATGGCTAAAATTAACAAGCCCGGAAACGACAGATGTTGGCGGGGAAGCGGAGAAAGGGGAACCCCACTACACTGTTGGTGGGAATGCAAGCTGGTGCAACCACTCTGGAAAACAGTATGGAGCTTCCTCAAAAAGTTGAAAATAAAGCTATCATATGATCCAGCAATTGCACTACTGGGTATTTACCCCAAAGAGACAAATGTAGGTATCCGAAGGGATTCGTGCACCCTGATGTTTATAGCAGCAATGTCCACACTTATTATGCAGCCTTCAAAAGGAATGAGATCTTGCCTTTTTCAACAATGTGGATGGAACTGGAGGGTGTTATGCTGAGTGAAATAAGTCAATCAGAGAAAGACAGGTATCATATGACCTCAGTGATATGAAGAATTCTTAATCTTAGGAAACAAACTGAGGGTTGCTGGAGTGGGCATGGGGTGGGAGGGATAGGGTGGCTGGGTGATTGACATTGGGGAGGGTATGTGCTATGGTGAGCGCTATGAATTGTGCAAGACTGTTGAATCACAGATCTGTACCTCTGAAACAAATAATAGAATATATGTTAAAAAAAAAAAGAAGAAGAAGAAGAAGAAGCTAGCAGGAGGGGAAGAACCAAGGGGAGAAATCGGAGGGGGAGATGAACCATGAGAGACGATGTACTCTGAAAAACAAACTGAGGGTTCTAGAGGGGAGGGGGTGGGGGGATGTGTTAGCCTGGTGATGGATATTTAGGAGGGCACATTCTGCGTGGAGCACTGGGTGTTATGCACAAACAATGAATCATGGAACACTACATCAAAAACTAATGATGTAATGTATGGTGATTAATATAGCAATAAAAAAATTTAAAGAATTAAAAATTTTCATTAGTGTTTATTTTATGTAGGGATTTTTTTTTTGAAGAGGTAACATATTCACAAAATAAAACTGCAGAAGATAAAAGGGTATAGGGTGAAAAATCTTTAAAAACTAGTTTTCTCCTGTAGAATAAACCAGTGATGAGTTTCTTGTGAATACTTTCAGAAGCATTCTCTCCCTGTGGGTGGGGGTGTGGCTGTGGGTGTGGGTGTATACGAATGCAAAAGGAAAATAATAAACACATATCAAACACATGCACATACACACAGATTTTCCTTTTTGCCACTCAACTTGTGGCATACCACACATTGCTCTGTATCTTCTTTTATTTACTAAGTAATAACCATCCCTCATTAGTTTAAAATTACTGTCCTAAGTAAGATCAAAATATGAACTCCTTCACATTCAATTTTACCTGTTTGTTTTAGAGAAAATAAAATTGTCATCAAAATGAAATAAAGCAAAAAAACTAAGTATAGCTCACCATACACCATCTCGTCTTATTTTTTCCTTTTTGAACCTGAAATCTTCAATGGGAGTCTGAGTGCAATGGCCAATAAATGTAAGGAGCTTAAAGTAAATAACAGGAGGCAATGTTCTGGGTATTGCTTAAGTAAGCTGACTTATTTTTTACCTAAGGAGTTTAAAATTCAGCTTCTCAAATGTAAATTGCTCATCATTGTTCAATACCATGGTTTATCATATTTTTCTGGTTTTATTAATGAAAACCATGGGTGGATTTTAGTACGACTATTTAAGGAAATTTAATTTAATGTTTAAAATGGTGCAATTGAAAACAATACAGTGAGAGTGCTCATAATATAAGTGAAAGAAATTATACGGAATTGCCTGGTATAATCCTAAATTCGTGTTTTTTAAATTGCATATAAAAAAGTAAAGGGTCAGAAAAAATAAATTTCTCTGCTGTGAAGTGTATGGTAGGTATTTATTTTCTTCCATAAGTCAGTTTGCATTTTCTGAATTCTTTATAATAATTACGAACAATCAGAATATTTAGAAAAAAAAAACATTTAAATGAATCAACAAAAATCCAAATTGAGAGTGCCAAAGATGCAAAGACAGAAAGGTAACCAACCAGAGAAAATATAAATAGGAGTTTTATGAAATAACTAAATACAGGCAGAAGTAAAAGGAAGCAAATAGAAAACTCATTCAAAAAGCAGACGTGTTTGTAACAGCTGAGACTGGATCCAGCTCTCTAAACGAGACCGTGAGAAGTATCAACAGAGAAGACACGGTGTTTCAGCTGCGTGTGGCAGTAGGCAAGCAAGCAGCCCCTCGTAGACCCGGGTGTAACACAGGGCCAGGTGTGAGGACCACAGGGAACAGAACTCAGGACTGCTGCGGACAGATTTTTAACCGAGTAAGGTATACCTACCACCAAGCTTCAATAAAATAACAGTATCCAATGCTTGCTGAGTACTTACCATGTACCAGTCATATTTTTAAATGGTTAACTCATTTAACCTTCATAAAACCCATATGAGATGGGTAGTATTATTTTACTCATCTTACAGATGAGAAAAGCCAGGTTTTCAAAACTTCATCATGGAGATCTGAGGTTCAAAAGTAGGTCATGTGACCTGAAAGCCTGCGCTTTCAACTGCAGGCTCTGCCTCCGTTACAGTGGTGGAGAGGGCCGTGGGGAGAGGGGATTCTCACTCACTAGACGATAGCCTGTTTTTATTACTCAGTGTTTTTAGGTCCATTTCCTAGTTAGAAGGGTAGTAGCCATCTTGTTTATGAATATGGATGGCTGTGTGTGAAGATGATTAAGTAGAAGCTTATTTTAGTTGGTCAGACTGTATAAGACAAATTTACAATATCAGAAAAGGGAATGCCTAAAAATGTCAAGTCTTGGAGGGGAAAATATTTCTCAAATGTCAGGTATGAGTCCTCGGTTATAGCAGGGACTAGAGTAGAGAGCTGGATAGAGTGTGCCCCAATTACAGTTGGAAAGTACCTTCAGGGGTCAATAGACTTCCGGTTTTTGCTTGACTTTCCCTGCCATGATGACTCCCAATCAGTAGTTAGATGTAGAAAGAAAATCGTCTCAAGACGGGCCATTCCCATCAGAAATACTGGCCTAGGTCTTCCCACACCAGTCCTGCCCACAGGAGATGGCTGACTTCATCAACACCCACGCAAGACAATGGCGAGCAGGACAGTATGACAGTATCTTCTTCCCTCTGTGTGTATCCCTGTGTCTAAAAGCCCCTCTTATAAAGACACCAGTCATATTGGATTTAGCATTTACCCTAACCCAGTAGGACATCATCTTAACTCGATTGTATCAAAGATGCTATTTCTCAGTAAGGTCCCATTCACAAGTTCTGGGGGAGAGGACTTGAATATATCCTTTTGGGGTTGGAGTGGGGCATCATTCAACCCAGTATACCACATAAATCCTCTAATAAGATTCAGTTAAGCATTCAAAATGTGTTACTAAAGACCATGTGAGAGTGTGGCCCCCTGGAGATGCAGATATAATGGGATTCGCATCTTCTTGAACGCTTCTCCTCCTGGAACCCCACCAGGGAAGATGGAGGAGAACCTCGATAAAGTGTCTTTTGTCCTTCATGGTGCTGGCTGGGGGGACAGAAATAAAAGCCTCTGCCAAAAATTCCACCAGACCCATCTCCCCATGGGAGAAAACAATAAAGAATAAACAAAGAAACAAACCAAAAGCTTTTTTTTTTTTTTTTATCCTAGTGGGTAAAGCAAGGGAGCAGCTCCTGGAATGGGCTCCTCCATATATATTTTTTTTGGGGGGGGGAGGGGCTCCTCCATTTAAATGACCTCAGCCTCTGAATTCCCAGCCTTGTAGAGCAGGAAGGGCATGCTAGCCTTGTCTTGACTGCTGTTTGTGTTTGTTTTGATGCAAAGAGGCCAAATTAGGAGACTTCTGTTGGCCCAGGAGATCTTCCCAGAAGAAGTGACATGAGGCATGCTTGCTCACTCACCTTTCTTCCTTCTTTGCCCTATCCTCTGTGGTGGTGGAACCAAGATGTTACCTGTATGAAGGAAAGGTTCAGAGTGATATTCTCTGGGCTGGGGCTAGAGCATAGGGCTGAACACCAAGCTTTTCGAGATGGTCCTCCTCAGTATCTTTAGACTCCTTCTTCTTTAGAGACTGGTGTTTTTTACGGAGGAGAGGGTCCAAATGGCATAGGTAAGGCAGCCCTCTATTGCTCTCCTGGCTGAAGCCCCTCCCTTACCCTGGTTGGATAGCTATTAGAACAAGCCCCTGGCAAACAGCAGAGGAAGCCACGGGTCCTAGGATGTCCCCTGCGGTACATGCTGGAGTTGTACCAGCATTCGGCTGATTTGTTGTGGGCACCCTAGAGAACTGTACAATGGGGCCATCATAGTGAGCCTGGCAAGGCCCTCTGCCACACAGTAAGGTGTTTCAGAGATCTCTGGCATATACTAGCCTAAACTTTCCTGAGACTAAACCATACCAACTAGTCAGAGCCACCACAGCTTGCCACCACCAACCCCACTTAGCTTACTTTCACCTCTGTTACCATGTGGAACCCTGGCTCAAGGAGAGCCCAACCAACTACTTTCCTTCTCCATGAAGAGGTTCCTCGGAGCCTTCCCTGATTACCAAAGCTGCACAGAGATGGATATCACACAACACATGCGGCAAAGGCTCTGGAATCATAAGTAATGCTGAGTTCTACGACTATCCCTCTCCACTTCATGTGTTAGCAGCCAAAAGGTAGTGAGGTTCTTGAGCTTCAGCGGCATGGCCATTCATCCTTGGACTTTGCCTTCTTATTAGTCTTTTTAAATGACACTCACAAAAGTTTCTAGAAGGCCAGACTTTCCCCAGAGGCCTGGAGGAGTTCATGGAAAGGGACGTTCCCTTTTCAGAAGATCTGGCAAGCAAGTAGTGTCATGTTTGAGGTTCCCGGCCCTTCTCTGGAACATGAAGTATCTGAAACTAACCAGTGTCCACCCACCCTTTCCAAGTCAGCTTCCACCAGCTGGGCTGCAGCCACTTGATCGTTGCTCCCTGTCTCTAAACCCCAAACTGCTATAAGGGAGCCTACCCTCAGGTACTACATTGTGGTCTCAATTGTCCCAATCATGTCATCATCCAGACCTGTGTCAGTGAGCATGTGGACCAGAGCATCCCTCAGCCCTCTTGTGTCCCTTGTAAATATATTCCCATTAGCATCCTTCTGATTGAGGCAAATAGGAGTATCTTATAGAAGGAGTGTGAGGAAGTGACTGCCTAGTCCTGCACATGCAGCTGACAGCTTGGTACAGCTAACTCAGGTTTCCTGAGAAACTGGAGAAGGGTTTAGCAGAAACAAACATCAACGTTAGCACCACAGTGATCCTCTACCCAATCTATGGGTTCTATTCCTTGTCTTAATTTTTGTCTTAAGTCTTTCCCCCTATTTATGAGCTCCTCACTTTATTTATTTTTATTTTTTAAAAAAGATTTTTTGAGAGAGAGAAAGAGAGTGCAAGTGGGGAGAAGGGCAGAGGCGGAGGGAGAGAGAGAATCTCAAGCAGATTCCATGTCAAGCATGGAACCTGATGTGGGGCTCGATGGGGGGCCCTATGGGGGACTCAATGGGTGGCTCGATCTCATGACCCTGAGATCAGGAACTGAGCTGAAACTAAGAGTGAGACACTCAGCCAACTGTTCCAGCCAGGCGCCCTGAGCTCTTCACTTTATAAAAACAGCTCTGATACCAAACATAAGTACCTTTGGGCCCTACTCAGAGCCCTTGATGCCTGAGTGAGAAGTTCCTTTAAAGCGGTGCCAGGGTAGCGGCTGGTTAAGTGTCCAACTCTTAGTTTCAGCTCAGGTTGTAATCTCAGGGTCGTGATATTGAGCCCAGCATTGGGCTCTATGTTCAGCACGGAGTCTGCTTGAGATTCTTTCTCCTTCCCCTTCTGCCCCTTCGGCTTGTGCTCTCTCTCTCTCTCAAAATAATCAATAAATCCTTTAAAAAAAATGTTCCCTTAGAGATGCCTTTCTATATTCTTGTCTCTTTCACTGTGACTTTGTCAAAAATGACCAGTCCATGATAGTGGAACTTTAGGAATTGTCCCCAAGCCTTGGGGAAGGTGGGATCTTCTTAGTGTCCATCCTCTGAGTCTTTCGAGAAGAGCTGATGATGAAATCAACTTGGGATTTTATACCCCTCTTCCTTGCATCCCCTATCCTCAAACCCAGTACCTAATCGGAAAGGCTGCCTGCCTCTGTGCTTGTTTGTCCTCCAAATCTAAACTAATTTTATGGGAATGGACCAGAAAACTTTTTAGCAAAGATCGCCACAAAAATCTCTTGAGGGGAACAGAAGGAAAGAATTTTTTTTTTTTCTAAGCCATCAGGGCTCTTCCTCTCAGCCTCTGAACCTGGGAAAGTACCTGGATTCCTTCCTATCTTAGGTGAAGACAGGAGACTTCAGTGAGGCCAACAGAGAAACGAGTATGGAGTTGAGGTGGCAATCTTTTCAAATGGCAGCATCTCTGGTAGATAGAGGAAGAGTGATCACTGCTGATCAGGATTACGCGTGTGGGTGGGGGGAGTCATTTTAAACCTTCTACAGAACAACAGCTTCCACAGAGTAATCTCTTATTTTATATGACACATAAACCCATTTTAACGGAAAGCTCCCTGGTGGCTCAGAAGCTGGGAGGTGACTGACTGAGGGTGGAGAGGGTAGAAGGCTGCAGATGGGAAGCTTGAAGCCTGTGGCTGGCCTGTTTGTGTGTTCAGCTTGGCTCTGGGCATGGGTCTCTGAGGGTAATGGGTCTGTTGTCTTGGGAGGCATGGAGCTCTACCTTGGACTGAATGACACTTGCAGGGTGACTCTTCTCTACTCCTGTCCTATTGTGAAGTGATGGAGACTGGGCTGTGCTGCAAATAAATCATTCTGTTGTTGCTGTTAAAAAACAAGCAAACACAAAACCCAGAGAAAAGGTATGCATTTTGATAGATAAAGAAGTTGAATTTTAGAGAAGGGAAAACATGTTTAGCAAAGAGTATGCCTGAATTGAGGATCCAAGATCTTTTCACTGCTTGTCCAGCACTTTCTCCAATATTTTGTGATCTACCTATAAGAAGAAAATTATATCGGTCAAAGGTCAGATAATAGAAAAATTATTTTGGATCAATAATGTATCCTTTCAAGTCACATCAGTGGATCCTGCACTACATAAAAGGCAAATCTTTGGCTTCGTATTTAGCAGATTCTCAGCTTGGATCCCATCCGCATCATGAAAACATGGCCAAGTCTTATAACTTTTCAAAGCCCCAGTCCCCTCATGTTTAAACTGTGATAGCACCTGCACATTCCTGCTTGGTTGTGAAAAGATCAGTGGTAATAAATAAGAGATGCTCCTAATGAAGGATAGTTGGAAGAAAGGCAGGCAGGGACAAGGGGCCCCCACCCTAAGAGGAAACCACCCTTAAAAGAATTTTACACCACTCTGGAAGGAGCCCTCCACCCTTTCCCACCTGGTAGATAGATGACAAAAACCTGAATGGATGACAGGCTCAGGGAGGGTTAATCAGATTAAAACAGCCCACCAGCAAACCCATAAAAACCCTTAGACTTAGAAACTCCGGTGGCAACGCTCTCGGGTTCCCTCCCTGTTCGTTCAGAGCTTTGTACTATTGCTCAAAAAACTTTGCTTTTGCTTTGCTGCCCACCACTCTTCCTCCAGTCTACCTCTTTATTCTTCCAAGCAGCATGACCAGGAAGCACGGGCACCAAAGGAAATAAAATCCTTCAACACTACTAGAGTTATGAACAGCTCAGGATGGCAGATTCCACTCTCCTTGATGTCAAGTGTTAAATGGCCCAGATGATTTGGGGAAAGGGCAACAGTGAAATGTCCAGCCACTTTGCCGAGGGGCCAAATTAGGGGAGAGGCAACAGCAAGGGAGTTGGAAGACCCACCACATGTGTGGATGGGAGAAGACATGACTGCATTCAGATTAGGAAGTTTTCCATCTACTTTGCATCAAGCCATGGGAAGGTTAAACATATTGATCACAAACTTCCCTGATCTTATTTCATGCTAAAATGTTGTCATAAACCAGAGCCTACTAGAATATGACATCCCCGTAGACAAGAACCATGTCTACTCTATTTATCATTAAAATATTTATGGAATGTTCATGTGCCAGGCACTGTTAAATGAATGAGTAAATGAAAAGTTATGCCTATCTATTTTGTAGATACATCCTTTCTTTCCAGAACAAATCACAGAGATGATTGAAACAGCAAGTTATTTCTGGGATGGAAAATGTGAATTGCGTTGGGTTTCTGTGACCTAAATGATTAGAACAAACATTGAATGCCCTCTACAGAACCGACAAAAATCTCAGGCCAAGTGAGATAAACATTTGAAAAAAACATTGAAAACAAAATTATCTCCCACATTGGCATTTCCCAAAGTCATTGCAGAAGAGGAAATCTTAGAACTCGGGGGTTGAGATTTTGGATCTCTTTTTTAATTTATTATTTATTTATTTATTTTTAGAGAGTGCATGAGCGGTGGGGTGGGCAGAGAGATAGAGAGATCTCAAGCAGACTCTGTGCTGAGGGCAGAGCCCGATGCGGGGCTTGATCCCACAACTGTGAAATCATGAGCCGAAAACAAGAGTCCCAGTTTCAACTGACTGAGCCACCCAGGCGACCCTGGATCTGTTTTTAAAAGAACACTCTAGCGCTTCCTGGATGTAGGTCCATGGTTAAGTCTCTTAACTTTCCAACCCTCATCTGGAAAATGGAGGTAGTGGTAGCAACTACCTCAGAGCAATCTTGTGAGTGTTGTATGGCCTCAAGTATGGGGCGTGCCTGGCACAGTTTCTGGCACATAGTGAAGGCCCAGTGATGGTGACTCCTGGCTCTTAGAGCCATACCTCGTATCACGGGTTCTGTTCAGGAATGCAGAATCTGGGATGTGGGTTTGGAATCCACTGAAGACTAATTCTCCAGCGCCACCTGGTGACCACTTTATCAGGATAGTAGCCTGCAACCTCCTAAGGGCAGGAGAAAGCTCCTGACAGTAGGCTACTCCCTCTGTTGTTCAGTATTTAAATGAAAAGACAGCCTTTGATACATGGGAGACTTTTTCATTATTATTGTAAATGACACTCATTTACCAAAATTCGAAAAATAACCAAATCTTCTGAGATTATGTTTGAGCTATATTACTTTTCACTTTACTAACTTTGGAAAGCAACGAAAAGAGTTACTTTTCTCAGTATCCCTTTAAAAATAAAAGCATTATTAATTGTGAATTTTACTGGGACTGTTGAGAGTTGGAGAAGCACTCACTTCTTCTCAGAATAAATTATGAAACAGTAAATATACATAGATATGAGGTCAAGAAATCACGGTTATTTGATATACAAGGGACACCATTATAAATGTAGCTTGTTTCTTCACTCTCTGGTCTTTTTTCTCTTATCTTTATGCCTTGAAACTAGGGATTCTTCAGCAGAAGCCTATGGATATGTTTCAGGCAGTTCTCAAGCGTCCTGAAATTTGAAGCAAAAATTTTGTGCATATGGGTAGTGGTGCTGGTATTATCTTCTTAAAAGTCTGTAATACCTGAAAAACAATCAAACAGCAAAAAAGAACCATTGCTCTAAAAAGAATTCTGATGGAACTTGAGTAAAGTTAATTTCAAGGTCTTCACTCCATTCTTATTTTCTTATACTCTCCAATAATTCCATTTTTCTAGGTTTCTCTTCCAGCTTCTTCTGCCGAGAAGTACAACATGAACTGCTACTCATATGGGGAAAAGGGATATATACAATACATTCACAGGGCCTGACACTGGTTGGTTAGCTTTTTCTATTTCTCCTGGGTGCTTATAGTATAAAGCATGAAGATGTCACATGGGAAATGATGTCGATAAAATAGTAGCCTTCATGTACGTTATCATGCAAGTTATACTACAGGTCATGGAACAGAAGGGTTCACAGGTCAAATAAAGATGCTGAAAGCAAGGACTTATTAATCTTTTAAAAACCCATAGCAAGAAAGAAGGTGAAAGCCATGGGGTAGGTTAACTCATGCAGGGTAGTGTTCAAGAGGAATAGAAGGGCCACACAGCTAAAAGCTCTTCAGTGTTCATATATCCTTCATATATAGCATCCTTCTCCACTGATGGTGTGATACAGAGATCAGAGCTGAAATGTGAGCAAGACCGGCCACAGAAGGAAGAAGTGAAACATGTTCCTTCTGAGAGAAGCAAAGGCAGGTAATTGAAATTCACTGATTAGCCTGATAAGTTGCTATTGGTGCCAAAGGGTGACCAAATTAAGACCTCAAAAATATTGAGTGCCTCATATTTCTTATGTATATTTAGCATATCATGAATACATGGTGCTTCATGTATATTTAGTGCATCATAAATATATAGTGTTTTCTTCATCTTTCCATTTCTATTTTTGTTCAGACTGACATGCTCTACTTATTTTATGACTTAAAGTTTACTTTCTTTGCTGTGTTTAACACATTGTTTGAATTTCATTTATCTCCTTTGTTTTCTTGTCTTCTATAGAATTAAATATTGACTAACAACAGCAAATATGTATTGTAGCACAGAATATTTGTGGCCCTCGAATAGGAGCTCCCAGTTAGTTTAGATGATCCTGCACCAGAGAAATATAGTTTCTGCTCTTTGCTTACCACGGTCCTCCATAGCTTGAGGAATGAACCTTTCTGATTTTGGCTGACCTGGGTTTTAATCCTTACAGGGTCAAGGTGTCAAAAGAAATTTTTTACATAAAACTCTTATCTCCTGGTCTTTGCAAAAGATATGGGAAGTAGTTGGTAGATGCTAAACATGTTTGGAGATAGGAACTGGACTATCTCTGAAGCATAAAGAGTAGGAAGCATGTGTGAGGTTAGGAAGACCTACAGGGTCTCTAATTGGGGGTTTTCTCAACCCCTTGCATGAATAGAATGCTCTCTCCTCTCCTAGTTTTTGTTACCAGGGATGGTATGCTGCTGCTATTGCTGCTGCTTCCTCTTTTTCCTCTCCTCCTGCTCCTCCTCCTCCTTCTTCTTTCTTCTTCTTCTTCTTCTTCTCCTATTTTGAAGCATCCTGAAGGAAGCCAGCAGTATACCCAATTAAATACAGAGACTGCTCCCTCCCACTGGTCCCTCCCTCAACCCATCTCTGGAGCAGTGAAGAAAAACACAACAGCCTACTTGATTGATTTTATTTTCATTTTTTATTGAAAGCTTCATCAAAGAAAACAGAAGTTTAAACCTAACATCCACTGATCTACAGAAAGCCCAAGGAACGGGGGAAATGGTAGCTAATTTGACTGTGGTACAGATGAAAAATTAAAAATAAAACCGGAAACACTATAGAGTTACAGAACTTTCCATGACAGAGACAGCAGTACAAAATGCTCTTAAATAAAGTTCGAATTTGAATGATGTTTCAAAGTTCCATGAAGTCAAATATGGCCTAAAACAAGGGTTTTAAAAGAAGCTGTGTCCCATTTTTTTTTAATTTAAAGAAACTAGAATTTCATAGCAAGTACAATTTTACATTTATTTTTTGAAAATTAAGATTCCAATTATACCAATTATATTCCTCTTCTTTTTAAATAAATAGAAGCATTAATTTCCAGAATGGAGAAAACTTTTTCAAGTGTCTCTTTGAAATAGTTTTTATAGTGCCTGAAAAGTATGAAATAACTCATTTTTTCATATATGAGGAAATAACATATTTTGGGGAGGAGGACAGAGCATCTTTCATAAGAATCTAAGACCAGAGGGTTTAAAACACAAAGCATAACACTAAAGTTACACTTTGGACACTACTTAAATTTGAAATGATCAGAAAAAATCCACTGGAGTGTCAAGGTCATTCACCCTTATTACTGTGATGCAAAATTAAAAAAAATAAATAAATAACAAAACAATGCATTTTTTTTTTTGCCAAAGATTTAAGATAGGGATAAGAGTATATATTTAACCAAGAGATGTTATTATATTCTCATAACTCAATTTTGAGTTGACCTTTTCTTCTGGTTAAAATTTCAATAGTGAACGAAACCAAAAGAGCTTTCTTTTGAGGGAAGCCAAATACTTTGCTACAATTTTTTTTCGGTTTGTATTTGCAAGAATACAGCCAACTCTCAATTATTTGCAGTGAATGGGAAAGGGACATTATGGATAGTAAAAGTCCATGGTATATAATGCACTGACTGTTTTACTAATGATTTTAAACTCCTTCGGTAAATCGAGACTTAACAAAGAAACAGACTGATTTGAATTTGATTTCCAAATGTTTCTTTTTCACCCTCAGGGTTAAATGCTAATAAAAGGAAATAGAGCCCAAGACCTAAGAGTTGAAAAAAGAAGACAAAACAAATCTACCAAGTAAATAGCCCTTCAAAAATTGAGAGTGATTGTATTTCTGCAAGACTCGGTCATTGGGGAAGTTACTAACTGGACTGAATAAAATGGAAGAAAAGTGTGACTCCGTGGCCCAGAGGTTCTTCCCTCAGACTCCAAGCTTGATCTCACCTCTGCTCCAGGTTTAAAGCTTCCTGAGTGGAAGAAGCGTTTCTTAAAATATTATTTTCCCTTTCAGAAATACAAAGAAATGAGTATTGAGAAGCGATCTGTCCTTTTTTCATGTGACAGGGAGCATATGTATTAGGGTATAAAATGAAAGAGAAAAGAAACCACCAATATGGGGTGAGCTTCCCTGCACCGGATGAGAAAAGATCTTTGGGGCCACTCAGGGATCTTATATTTAGCTTTGTATTTTCCTGAATTCTGTGCAGTCCACAAAGGACAGGCATGACCAAGAACACTCAGATTAAGGGACCGATTTCATATTTAAGAATATTGGGTAAGAAATGTTAAATTTGAGTTAGACTCAACTGTCTTCCGATGCCACGGTGGATGTCATTTGTAACAAATTGATTCATTAATGAAATCCCATTATCACTCTGTCACAGGAAGGGGGTAGTATACAGAATCAATGAGCCTGTTTAAATTCTGTCAGTCCCTCAGATTGGAGTGAGATGCTGTCAGTCTCAGTGAGCTCAAAATTTTGAAGGATGCCAGGCACAGTAACACAAAAAACCAAAATCTCATCCTTCACTCCCTACTGTGGACAAGATAACGTGAATCAAGTCTCTATGACATGTTTAAACTTTGTTATGAAGTATGATTCCTCAAATGTGCTCAACGTTGCTTATACACATACATAAATATTCCCCTTCATTAGATTTTATATCATCTAAAAACATTAATCACTGTAACCCACTTAAGAATTTCTCCCTGCTTATCAGCTCATCTGCAGTGGTTCGTGCACGCAAAGTAAGAATGAGACTGAGTTGTCAAATGTATTTTTAGTTTCCTACTAACATTATAATCTGTCTAGACAGTCCACTGAAACTTCGGAATCATGAAGACTGCAAAAGTGCTGCTCAAATCAAATCTCACTCTTCATTAATGGGGATGTCAGGCCACCATAAAAGATACATAGGTATATATTAGACATCGCAAATATTCAAATAATTTTTTTTTAGGAAAAAAAAGCTATTCTTTTTTTGTCACACATGAATTGAAATGATTTTCACACCGTTTTGCAAGGGGTCGATGTATTCTGCAGGGACAATGACCTTCCTGCTCCATCCAGGCTTTTTCTGCTCTCAGCCTTCCATCTCTAACACGAGTGCTTTTAATACCATGTAGTTTTTCACTGGAATGTGTGGAAGTGAGTCTTATATGCTATCAACTGTGGCAGATCTGTTAAAGTCACAGGAAGAAATTGATTCAAGTGAAGCATGGAGACAACATCTGAATGATTGAAATTTATCAAGGAAACAGCCAAACTGAAGTCAGGGAGAGGATTTTTTGTTGTTGTTTTGTTTTTAAGAATTTTATGTCACTTGCAACAATCAAGGTGTGCCAGTCTTCAAGGACAAACAGTCACCAGCACCTGCTAGCATTACCTTTAGCTTACCTAGGGTCCAAGACATCTTCAGAACACATGACCATGCATTGAGTCACTATGCATAATTTGTCTTCCCTGACAAAACCTTATCATTATTAAAAGAAAACCCACTCCTCCACTGACCATGTAACTAGAGTTTGGAGAAGATAACATTTATCCCATTTGGATTGTGGCTTTGGTTTGTTTCCTGATGTTTAGAAGCCTTGGCAGTTAAAGTCAAAAGGAAAAAATGGAAATATCTGAATAAATATTTGGAAATCTGAGCCAGAATACTTAAAAAAAAAAAGAGCCCTAAATAGGATTAGAATCACCATAATATTAGTTGCTGATTAAATCAGGATTCTGATGTCTGCATATATTGAACACACATTTTGGTTTGTTTTATTCTTCATACAATGTAATGCTGCTTACCTGTTGATGCTTTTTGTTTATTCCCCCAGACTTGACTCTTAAAAACAATCATTAGGTAAGATGACAGATGCAAATTTGAACATGTGTCATTTTTCCTTCTTTTTTTTTTCTTTTTGGTTTGAAATAAGATATTTTCTAGAATGGCATGATATAAAAAATCCAAACACAAAACACACGTGGACACATAAAATGACAGGTAATTTCCTTGTGCCTGAAGTGGCTTAAAAAAATTGAGATCATTGAAATTTCATAGTTGAAAAAAATGTTTCTGAATGTATAAATAAAGCAGTAGTTTTGAATAGAAACAGGAAGTTACCTAGGCACATTCATCAGCCACATGGTAGCTACCTCTTAGCCTCATTGTTGATTGCGTAAATGAGACTTTCTTTGTATCACATTAAGGTTTTTTTTGTGTGTGTTTTTTTTTTTACAGAAACAAAAGAAAGTATGTTGGTTTCATATTCAAATGAATTATGCCCAGGATAATCCTTATTTATACAAAGAGTTCAGAGACTGAAAAAGAGAAACGAAAAGCACAGTTCCTATACATGTTCCTTAAACCCCCTGAAACTCAGGGGCCTGCTTCTCAAAGATAAAACTTAAGTGCCACCCGTGAAATACATGAGAAGCTTGAAGGACGGAACAGAAGAAAGTACACATCTAGGATTCTCTCTAGAGCATGGAAAACCATTAAGGATGGGTGTCAACAGATGGAATTTCTCTGTAGCAGCACATGCTACATTTTCTTGGATCCATTTGTGCCTCTGATTTGGCTGCAAAGATAGGGAGCCACTTTCTAGACTTGAGTTTCCAATTCATGGGGTTTCAAATAAGAGAACCGGGCTCACTTCTGTTAACAGGTCACAAATCGTTGAATATTGACAATTTCAGAACAGCCAAACTCATTACTGATATTGACCTAATGGGATTATGATTTGCCTTTTAAGTTTTTTTAGTTTTTAAAAGCCTACCATTTTTTTTTTTTTTTTTTTTACAGTGCACTTAATGCATTTCCCTCTTCCTTCTGGACTAAGACAGGTTCCCCCGACTTAGTTTGTGAAAAGACTTTCACCTATCTAATTCCAATGATCCCTTCAGAAAGCAACTCTGTGCATAATTCAACCAAGTTCCATCGGTCTTAGTTTCAGGTAAAACTATACAGGTTGAACATGGATTCCATGAGTCAAATACACAGAGATGTTTGTTAAGTCAATCTAATTCATTTTAGACAAAGTTTTGCATCATTCTCAATGCAAATATATCTCCTTTGGCTTAAAGATTGAGCAAACCTAATTCTTTTGGTTCTTATCAATATAAATCATATAATTTCTTGATTGTCAACTAGCATTTTAAAAGCTTACCTAACTTCCACTAACAGAATCTTCAATCTGATTGGTCCTACTTGTCTCAGAGTTAAACTGAAACAAAAAGGTCTATTTTTGTCCTTCTTCCGACAACACCAGGGTATGAGAATACAATGACAGGAGGCAAAAGGTGGCTGTTCATGGCAGATGAACAAAGACTGAGGTGAGAAGACAAAACCTAGAGGCGTTGGACTTGAGAAGGAAGACTATTGTTACAAATACAATGAGACCTTTTCAGGAGACCACTCATCACTTAACAGAATATCTAAGCCTTTTTTTGACAAGTGACCTTTCAGACCAGTTCGGGAAGGACCTTTAGTTCAAAGTTCACAGAAAGGAATTTCAACCTGTTAAGCAAGTGTCTCAACTTATTGGTGGCCATCAATACAGGTGTCACTATTCAAGAGAGCTAGTAAGGAACCAGAAAAGCTCACGGAATGAATATAAAGCCGTTTGGCTCTGTCAGTTGGTATCCAGAACTCTTCATGCTGAAACTGCTGAACACAGCAGGTGCGAGCTATCAACAAATGCACATTAGCAAGAAAACAAAAACAGAAACAGAAACAAAAACAAAAAAAAAAACACCTTTTGTTTTGCTCTGTTTTGCAGTATATAAAACACCAGTGGAAGGTAGTTTAAACAAACAACAAAGTAAGAACTGGTCCGGCCATGTAGGTCAAATAAAATTCTTAAAAAGAAAGGAGAAGAAAAGGAAAACAACCTCTATCTTCTGGACTGCAATAGGGTGCCACTTCATCTTTGGTATAAAATAGGCCATCCATAGGCTGAATTTGATCACAACTAGGAAAGACTACAGAAATTGTCAACAATTTCTCTATCTATTGCTTTTTTTTTTTTTGCACTTTTTGACCATAAGCTCCTATCTACTTAAGTTTTTTTTTTTAATGCTCTTAAGCTAGGTTTTGCAATGTGACAAGCAAAGCTGACTAAAAACTTTGTAAAGCTCATAAAAAAGACTGCAGATAAAAAGCACTAATGCTTTTGCTAGCGATCACGCTTCGTAAATAAAAAAAATCTGCATTCTGCCCCCAAACACGCATTATTTCTAATGCAGTTGTTTTTAAACCAACATTAATAACTTTACCGTAAAATGTTTTAGCCTTCTAGAATGATTCAACACTTAAGACAAAGTTCATGAAAAGTCCCAGCATTTTCCCAATTCTTGCAGTTGCCATGGTTTCTTTTATCAACAAATTTTCTTCAAATGAAGAAAAAACATTTTCTTTTAAACTGTACAGTTTTTTTTTTCACCCTAAAAACTCATAGTCTTAAACTTCTGTACCAGTTAAAGCCGGCACAATATTTCAATTCTTTCTTGAATTTTTTTTAACAAGACGTTGACAGCTTGCCTCGAGAGCCTTTGACGTCCTTAAAATTAAGGCAATTAAGATTCAAGATAAACCTTACCTAAGTATTTCTAAGAAAAAAATAAAATAAAAAACAACCCACTAGATTTAAACAAAGGGGGGAAAAGAAAGAGTAGCTTAATTACTGAGGAAGACAATTTGTTTCCATTTCTGCTTTGCCCACCTCTTGACATCTGATTTTCTGTTAAAAAAAAAAAAAAATCTGTCTACATCTTCTGGTAAATTCTGAATTCAAATGTTCTTCCAAATATAATGTCAACTTTCTGTGTTTTGTTTTGTTGTTGGTTTTTGTTTGTTTGTTTCCTCTTCTGGGATTTTTTCTTTAAAAAAAAACGATGGCGAAAGTAAACTGTCAGACCACATGAAGGAACCATTTGCACAGCACATAAAAACACTTTGTTTTCACTGGGTATAGTAGAAAATTAAAAAAAAAAAAAAAAGCATTCCATCGACGCCTGTGCAAACTGGAAGCCAACTTCCTGTTCAATGAAGTTTCTTCGTTCAAGGCAAAGTTTCAGACGGACATTCTTCAGTCTTGTTTATGGTCTGTGGAAACAATCGAGTATGAGTGGTCATTATATCAAAGCAACTTTGAAATCACCTCATATGCTCTCTTCCAGTGAGGTCTCTTTAAAAGATACCAAGCTCTTTCAATATCTAGAAAATTGTACAAGTTTTAAATCCTGTCACTTTCATACAATTATATATTTGAGCCAGAGAGTTTGTTCTCATTGAGTATCAAGGCTAATAGAACAAGAATATTTTTTGGTCTAAAGTAATAAATACTACAACATATTTGAGCCGGAGAGTTTGTTCACATTAAAGGTCAAGGCTAATAGATCAAGGATATCTTTCAATTTAAAGTAGTAAATATGACAAAAATACCCAGACAAGTAATACTCCCTATGTGCATGGAACCTATTTTTCAATGTCTGGCTTATGTTTTAGGTACCCCCAGAAATTCTGTCCTTTCAAAACTCCTGTGGGATTCATCACTAATTCAGTCAACAAATGTGCCCATCCCTACTATGTACCCAAGATACAGCAATGGTTGGTGTATCTTGGTGTATCTTACCCTGTGGTATTCACCAAGTATAATCACATAAGCCTTATTTGGCCCAATAAAGTAGTAAGAGAGTTAAGAGGGAATGGGTTTTGTTCACTTTCCCTCATCCCCTCTTCTTCCTTATTTACCCATCTCATCAAGATTTTTAATTCTTGAGAACAGGCACTATATTCTACTACTTTTTACTCTCCATGAATCTGGCAGATGGTATGCACGTAATAGGTGTTTCACTAGACAAATGCAGACAAATGACATTTTTAGTTATGCCACTTGGCCTAGCCTAGCCCAAATAATGTCTTCTCCTTCTGCCCCATCTACAATTGCTGGACTGAGCTTCTAGTGGGTTGACTTCCATGCTTAGCTCTTCCATCCACAGACTAGAATTTTGTTAAATAATTTCAGGGATGTGCTATAAAAACCGATTTTTGAAACTACAGGTCAATTTATTTATTTTAAAAGATTTTATTTATTTGAAAAGTAGGGGGAGCAGCAGGCAGAGGGATAAGCAGGCTCCCCACTGAGCAAGGAGCCAGACCCGGGACTTGACGCCAGGACCCTGGGATCATGACCTCAGCCGAAGGCAGACGCTTAACCAACTGAGCCACCCAGGCGCCCCTACAGGTCAGTTTAGATGAAGCTCACTTCTCTCAGTGCTTTGCAGGTTCTTCTGACGCCCAGTTGCTTAATTTACTAAAGAGGACTCAGGGTTGCTGAGGTTGTACAGGTTGTTCACTGCACAAGATGCATGACTGAGTTTGTGGGGGCTAAATTCTCACCCAAAGTCTGGTGCAGGGCTGCATCTGCTCTGAGCAAGTGGGCTTTATTCAAATTTACAAAATGCCCTTAAGGATGTTTTAAGGTATATAACAGGTAGGCTGGGATGATCCAGAGAAGTTCTTTTTCCTAATTTGGAAACAGCACTCATACGAATTCACTATGTCTCTGAGAAGCCTGATAAACTTGTTCTTAGAATCATGTAAGAAAAGCAACTAGTTGATAGTTGATATTTCCATTTTTAACCAATAGTTTAAGTTTCTAGGAATACATAGTTTGTGTGTGTTATGTGAAAAAGTGGGGCTTCTTTTAAGAAGAAATGCAATTAAAAATTTCATACCATCAGCAACAATTAGGGAAACTTTATTAGTAGTAGTCATGGGAACCATGGTATATATGTGATCTCTATTCCTTTGCAAAATACAGATTTACTCCATGAATTTCTTAAAAATCGCCCTTGTTGTGGGAACAAAACTTTTCTCTTTGCTCGGTTTTGTGTTTTTGTTTTTTGATCTGTTCTTTGCTCCCACTCCCATCTTCCACCTGGTCTTGTTATTCATTTAGCAGAAAATGCCTAATACACCGTGAATCTCTGGAACAGCTGCTCCATGAACGGTGTCTTAGTCAATGGGCTACCCTGACATACAACACCCACACTGCTCAGGTATGTCACATGCACTGGTCTTGAGGCATCCATATTTATGAGCTAGGCTACAACTACTTTCAAGCTCTAACCTTACCAAATGTTTCCAATGGCCCTCTCCCAACAAGTGGTCTCATTGTTACATGACAACAAGTGGGGAGCAATGAATGGCTGTCCTTTGCCTTTTCTTGGTTGCTAGCTGAAGTTGGAAGGGACAAGGTGTTGCTATTTAATAGAACTGAATTCACTCCTATCCACCTTCTCTGTCCTAGATGAGATGTGAAAGTGCACATTTACATAATGCTTCTGTATTGCCCTGAAACTTCTCATCCTCCCCTCCAGTCCCCAAAGAAAGCAGAGTGGATAGATTAGGAAGTAGCAAACCACAGGCTTAGAATTCCAGACTTTTAGAAGTGGAAAGACATCTTTGGAATCATCTAAGGATGCAATGTCCCCCAGTGTCATTCCTGACAGATTAGCTTCATGTGATGCCGTGTGAAAAGAGGGATTCTGTGGTCCAGAGTTTGGGGGAAACTGCACATTATGCTCCCACTCCTGCACTACCCATAGGTAAACTAAACATATAGGAAGGGCACCAACCAAGAAGGGTATCAATATAGAAACAAACTTATTTAAAGAACGTAATCTTTTCAATTAGTATCAAAATAATTATCCTGTTGACAGTGAACATTTTGTTACAGTTCTTTAGTAATTTAATATGTTTGAAAAAACTCTCAGAATTCCCAAGTAGGAAGTCCAGCCTACAGGACATGCTAATCTTTCAGGAAGTGAAATGTTTGATTTATCTGGCTTTCTAAGAGGTCCGGCCATTAGCATTTTAATAGCTTTGAAGAGAACTGCAATTAAGAAAGCATTTCACTTAGGTTAGAGGGTGTTTGCCTAAACTCCTTGGGACCCCCAATCCTCCACCTCAACTCCAGGGAATGGTGGTAAATCCTCCCTCAGCACTAAAACCGAGTTTACACTCTTGGGAGAACACTGATCTAATCTCTTGCTCTAAAGAAGAGGAAAAGGAGGCTCCAAAGGGCTGAGTGACAACTAGTAGGTGGCAATCAGAATTTAACTTTGCTTGAAGACTTGTACTTTTCAAGCCCTTGTCATTTTTAAGATTTTTACGATTTCTTAAATAGCACAAAGAAAAACTGCTAACTTGGGCAGGAACTGGAATTTCCACAGAACTTCTCAAAACAAACCACAGGTATCCTATCTGTCTTTGCAGATAAGAGCGCCGAAATTCCCTTTTGCATGAGTAGCCTCTTTTAACGAGGAAAAAAAAATCATGAATACAAAATGCGAAGACCTGTTTTTTAGCTTGGAAAGTGGCATTTGGAATAGTAAAATATTTGCTGCTATAGATCCCAAATATAACCTTTCGATTCATATATGCACATCATTTCTACTTCTCAAACTTTGATCCTGCAACGTTCTGTTGTGATGTCTGTGATTTTCTTCAAAATATCTTTAGTATAGACATTATGGTGCTAAATCTAAGTGTGACGGGTTAAGCTCCTTTTCCAGGGCACTCAGCTACCCTCGTCCAAATTTCACGCCCCACAGGAGGTCAGCTACCATTTAATGAGAAAGGCCAGAGGTTTGCACAAGTACTTTAAATTGTCCGTATCTCAATTAGCATAATGATCATCAGAAACGGGTTGCCTAAAGAAAGTAGTGGCATGGTAATTAGCATAATGATGCTGGACATCAGCTGCCATTTGTGAAATTTGGACTATTCAAGATCACTTGGATAGGCTAAAATATTTTAGAGATCCTCTCCACTGTAGGTGAAAGATACAGTTAGAATGTATGGACATTTGTAGCCTTATAACTTTAGGGATACTTCTTGTGGCTTGATCTCAAAACAATTTATTAATTTATTTGTGCCTGCTTTCTTATGAATGCTTCCCTGACAAATGTCTCTGTGGGAACTCTTGCGTCCCTCAAACTTTTCCCAGGGATGGTTATATAAGCACCCAGGTGTCTACATGAACCACATACTTAGCTCAGTTCCCAGGGTCTTCTTAAATGGTTCTGTAGACTCTCATGCCTTAACATGACACAGATCAGCTGCCCTTGGCTGAAACTGATAAAACCTTGGATAAAGCCACACTCATTTCTTCCTTTTAGAAAATTTCAGAATAGATTGTTATCCATCAGTGTATTTGACCTAGAATACTATTTTTGTTTTCATGCAATATATTATTGTTCTCTTTTCAAGTCAAAAAAGCTCCCGGCACATAGGGACAACATGTCAGAGAGAGTAAGTTGAGAATATAAACAGGACCTGTTAACAATTTTCTCCAGATTTGAAGAAGTGTACACGAGGCCATGCAAGTGGTGTTCACATGGCACACGTTTGAAATGTCCCATGTTCCAGTGTGCTTTCATCTCTGGCATGTTGCCACAAACTGGCCCTGTGGAACATCCTGTAACATACATTCCTGAAGAAGTGCAAAGGAAAATTCCTCCCAATGAGGAAATCCCTCGCCATAATGCTTACCACTGTGGGGACACACGGGAGGGTTTCCTTCTTTGATACCCTATCATCTGTGGAAAGGCCCAAGTTATCAGCCATAGGAATCTGAGGTTCAAGGCACGTAACCATGTGACCACGGTGGCGGTGGTGGGAGGTAGTTTTAAAATGTTTAAACACTTAAAGCTTTCTGTGATCAGACTCAGACTTCCTAGTATAGTTCAAGGAATAAAGCTTCTTTGAATTGACTTATTATAAGGATAATTAAATCCCTTATCTTTCTCTATAGATCAGGCCTTCCTTGGTTTTATCTTATCTGCCCCTGTGAGTAGCATCAATAACTCGGGGGTTCTGTTTGGAATTGTAAAGCCCGTTTTCCTTTTTCCTCTTACTTCAATCTACCCTTCCTGCCCTTACCCCCCACCCTCTACCCCACTGGACTTTCCACCATCTTACTTCCGACCTTTGTTCCCTATTGTCTGACTTCTTGCAATCATTGGACTGTTTCCATTGCTTTCAAATCCACTGTTTACCTCAGCTGGAGGAGCATTTGTAGAACAAAGGAAGTGCTGTCCAAGCACCTCACTATGACATCTGAGGTAGATGTTAGAATCTGGGTCCAACCTGCTTTTTTACACTGCTGTGCTATTCTGAATCCCCTTCTCAGAGGAGCAGTCTGAGCTTTCCCACCCCTGGACTTTGGCCAAGCTGTTACTCCCCCTGGAACACTCCTTGACTCTGTGTAAGAGCCAGTTCCAGTTGCCACAACCTCCACCAAAGCTGACCCAGTCGAGAAAAATTAAATGCATTCTCCTATTACTATAGTATTCTTTAAAAGAGCCCTGTTCGTTTTCTCCCTTGCAGTAGACACATCATGTCTATGTGTACGTCCAAGTCCCGTACTAGACTGTAAACTCTGGAGGGCAGGGATCCTGTCTCCCAGCAGAGAAACTGGCCTGATGCTGGATGCTCTCAAGTGTGGAAGTGGGGAGGGAGGCTGTCACTGGAATCTGGGAGAGGCAGACATGTCCTCTACAGGTCAGGCAGGGCATCCTCTTTCCCAGCGCATCATACAATGGTCGTGAAAGGTAGGGACAACCTGAGAAAGAAGAGAGCATCCCATTGTGGGCTCTAAGTGGGGGCAGCTGAAGCTGATTGAATCAGGCAGGGAAAAGAGAATGTTACAGATAGTCGCAAGAAGGGGGACATTTGTATCCTGAAAGCCATTCTTGAAACACATCCTTCCACACCCAGCCTCCACTGGTTAGTGGAGTCCTTAAAATATAACTCAATTGCTGGCATACCTTCCCTTAATGCCTTCCAGAGCTTTAGTGGCTCTCTTCACATAGAACTGAGAATGATTCCTGTATACAAAGCCAAGTATCCAAGGACCAAAGGCTCTATAAAAACTGCCTGTTTGACTCTGTCTCCTACATCCACCCCCCCCCCCCCCCCGGCCGACTCTTTCACTACACTCTAGCCAGAGGTCCCCATTCTAGACCTTTGGTCTTCCTGTTTTTTCTGCCTAAATTGGTTTTTTTCTCCAAATCTCTCCAAGATTAGCTTGTAATTATTATCTTTCAGATCCAGGCCTCTGTGAGAGGCCTTGCCTGATACCAAATCTTAGGTATTTATGCTGTCATTTTCTATCACAAGAATCTTTTTTACATATTGGCGTTGGCTTTGCAATTTCGTTTTTTTTTTTTTTTTATTGTTTGCTGATTGGTCCACTGACTGTGAGTCTACTCCTAGCAGGAAGTAAACTCCAAGAGAGTAGGAAAGGCGCCTGCCTCCTTCATTGTTCTTTTCCTGGCATCTGGAATTCTGGGGGTCACGTAGTAGGCACTATATCAATAATTGTTGACTGGGGGGATGAAAGCATCTCTTTTATTTATCCAGACATCATTGAACTGTTAGCAAGAAGGGTCTAGGATCACTCACTTCCTCATTATGCTCTGAAACAGCAAAAGCCAGCTTCACCTACTCACCAAGTGGTTCTGGCAAATACAGCAGCTCTCAATTCCCACCCGTGTCTCTCACCGTGCTTCCCACAACCAGTCTCTGCTCCTTTCTCACACATTACCCTCTGAACAGACTGAAAAAATTCCAGTATGCTGGGAACAGAGTACCAGAGACTACCATATTGTTCCGTGTGTGTGAAAGTGATTCACATAGGCTATAGGTGAATTAAAAATACAAACAAGAAACAAAACCAAAAACACAAAATGGTTTATTTTTATGGATCTTTCCTGAAAGCTGTTATGTGAAAGTAATGATAATAATAACACTTTTATTATTATAAAGGTTAAGTCATGTGGTCAGCACATTTAATTTGGAAGACTACCTTTAGAAGCTAAGCTACTTAGAGGAGACTCCATTACCATGATTAATCTTTCAGCAACAAACAAATCTCTAAATATGTATTGAGGTTAAAGAGGAATGATTAAGAAATGGGAGCAACACTCAGCAGACTAGGAAGGATCTCTCCGGAATTCTCTATTCACTGGGGCTTTGATTGCTACCTACAGATTAGAATAGTTTGCAGGACAAGACATCCGTATATAGACTGAATTTTTGTTAATTACTTTGGCTTCAAAACCTCACAAATTTTAGTCTACATAATTACTCAACACAAAGCCAACAGTACTTTATAAGTGATTTAAAGATTTGCAAGAGTAATTCTGATACATGATTGTCGCTTTGTCATTTAATTCCTAAATAAGACTCCACATTGTTTTAGATTTTATAGCACCCTTTTTCATGAATTACTTTACTGGGTGTTCAAGGTATCCCTGCAAAGGGAGTGATACTGTCTTCATTTAGGAATTCATGCAGGCTTACTATCCAGTTTCAAGTGGGAATACTGGAGTTTTTTCCAAAAATATGTATAGTAGTTTTTTTTTTTTTTTAATGCCCCCTTCTGTATTTAAGGCTTAAGTGAAATTTTACATTAACTCTGGGCATGGCCATATGACTTGCTTTGGCCTATGGGGCAGTAGTAAATGTGTCCAAATGGACTGAAAAGTGCTTCATTTGGGCTTCTTCTCTTGCTGCTCTCTGAATTCTGAGACTTCCATGTGAATAAGCTGATGCAGGATCAGAAACACATAATCCGATTGCTTCCATCATATTCAACCAACAGACAACTAACACCCAGAAGCAGAGCCGCAAAAATGACCATCAGCTGTCCCCAGGTGCTTGAGCAATTCTAGTCAAGACCAGAAGAACTATCCACCTGAGGTCAGCTTAAGTTGCCGGCCCACGAACTAAATAAATAGACCCATGAACTAAATAAATGCTTGTCACTAAGTTTGGGATGGTCTGTACTGCAGCCAACGCTAACAGATGCAACATGAGAGAATGGTGACAAGATGGTCGATCTTGAGGAAAAGAGCTTAGTGTAGCCCGAACTTACTTAGACTGTTGGTAAGAATATGCAGGTGCATGTTCGTTGGATGTGTCCACTGCTATCTGTTGCTGCTGACCACTGGTGTCCTGGGATGAAGGTGCCACTGTCTGGGGAGAGGTATCAGCAACAACACCCTAAGGAGGCAAATAAGAACACAAAAGCCTTACTGGCTTTAGCAAAGGGCCTTCTTCCAGATGGACTATAGGGAATACCCCTCTTCTTTTTGGCTTGAGTAGAGTTGCACTCGGCCAAATGAAGCTACAGGAAGTACCCCAGGGAAAACCAGACAGCACATTTGGATAAAGGCTGAGGAATTCACTTCAATGTGTCACCAAGAGGCCTTGCCTTCAGAAACCTCTACTGTAGTCGAATGGTCAGAAAATCACTTTCGCCAAACTTAGAACTTTTAAACCATGGTTGCATATAGCCACACTAAATAATAATTTATTAATCAAAAGCTCATGCAGGATTCCTATAAAAACTTGTATATTCAAATATTTCCCTGGGGTAGAGTACCGTGTCGTGTCATGTCTCTTTGACTTGGCAAAACAATGGACCTAAAAAGAAAAGGAAGGAAAGAAAAGAAAAGAATACATAAAAGCTTGGAATTCTTTTAAAGGCATATTGTTAGGTAGGTTTTCCCTTCAGCAATTTGGTTTGTTTGGGTTTGTTTTGTTTTCTACAACATGAACTAGAATTCATTTCGAGGTTTCAGAAAACAGACATCTTTAATCTTGATTTGCTACTTCTCTCACCCTCTCATTTCTCACAGATACCAACAAGGATGCCAACAAGGAGTTGATCATCATTAGGGATAGATGTTTGCTTCTGAGAAAGGCACAGGTGGTTTTATCTGGCAGGTGGGAGGCCTAGAGAAGGTATCTCTCTGAATATGTTCTCTTGGTTTTACTCATAGCCTTGGACTCCTACAGTGATGTCAGGTTTCAAACATTTTGGTCAACTCTCTATCCCTAACTAAACCGTTCTTCAGAATCCAAAAATTCTCCCTATATTCTCCCTAATTCTCCCACCAGCATTTACGTGTGCGGATATTGGTGAATTTTCAATGAGTGTTTTACATAGAAAAGAGATCGGTGCTTTCTCTATACGCACAAATTCAAAGCAATCTATTAAAGTGTACCTCCATTTTTCTTAGTGAAAGACTTTTATTTATTTATTTACTTTTTGTAATCGTTATGCCCAATGTGGGGCCTGAACTCACGACCCTGAGATCAAGAGCTGCATACTCCACCTACTGAGCCAGCCAGGTGCCCCAACCCAAAGGACTTCTTTTGATCTATAGACTTCTTCTTTAACTATAATTAGACTGTTTCTAATAAGTCACAGTGTCAAATGTGCCCCATTATTTTATAGTCATCAAAACGCTCAAATTCTGTAGGTAAGCATATCCATATGTCAGTATAGACAAAGAAGAATGCAAATATGTGGTAGAGATCTATGCTTAAAGTGCCTAGAATGTCTAGATTCATTAACTGATGATCTAGATGCTTTTTGATGGTCAAATACAGCAACAAACAAACAAACAAAACCAAAAAAAAAAAAAACACATCTATTTTAAACACATAGTCTTGAAATTCTGAAAAGCCAATTAAAACCTGATTAATACTGACATATTCTCTGGGGCCCACAGGTCTAGAGCACATAAAAGATTTAAAACTGGACCTCCTTGGCTTCCTAAATTACATGATGGTATTCTCTTAAAATTCTGTTTTTCCCAAACCTTGGTACGAGCAAACATCTGGCATATACCAAAACAAACACTGTGTAAGATCCAATTTATTCTGTGAAGATTTCCCCAATCTCTGTAGTTGTAGAGATTGAGCAAGTCATGGTAGCCTTCTATGTGGAGTGGTGCCAGCACCCTAGTTGCTGGCCAACTCATGGACTAGCAATAGCATGGACTCCAGAGGAGTCCCTGCTGTTGGGAAGAAATGCACTGTGACCATAATGGCAAATGCCATCAGGAGAAGGGGAGGAGGGGCAAGAGACAACAATAGCTAGGACTAGACAGAAATATACACATCTAAGTGTTTTACCACTATCTACATAGCTCTATGCTCTCTTCCTTTCTATGTAGCTTGCTGGCTCTGTCCAGTAAAGTAATGTGTACAGGGGATGGGTTCAGCCCAATGGAAAGAGGGAAGGAAAGGAACAAAGTTTCTATTAAAGACAAAATGTCTTCATCATTTGAGGTACCCACAGCCATAAGAGGGTGCAAATAAATCGGAATCTGGGGATGGGACCCAGGCATAAATATTTTTTAAATCTCTCTAAATAATTGCAGAAAATAATATACAGAAAATTTGAGAACCAGTGCACTAATGTGAACATAGATCCCCAAGGGATCTTGTTAAAATGCAAATTCTGACTCAGTAAGTCTGGGTGGTGTCTCAGACTTTGCATTTCTAACAAGCTTCCAGTGATGCTGCTGATGACGCTGGCCCAGGGACACTCTTTTGAGTAACAAGGCACTAGCAAACTCATTTTTGCTGGTTTAGTGGCAAACATTTTTTCCTGCCCTATTAATGAGTATTTGCGGTTAACCTTTAATGGGGTAGTGATCTGGTCTCTGATCTTTTAAGTATTAAAACAATACTCCCCTCTTACCTCTACAGCAAACTGATTTATTTCGTGGGCAAAGCACAACATAGGCATGTTGGTGCACTTTCATATAGTGAACTTGCAATGTCAAATTTTAGAGTGGCACAAAACCACACATAAAGATTGCTTGGGTTATGGGGGCCCACAGTACATGTGGCTGAGATTTGTCATCCCTACCTCTTTCTATAAGACAGGGACAGACTTACTTCAATAGAAACAGCTGTCGGAGGCACAGGCGTGTACTGGGGAAGGTAGGTCCCTTGCATAGGCGCGGCAGCAGTCATATACTAGAGAGAACCAAAGAAAAATGCAGGTGAACTTGAGATTGCAATCAGCGAGAAAAGTAGGTATCACATGAAACTGCTTTAAATGTGTAGCCCACAGCCAGTGCGTTATTACACTCTATGTCCACCAACAACGGGGCAGTTCCTATCAGCAGAGAATGGGCTTGGCTTGCTGAGTCAGCATGAGCAGCAGCCTACTACCTCCACTGTACCGGTGCAGTATCGTCCCCCTTCCCTCACTCTGTCTTTGTAGCCGTTCTATCTTAGATTCCCACCATGGCAGTTTCATGTCTAAAACATACATTCCATAAGGGCAGGGAGGATGTCTGTCTTTTTTTCCTTCTCATTTTATTGCTAGCACCTATCACACAGTAGGCTCTCAACGAATCATTTGTTGAATGAATGAATCATCAGATTGTTAGCGATCATTTCTTTTCTAACTAAAAAAAGAAAAAAGAAAAATACAGGAATAACGCAAGCGATGCACATGTAGCAGTATTCAGAGTTGGCGCATGTTCTCATTTTGTCATTCTCCTATCACTTTTTTAGGTGCAAAAGAAATAGTATTACAGATAATGACAAAGTCTCCTTTGTGCTCTCGCCCCCCCTTTCCACGCTCATGTCACTGGCAGTATTTTTCTTTTCAACTCCTTTAATTCTCTAAATGTTCTTCATCTGGATGGACAATGAAACCGTCAAACCATTTTTCACTAAGTTGTAGTTTTCGGTAAACCATGCGTTGGGAGTAATAACCTGCGGTTTTGCATTGCAGAAAGGGAGCCCCAGGAAAATTACTTGCTCACCCACATAAGCCAAATTCCATATTCCCATGTCTAATGCCTATCTCCCCATGCAAATTCAACATTCTACTCTTTGAGAATAGAATTTTCTGTGGAATCAGCTGTATTCCTGAGCTTCTAAACTTGACCAACGTCACAAAACGTCAGAACCAGTATCATCTACTGAAGACAAATTTTCTCCATTCACGAAGGTTAGAGACACGATTTTGATGGAAAACTGCAAGCCTCTGCTACTTTATTCTTCTAAATTTGCTAAGTTCAAACACAAATGCCAAGCATCAATATGCAAAACCTAAATTACTATGTTTTGTGTATCCTGGTCCTTTCAGTGTGCAAGCGACGTAATGGTTCTGAATCAAGGGGAATATCTGAATGGAGATGAGCTCATCAGTTGTTCAGTTGTTGGTGTTGTTGGTCCGTATTCATGGAGAATGACAGCAAGTAAGCAGCTCTGGAATAAATGTATTTCCATCCTAAACTAAAAACTGTCTTACTGTATCTACTTGCTAAAAATAGAGACAGGCTTAATGAAACAACCCTAAATCAAACAAACCAAACTGTTGTCTATTGTCCACATGTAGCAACTAATAACTGGGTAACACTAATGACAACTAAGTTCAATTCCAATCTATATTAAAAAAAACAAACAAAACAAAATAAAAAAAAACAACAAAAAAACTTGTCACTTGGACTAAGAGCAACTATTTGAATGGCCTGGAGATATTACTAATTTCGGTTTACACTTAAAAATCACCAGAGATTTCTATGTATTATCTCCTGTGTTCTCACAGCAGCCATCAATTTTCTACTGAAATTGTCCAGACTGTCATCTCCTTAAAGGCACGGGCCAAACTCTTCATGTCTCTGTATCTTCCAACACACCATGCCATGCCTGATACTCAATAAATAATTGTTCAATGGCTGAAGAAAAACTTGCAAGAAGAAAGCCTTCCATTTCCAGTTACAAATCTTGCACTCCTTTAGCTGTTAATAATTCTGAGCTCACTGTAGATAGTAATTTCATCACCCCTATAGTTCATTTGTATAACCTTTAAACATATACTTTAGCCAACTCTGCTCATTATTGTCCTTGTGTCTTAAAGCAGACATAAGTACTCAGGTATCTGATTGCTATCAATTTTTCAAATAAGTATAGAACCCGGGAGTCACCTTTCAGCAAATATATTCCACATCTAGAGCTCTATGGCAGGTGTCTGCCTTGCTAACAAAACTGCTCTAGGAGGTATTTTGGGGATAACAGTTCAGATAGGTGTTTTGCTTATATTATATAGGTTATTAAAATCCTTTGAGCATTTTCTATAATGTATTATTTTTGAATGGTAGCTCAGCTGAGAAAAGAGCTGTGTTCTAGTGCATTCTGGCAAATGCTGCAGAATGTATCTTCTTTTGTGATATTGACATACAATAAAAACTGAGAAGTCAAGTTTTATAGCAGCCTATTTAAAGATGATTAAGGGGTGCCTGGGTGGCTCAGTCGTTAAGCGTCTGCCTTCGGCTCAGGTCATGATCCCCAGGTCCTGGGATCGAGCCCCACATCTGGCTCCCTGCTCCGCGGGAAACCTGCTTCTCCCTCTCCCACTCCCCCTGCTTGTGTTCCCTCTCTCACTGTGTCTCTGTCAAATAAATAAATAAAATCTTCAAAAAAAAAAAGATGATTAAGCCACCATTCCTTCCTTCCCTCCTTCCTTCCTTCCTTCCTTCCTTCCTTGCTTCCTTCCTTCCTTCTGGTAGCATCTACTAATTTTGCTTAGAACTAGTTGCTGGAGGGGAGGCGGGTCGGGGGATGGGGTGGCTGGGTGATGGACACTGGGAAGGGTATGTGTTGTTGTGAGCGCTGGGTGTTGTGTGAGACTGATGAATCACAGACCGGTACCCCTGAAACAAATAATACATTATATGTTAATTAAAAAAAAAAGAATAGTGCTCTAAGGAGCATACTATGGAAAATGCTTCTCTAATTGAATCTTGAAAGCCTTAGTAGATTTTTAGCAAGGGGGAATATATTTTTGCCAACTATGAATTTATGTAAGCCCAGAGCTGATTCTATTGGGGCTCATGTTCTACTTTCTGGTCATGGTTTTCCAAGACTTATAATGTACTAGTAAAAGAATACATTGATTTGAGTATTTTCTATTCCAAAGTTAGTAATTCCAAACTTTGCAACTGGGTCTAATAAGTGAGAGTGTATCCTTTGCCTGAGAATATGATACCACTGGTACTTACCTATAGGACACTACTTTGATCTGTCTGCATCCCTCAGGAGCCATTTCTGTGAGTTTTAAGTAGGGGCATGGCCTGGGTCACTCAGAGCAACACTCACTGGTTCTCTAGTTCACTAGTTCACCAACCTCCCTGGCCAAACTAGAGTTCTCAGACAGTGTAGTTAATGAAAAGCATTTTATGTGATTCTTAGCTAATCTTCTTCAAATAACTCTGACTTAATTCAAACCCTCATCTGTGTTTTGTCCAGTAGAACTGAATCAGCATATTTTCACAACTTCCAAGACATTCAGTGAAGTTGTAAACATGGCCCAGACTGAACTGCTTATGGCACAAATTCATACTCCTCTTTAGAACAATGCCGTGAGCTAGGAAGGACGGCTCACCCATTTTACAGATTGAGATAAGATCCCGTGTAATAGGAATAAACTTCTGTTCTTCTGACCCATGACTGAGGACACTTTTCAGTCTACTTCTTTATCTTTGAAATTAAGTAAATAAGGTCTTAAGACTTTCCTTTAGATTGTTTCCATCTAATAAAGATGTCAAGATGGTTGTTGTTGTTGCTGTTAATGGGCTGGAAAAACTGGAGATCCATTTAAGAAACATTTCCATGATATATGC
The DNA here is from genome assembly GCF_003265705.2 of Callorhinus ursinus. Classification (NCBI taxonomy): domain Eukaryota; kingdom Metazoa; phylum Chordata; class Mammalia; order Carnivora; family Otariidae; genus Callorhinus; species Callorhinus ursinus. The sequence goes on along the minus strand of NW_027397063.1, from coordinate 134,757,120 downwards.
CTTTGGATAATATTTTTATTGCCATTTCATTTCCATGCATTTCTTAAATTTTACTTCAATACTCACAATACCTAAATTTCTTCCAGGAAGACTACCCTATATGCTTAACTTGTTTTACAATTTAACTTACTCTTCTGCTACTCCTCTGAACAGAAGCAAGAGAGATTTTATAGTATTAATGACATCAACTCAGTTTAGTGTGCTGTATCTTTTAATGAAAAAATATATATATATTTCTTTTTTTTCCCCCCTCACAGAAAAGATAATAGAGCTTGAGAACATTGAAAATTAGGGATAGGCTTATTTTAAACAAGTCAATACTGTGGAGCTTTATGCCCCATAAGACTATTATTTCTGGATAAACTTTTGCAATAAAATTCTGCAGTAGTAGACACATATATTCTAGGGTGAAGCCTCCAGAAGTGACAGCTTTGTAAAACTCGGAGCAAATGCTTACAGGAAATGGCTCCAGCTATGGGTAAGATCAACTCCCAGCTTTAGGTAATTGGTGACAAATAACTCTGAACTTTCTCGGCAAGCACAGTTTGATTTCCTTAAGAGCGCAGATAAACTACAGTCAGACTTAATAATCCAGGCTGCACAAACACTGTTTAGATCTGGATGCCTCAGAGACTTCTTTTATTTTATCCAGCTAACAAATGACAAAAGACTAAGAGAATGCCCTGTGATATAAAAATCTGCCCTTTCGGCTTGATAAATTCTGGTGGATTACTTATTAAAACCATATCAAGAATGGATGTATATTCTTTAAGCTAATTTCTTTTATCGGTATGTCTCAAAGGCTAGAAAATATCTGCCACCATTCTTTCATGAGTGCAAATTATTTTGCATTTTTTTGATACAACGGCTGATGAGAACCACATTGTGGTGAGATGATATGGATAAAAGGAGCGTCCATACGATATTTCCTTGTTGGTAGCAACCCAAGGTTTAGGCATGAATGGAGAACTTTTATGGTTTTGGTAAACAGCTTGATTATTTTTACATATTCTAAAAGCACTGGATTTTCACATGTAAGTTCGAAGGAGACCTGAATAGCCATTTTCAAACCCACAGAATAAATTCCAGACTCCATCACTTGTTCCAAGAAGTCTAGACGCTGCATCACCAAGATAGTTACACAAAGACAGAAAAAAAATGGTGAAATTGGAGAGGAATTGTGTTTTTGCCTATTTAAGTCAGGACAAACTGTTTCTGTTACTGTGGAATCATTGATTATTTCAGAGGAAACAAAACTCCACATTTTTACTTCTGGATTTACTTTCTCTTCCCCCACCAAAGCAAAACAAATATGTTTTATATATTTCCTGTGAGGAAATTTTCATTTAATAATTTGTAGAGCAAGGGAGTAGCAAGGAATTTCCTACATTTGAATTTTTGAAATTTCCTCAAATAATTTATCAAACTTGCTCATTTGGAGTTGTCACTATACTGCTTAGATTTTAAAATTGGTGCTTCTAGTCCTTGCTATAAAATTCTTCAAGCTGCTTAACAAATTCCAGAAAGGGGAGTTGTCCAGGTACTATCAAACCTGGTAAGTCAATAAGGATACAGGAAAGTTGCAAAAATGCACCTCAGAAAGGAAGTTGAGCAGAAGAAAGCAGCATCATGGAAGATGATGCCAACAGAATGCAGTGTGAATTACTTTCAAGGCCATCCACTGTAAAGTTTCTTCCAACAAAGGAAACTTAAGGGAACAGCCTGGGTTGGGTGAGTGGCTGAGGGAGAGGCATGGTGTTACCTCAGATAGAGGTACTTTGTGATGTGTAGATTTGTAAAATTCTGTCATTTTAGAGACGGGGAGTAATACCTGGACCCAGGATGGCAAACTGGTATCATTTCACATGCTTGCTTTGACTAAGCAGTAATTACTGCCTGGAATGAAATTCTAAGAAGGTCTCTAAGTCTCCATACCACTCAATGAATGACAGACCATCCACAGAGAGGAGAAAAGCCGGAGAGATTCTCCTTGAAAGGAAAGTGTCCACTAGGCTGGACTCCTATATGGGCCCCCACTATACATTCTTCCTATAGTCTTTCTACTTCTGCCAATAGAATGTTGGAGAATGAAGTGGATCCTCATCCAGAATAATAGTAATGAATGCTTTCATGATGTTTTGTGCTAGTATTACTTTATAAAGTAGGTACTAACAGAAATAACAAAATAGACAGTTGTGAAAAAATGAAACAATTATCCCTGAAGAGTAGGTGGAGGTGAATACAGATAGTAGCATACCCTTCACTTACTAGGAGTAAAGACACTAAAGGAGGAAAGATAGCCAGTAGATGGCTTGATAAAAATTGAAGCCCAGAATTCTTAGGAATATGTAATTATAATATTCACCCAATTCCCTAGAGTAGTACCAAACATAATCCACAGAGAGGTGTGCATTAAATTATTAAACAAAAAATACACATTTGGTCAACACTGTGTTCTGGGGTGGCGCCATTTTTTGGCAACACATAGCAAGGAGAGTAATAAGGAAGAGTCTTGGAAGTTGTTCTCAGATTGGAAATTTATGAAATCTCACCCCCTGTGCAACAGGGAGAAGTAGTCATTCCCATATAATCACAGGCTAAGGAGGCCTTCAGCTTTGGAGAGAAAGGAATTTTCATGAATGTATTGGAAAAATCCAAAGCCTGCTAGGTTCGAGCTTGTGCACAGATCCCTGTGGTAGTAATAAAAATAAGATAATACCATGGAAAGGTAGCTGATTGAGAAACTTGTGTCTAAAATTTGAACTTCAAACAACTCTATATAGGCATCATGAATTCCTTCCACCCTCTCAAGTTTTCTAAAAAAATATTTGCTTGGGCACCTGGGTGGCTCAGTCATTAAGCATCTGCCTTTGGCTCAGGTCATGATCCCAGGGTCCTGGGGTCAAGTCCCGCATCGGGCTCCCCGCTCGGCGGGAAGCCTGCTTCTCCCTCTCCCACTCCCCCTGCTTGTGTTCCTGCTCTCGCTATCTCTCTCTCTCTGTCAAATAAATAGATAAAATCTTTAAAAAAAAATAAAAAATAAAAAAATTTGCTTTATTTCTTGATTGACTGATTTAAAAACCAATTATTAGAATTAATAAGGGAGTTTAGCAAGGTTGCTGGATATAAAGCTAATAAAAAACTAGTTCTATATATCAGCAGCAGACAATTAAAAATGAAATTTAAAATAATACTATATTGATGGCATCAAAAAAATAAAACACCTAGAAATAACTTTGAGAAAAGGTATGAAAACTTCTATACTGAAAATTAGAAAGCATTGATGACAGGAATTAAATAAGATCTAAATAATGAGGAGATATATTACATACATGGATTAAAAGACTCAATATTGTTAAAATGTTAATTCTCCTGAAAAGAATCGATAAATTCAATGTAATTCCAGTTGAAATCCAAGCACATTTCCTGGTAGAAGTCAACAAATTCACTTTAAAATTTATATGGAAAGGCAAGAGACCCAGAATAGCCAAGAAAAGTTTGGGGAAAAAAAAAAAGTTGAAGAATGCATACTACTAGACACCAAGATTTCCTAAAAAGTCATGGCAATTAAGATATTGTGGTATTGTTTCAAGGAGAGAAAGAGTGTCACCATAATTCAATGTAGGCAAGAATGATCTTTTTAAATAAATGATACTGGATAAGCTGGGTATCTCTCTATAGGAAAAATGATCCCAGATCCTTACCTCATACTATACAGTACCTCAGAGTGTACAATATTAGAGATAGATCATAGGTATAAATATGAAAGTTATTTTAATATAGTTTTCTAAAGGAAAGAGGAGAAAGCCTTCATGAAATTGAGAATAGCAATGATTTCTTAAACATGACTGAAAAATAATAATAAAAGAAAATATTGATAGTTGGGCTTTATTAAAACTAAGAACTGCCAATTATCAGAAAACAAAGAAAAGATATTTACAGTACATATATCTGACAAAGCTTATACACAGAATGTATATTTTTTAAAAAGATCCACAGTCAGTAAGAAGACTGAACACTGAATTTTTTAAAATGAGCCTGAATGAACTATTAATACACATAATAACTTACATGAATCTCCAGGGAATTATGGGGAGCAAGAAAAAAGAATTCTAAAAGATCATATAGTGTGATTCCATGTATATAACATTTTTTTATGATAAAATTTTAGAAGTGGAGAACAAATTAGTGGTTGTCAAGGATTAGACATGGGGGTAGGGGACTAATAGGGAGGCATGTATAGGTATAAAAGTGGAACAGAAGGATTCTTGTGATACTGAAACTGATCAATATCTTAACTGTGGTGGTAGCTAAAAAAGTTATATAGGTAAAAATTGTATAGTAAATACACACACACAAACAAGTATAAGTAAAGCTGAGGACACTTGAATGAAATTTGTAGATTATATCAATGTCAATATCCTGCTTGTGATATTACACTATAGTGTTGTAAAATATTACCATTGGGGGACATTGAGGCAATTGTACAAGGGATGTCTGTCTATATGACTTCTTACAACTGCATGTGAATCTCCAAAATCTCAATAAAAAGTTCAGTTAAAAAACAAAACAACAAAAATCATGTATATATAGTCATTCAGACACTTCAGGAAAGAGAATATCTAAATTCCAAATGGCCAGTATGCATATGAACACATAACCTCACTCATGGGTCATCAAGAAAATGCAAATTAAAAATATTATGATATAACACTATAGTCTGACCAGCATGGCAAAAATGAAAAAGACTGACAATACCAAATGTTAAGAGAATGTAGACAACTGGAACTCCCAAACACTGTTAGTAGGAGTATAAATTGGTACATCCACTCTGTAAAACTGTTTGGCAGAACATTTACAGAATCCATGAATGAGCAATCCCACTCCTAGGTATGTGCACAGTAGAAATTCTTTCAAATGTACACCAAGAGATATGTGTCAAATATTTAGAGCAGCATTATTTATAATGGCTCCAAGCTAGAAATAACCTAAATGTCCCTCGACAGTAGAATAAATAAATTGTAATATATTTATATTGTATGATATAAACAATGAAAAAAGAATCCTTGCTCTACAAATATGGATGAATCCACATATATATATATATATATATATATATATATATATAAACACAGATATAATGTTGAATTTTTAAAAAAGACCAACATAAAAAGCTTTATACTGTACAATTTTATTTACTTAAAACTCAAAAACAATAAAAGCAAATCTGTGTTGACAGAGGTCAGGGTTGTGGGTATTTTTATGGAGATAATAAAAGGGCATGGATGCAAAAGAGGCTTCTGTAATAACAGGACCTTTTATAACTTGGTCTAGGTGATAGACACATGAGTATCCACCGCCACACTTTCTAAAACTTACTGAGCTATAAACTTATGAATTGTACATTCTTCTGTACATACTTTATATTCTATAAAGGAGTTTACAGTAAAGAAAAAAGGACCAACAGAGAAAAGGAAAGGTTGACCTTAGGGGAGAGCAGGGCCAACCTATCCATTTAAACAGGCTAGATTGAGTGGATTCGGACACAACCTTGGGAGATTTGTAAGGTACCTACGTTCTTTTGTCATTATTTTCATTTTTTGAGGCAAGATGTGAGGTGCAAGTGAGAGGCAGTAGGTTTGGGAGAAGGTATGACATGCATGTCTTGGAGAGTGAGAGCGGATGGACCAGAGATATGCAGTAAGCTTTCTGGGCAGTGCTGCAGGCCCATTTAAGTTGTGTGCTCATAAAATTACTGTGAAACTTGGCAGCCTGGGTGGCAGGCTTTATTCTTGCCACATTCAGCTGTTCAAAGGAATGGAGCAGACCGAGAATTGCAAGCAGGAACAAAGTTTTACCAGGAGGAAAAGTGAACAGGGGAGGTGAGGACACATGAAAGGGAGTGACTGCAGTGTTCTAGTATAAGATCTAAACTAGGCATGGATGTGAGCAAATGAAGGAGAAAACTGATACCGACAAAGTGGCAGGCAATAAGCAGGTAGGCAGGCTTAATGGTGTCAAAGAATTGTAGCAGTAAGGGTCATTAAAGTAGTTGTAGAAGGACGGAGGTGGTAGTCAGAGAATGGCCAGTTTGAATTTGAGTTATTTTTAAAATTGAGATTTGGAGTTGGTGCAGTGATTGCTATTAACAAATTCTAGGATAAGGTAGAAAAAAAAGATCAGCAGAAGCGAGGAACTCGGGAAATGAGAGACCTAGGTGCTCTTTATGAAATTCCAATGATAGATATATAGTCTTAATTCACTTACTAGCAACATCCAATACAATTTTACTGAGCCCCTTTCATGTGCCAAGTTTTAAGTGAGCATATGTGATAGTGTTGAAACATGGATTGGGCAATAGGATGTAACAGAACCTAGGAGAAACAAATTTTGCTACTGCCCCACTGGGTGTTCTCGATAGTTTATTCCTATTTTCTGATCTCAGGTATGTGAAGCTATTTAATTTTATGTATTGTTCATTGTTGCCAATCTTACATTTACCACGGTACCTGGGAACAGAGAGGCAAATGAAATCCTTGCAAGTTCATCTTTTGTATTGTTACTACTTTTCTTTTGTTAGTCTTTGCATTTTGCATTTGAAGGTTTATGCCTTCTTTGTTGTTTAACATTCTCTACTGTTCTTGCATATTAGTATAATTTATTGATGGCAAAGAATTAAAAGTCTCTGTAAAGTGGTGACCTTTTCAAATGAGAGAGGCTACTGAGGTCAAATCAATCTCTGAATTACAAAGTTTCAGAAAGAATTCACTTAACAAATGATCTGACTGACCTATTATCTAGATGTTCTTTCATAAACTTATAGGAACACACAGCCCAAACAACTAATGTCCTCAGCTTCTTCAGACTCATTTAATCTTTTCTTAAGGAAACCAGGTTTTTAAATTTTTTTAAGTATTTAATTTTTTTTTTTTTTTTTTTACTTTGGCAATGAAAGAACCGAAGGACTTTGTCAAGAAGGTAGACAAGTGAACTAAGAAGTCCTCAATGGAAACTCTGTTGTTTTCTGTTTAAGCCTATGACTAAAGCCTTAATTTGAGCTAAGTAAAGACACGTCAGTTGAAGGAAGGGAACTGATCCAGGGTGCCACACACACTGTCAATTCCATTTGCACATTTCCTCTCAACCATCTCAGGCCCACACATTGTGAATGCCAGTCATCCCAGTGAACCAGAGTAGACACAACAACAGGTACTGTTGAGGGTGCCCCACAATATCCTTTGAAAGAATCCAGTCTCTACAAGAGTCAATAAACATGTTCTTTTTTGATATGTTTGTTTTTCAGTGAAAAGACCTTCAGAGAAGAAGCTTGACCTATTCGACTCATTAGAATATTCATATTAGAGTTTGAACCCTATGGGTGGGGAGCAAATGAAAGAGAACAAGGAGGAAGGGGAAAGAAAGGAAAAGATGGATCAACATTCTAAATAAGGAGGAAAGAAGAGAAATCAACAAGGAACCGGGCATATAGCTATTTGAGAAAAATATTTCTAGGAACTGTTCATATTTAGGGAAAAAACAAAGATTTACATGGCACTGCTTTACCTCTATAAGCATATTTAACTTTGGTAATACAAAAACATAATGGAGGAGTTTCTGCCTGGCTATAGATGTTACCATTATTTCCTCCAGGGATCAGAAGCATTCAAAGAAAAGAACCAAATGCAAAAGATAGGAGGATTGGAGGGAAATAGACCTTCCGCTGCCAGAGTCAAGACTGCACTCCTGGCCACAGGAAATGGAGAACAGTTTGTTTGATGACAGCTGTCAAACAGTGGAGAGATGGAGACTGTTACCTTGCAGTAAATTTCAACCTACTTGCACTGAGTCCTTAGAATCCTGGTGAGCTCTAATGTCTCACTTACACTTGGCTTTACCCAATTCGGCCTGCTCACAGTGATGAGTCCTCCTTTCACAACTTCCTTCCTCTGTGCCTTCTGCTTTCCGCTGTGTTCTAACCTCTTTCCATCCACTCATGACACCCATCCTAAACCCGTTTCTCAAACCGAGTCCTGATGCTAAACTCCTATAGGAAGCCTCGTTTCCGTCCCTAATTTGGAAGTGACCACTCTCTCCTCTGACATCTGAGTGCTCTTTATCTGTACTTCTGCTACAGCTCTTAGCACTCAAACCTGAAAGCTCCAAGAGGCACTATGCCTGATTCATTATGGTTGGCACCTAATAGGCAATTATTGAATGAATGCATGAATGGATGGATGAATGCAAAAATGGATGAATAATTCGGCACTCTGGGTGAAAAACTCGAACTGTATCACCCCCAGGGTTATGTACGATTGTTCAGGGAAGAGCACAGAAATCCTCGTCCTCTGTTTTCATCTTGATGCCTGTGATGATTTGTTTTATGTGTCAACTTGACTGGCCTAAGGGATGCCCCAGTAGCTGGGAAAACTGTATTTCTGAGGGTGTCCGGGAGGAGTTTCTCCAGAAACCTTTCATATTTGAATTGGTAGTCTAAGGAAGGAAGATAGCCTTCACCAGTGTGGGTGGGTATCAGTCAATTCCCTGAGGGCCTGAATAGAGTAAAAAAAAAAAAAAAAGTAGAGGAAGGGCAAATGTTCTCTTACTTTTCTTGAGCTGAGACATCCTGCCTTCAGACACTGAAGCTTCTCGCTTCTGTGGCTTTTCAACTCAGAGACTTACACCAGTGGTCCCCTGGTTCTCAGGCCTCAGACTGGGAGTACACCATTGGCTCCCTGATCAGATTTGGACTGAATTATACCAGCTTTCCTGGTTCTTCAGCTTGCAGGCAGGGACATCTTGGCCTCTAAAATCATGTAAGCCAATTCTTATAATAAGTTTCCTTTTTATCTATTTATCTATGTATTCTATTTATCTGTATCTATCATCTATCATCTATCTATCTATCTATCTATCTATCTATCTATCTATCTATCTATCATCTCTTACTAGTTCTGTTTCTGTACAGAACCCTAAGACAATGCCTATGACATAAATGAATTAGTAGATAAAATTTGCTTATAGTGTGTCTTCAAGTTTGGCATTTCTTTGTAAGTGCATTATGGCATGAAAGAAGGCTGATGAAATTCATCATAAAGGGTAGAGAGGAGACTTTTCTAAGACACACCAAAACTCTTTAATAGAAAATACCCAATATTGGGGGAGACTTGATTCGAGCCTTCCTATACTGGAAACCCCAAATTGTAAGAAAAGGCCAGATTCACTCAGGAATTGAAACTGCAAGTACGCTTCAAGCCTGAGTGAGAACATCTCACCTGCATTAAGCGGGAATTTGGCATATGAATAGAAAACCACTGGATTTCTCAGGGAGAACACAAGAAACTCAGGGAGAATATGGTCAGCATGCTTGTGAACATAAGGGCAAATGAGTGAAATCTTTTCATTGGAATAGGCTGAAAGGTAAATATTTGAAATTAACGGTGGTAGTGAAGGTGCTGGCAAGAGAACAGGTAAAATGATACACAATGTTTTCTCGGCTGGACAGGGAAAGAAATGGAATAGGGAAAGTTGACAGATGCAGCAAAAAAGGAGATATGCAAGAATGAAATGCTGATAAACAAGTATGAGGGTTTTAAGATTTCAGAGGGGCAGCCATCATGGCTAGGTCCATAATGTGGCCTTTGACATGGGAGGCTGGAATTGCATTAGGTGACGGTCACTGGATCATCAAGGATGTGAAGGGATGTAGACACCATGGTAATAATGAGGCAGGAGTTGGAGGCAAGGGGAGACTAGTGACAAAAGACCACACTGAATGTGGGGGTTGGCAAGGAGATCAATGAATGATCGCAAAAAGAAGAGGAAAAGGGTAACATCCCGGGGCAATGTCATTAAAAGAAGGAATCGGCACACTACGTACAAGAGGCAATAGTGATGTAAAAGACTGCTGACCCCTCCTTCCAGCTCTGTTGGTCACAGGAGAAAGTGAAGTCTGTATCCAAGAGGGTGACTGAGGAAGAACATATTCTCAGGACAACAATTTTAGGTGAGACATGAAGAAGGAATAATTTTTTATGAGGAGCATGAGGATGTAGAGGAATTTATCTTTGTGTTTTACAAAGTGCTTTCAGAAAGACACAGAGGAAAAGATAGCATAGGAAGTCAGCAGTAACTGGGTGATCCATTGGGCAAGCAGTATGGAGTATCTTGACGATAAAGACTGCATGAAGGCGGAAGCCCCAGCCGATTGAATTAGGATGGTGATTCCAGAGACCAGAGAGAGAAGCCTGTTGGCATTTGCTCACCTCCCGGTTCCAGCCAGGCCAGGTGAGATCTCAGAGGGTTTCACAGCCTGATACATGAATGCCTGTAAGTCATGCTAAAACTATTACTTGTTGGATACATAGTCTTTCTTCTTTTTTTCCCACCTGTTCATTACTAGAGGCCATTCACTCTAGAGAGAGAAGTTTGAATTCAAGTTCAATCTAAGCCTATGCAAATGTTCCCTGTACGGGACTGCACAAAATGAATGAATCTTGAAAATGCCTTTCAGAAACCACCATTGGGTATTATTACTCTTGACTCACAAGTGCTATCACAATTTCTTAATGGACAGGGAGAAGGGATGCCTATAATAACTCTCCTTATCATTGGTGTTGATCAGAAAAGCTTCTCTGAAAGATAGCCAAACCTTCCAACCATAAAATAATCTAGTAGCAAAACTGAAGCACTTTTCTTTGGGTTTTGTTTCTTGTTCTTTGTTTTTGCTGTTGTTATTATTTTGAGTATATTGATTACTAAGTGTTGGGGCAATATCAACACATTAATGCAGTATTTCTGGTGCTCTCTAATTTAACACATAAGAAATATCCTCATTTTATGAATGCATTGTTTTACTTCCTGGCATCTAGATGTTTGACAATAAGCCGATTTGGGGGTTGATTCATAGTTTACCATATCAGTTTGAAGAGCATCTAAAAAATAAATGACTCTAACACTAGGCCTCAAATTTAGCAAATTAAGGATAAAGATAATGAGGTTTATGGTAAATACGTATGTATTCACAAAAAAAAAAGTGGAAACCTCATTTTTTGGAACAGTTGTTGATACACATTGCAAAAGGATTACTCAATTTGAGCATGAGTATAAGACTACATAAAGATTATTTTTAAAAAATAATCATTACCGATTTAACAATATGGATTTAGAAATAACTTTCCATTTGATTTTCAAGCAACATGAAAGAAAGTTAAAGTCCCTGTAGAATAATAACGAACAATAAAACTAGGAAAATATGTCTACGTTGTTTAGCATGATGGTTAAGAAAGACCTAAGCTTGTATCTATAAATCTCCGTTTTCTTGTAAAATAGGCCCAAACACTTATGCTTTAAAGGTTTCTTGGAAATATTAATGAAATAATGCATACAAGACCCTTAGCACAGGCCTGGGTACCTAATAAGAACCTAATAGGTAGGAACTGTCACTATTATTGGTTTTATTTTGTTGGTATTATCATTATGACAAGACAAAACCTTCATTATCTTAATACTTCGGATCAGAAATAAGCTTAGGCAGGAAATGCTCATTTATTTTCTCATAGAAATTACATTGAGACACCTGGGGTGGGCATAGGGCCCTAAAGGCACGGGTGACAGGCATTTACCCTACATGAAAAGATAGTTATAAAGAGGCGAAATGGGAGGAACTTACATTTCGGGAGAAAATGTAAGAGAAAGAGAAAAAGGGAGAGCCAGAGGAAACACGGTGGGGGTGGCTGTGGGGATGGGGTGGTGGTGGGGAGAGATGTCCATGAGCAGAATGAGCCTAAGGATATAGAGGGGTAGAGTGGGTGAAATCCCACCATGGGGAGGTGGTGAAAGGGCATTTCAAGCACAGGGATGCATCTTTACAATCAATTTGAGATTGTTTAAATGTCCATCATGTGTCCATTATTGAGCATGCCCAAGAGTTCATTAATGTTATTCTGAGTAGGATTTTTATGTGAAAACTGGAAAGGGGATAAACTCACATCTGAATTAACACAATGAAGAATAGAGAGAGCAGACAGAGGTGCCTATAATACCCTAGAAAAGTTTACCTATTTCAGAAAGCTGTGGACTTCCGAAGGGTATGGAATTCCAGTCAATTTTATCTGGTTTCAAAATATTGGAGGACCCAGTGACATTTGGGTAACATTCTTAAACAAAGAAGATAAAATTGGGTATGGTCAACTTGGAAGGGCTGAAAAGTTACCCTAAATCTTAATATTTTTTCATCCACTGGAAAAATAAGAAATAAAGGGTTTGATCATGGACGGAAGCATGTAAGAAGCAGTTCCAACAGGGAATAAAACTAATGGATATAAAAACTAAATAAACAAAAGGACCAGAAGTAAGACAATAGAGAAAGTAAGGCAACCAAAGTCACATAGAAAGAAAAATCAATACAGATATCACACTATTCTTAATTTTTATGTCCTGACTTTCCTTGGCTTGGTCCCACTTAGTTCATCTGTTCTTGACTTCTTTATCCTAGAAAACTTAAGTTTCTATTTAGAGCCTGGGGACATTCCTTCACTAACTCGAAGGCTACCATGGACACTATTTTCCTAGAACATTAACTACAGATGTTTCTACAGTTTGGGGACTGTTTTTCTCTTTCCTTTGACCAAAGGAATTGTGTTTCCCACATACCATTCAAAAATATTTATGAGAGGCAACTATGTTTAACCAGTGTCCTCCTTTATGAATTTCATGCCCACTTACAGTAAATAAAAATATGGGGGTTTGAATTTCTTAAAAATGACCCTTAATTCTTATCTAAAAGGATATTTACAAAACAAGAAGAGAAACTTGAAAACAGAGATCAATGACTAAACTGTGACTCAAGATCACAAGTTATAATAAACACAGATTCTAGAGAAAAGACACGAAACAATGACATGAAGGAAGGTGTAGTCATCATTTTTTTCTTACTCAGCAGCCACCTCCCCTTCTCAATAGGAACCTGGATTTCCTTCAAGAATCCTTATGTTCCCCTTTCCCAAACATGTAGCTTGAATGCAGTTAACTCCACAGCAGTGGAGTGGATGAGGGTAAACTTTCAGAGTCAGTGAGACTACAGAAGATGTTTACTGGAGCTTCCAGGAATGAAAAACTTGTGTGTGTGTGTGTGCGTGTGTATGTGTGTGTGTGTAGATTTCTAGAAATGACTTTTGCTCTTTGCTGGCAGAGGATAGTATGAGTATACGGGGTCATCACTGGGACAGCCACTCTGCTACCAGGACAGGGGAGCAGGACTGGGTATGTCAGATGTGAGGCTGTGGAATGTAGATGACGTGCAGCTATGCAGAAAGGAAATAGGTCTTTAGTGACATCATTTGAGCCATTAAATTAAACCATTGTGATCCGAATGTTTAAATATTCCTGTGGTTGGGGAGGTCATATGAGTTTAAACGAAGAAATTAGGCAAAGGAGAAAATGAGTTTAAAAAAACTCACAACATTATCAGCTCAGATAGGACTGGCCCAAACCATAGCAGGCCTGAGTAACAGGCCTCTGTGTTATGCCTGTTAGGCATTTTATCCTCTCTCATACTGTCCATAAAAGTTACTGATGGAAACTTCTCTGACATTGATAGTTGGCTGTCTCTTTTAAACATTTACCCAAATTCAGTTTGCCTAATTAAATACTTTTCATTACTATTTACAGCATCTCAAGACCATTTCCTAGATAGGAGATTCTAGTTAGCAGAATTTTCTGAGATCTCTGAGTAAACTCTTACAGAAAATGGCTGCCACTATTCCACATCTGCCTTGCAGCTTAATGTGGAAACAAGCTGTCACAGTGCCTGACATTCCAGTACTGGGGCTAAATGTTAACACATTCAGAAATTAGTACTTTACTGTATAACAGGCCCTCAGGAAGGAGGTGAGGAAATCCTGAGAAACAGGCTCAGGTCAGTTTTGACAAAAGAAAGAACTGTAAGATTACTCTAGTTGATTGAATAGGCCCCAGAGATAATAAAGTTCTGAAACAGTTCTTAGAAAAGCCAAGGAGAAGAGAATATAAAATGGAGCATGACTGTAATAAAGGATACCAAATGGTCCCAAACTATCACTTTATTTGTATCAACTCTGCAAATGCCATTAAATACTAGAGCTGTTATATCCTGGTACCATTTCTGCTATCCTATCACCCGGCTTTCTTACCTGACTGGATTCCTCACACCTTTCCAGTGTTACTAAAGTTTGGGTTTCTCTAGCTACCACTCATCCAACTCATTTGTTCAGTTAATCTGGGGAGACTGACTTTCCTAAACTAAATCTTATATAGTGCTTGTGACCCAGGTATCTTATTTCTATCAGATACCTTGTATAATTTCTGAACTCTAATGTTAAACTTAACACATTATTTTTTTTTGTTTTTAAGTATTTATTTTAATTTGTTAGTTGAGTATTTATTAGTTTCAGGTGTACAGTAGAGCAACTCAGCACTTCCATACATCATCCTGTGCTCATCAGCACAAGTGCACTCCTTCATCCCCATCACCCATTTCACCAACAACTCTCCCCCCTACCCCTTTCTCGTAACCATCAGTTTATTCTCTATAGTTAAGGGTCTGTTTCTTGGTTTGCCTTTCTTTTTTCCCCCTTTGCTTATTTTTTTGTTTGTTTCTTAAATTGCACATATGAGTGAAATCATATGGTATTTGTTTTTTTTCTGAGACTTATTTCCCTCAGCATTATACTTTATAGCTCTATCCATGTCATTGGAAATGGGAGGATTTCATTCTTTTTTATGACTGAATAATATTCCGTTGTATATGTATACCACATCTTCTTTATCCATTCATCAATTGATGGACACTTGAGCTGCTTCCATATCTTGGCTTTTGTAAATAATGCTGCTATAAACATCAGGGTGCATGTATCCCTTTGAATTAGTGCTTTTGTATTCTTTGGATAAATACTCAGTAGTGCAATTACTGGATCATAGGGTACTTCCATACATATTTTTGAGGCACTTCCATACAATTTTCCACAGTGGCTGCACCAGGTGCATTCCCACCAACTGTGCAACAGGGTTCCCCTTTCTCCACATCCTCACCAACACCTGTTGTTTCTTATGTTGTTGACTTTAGCCATTCTGACAGGTGTAAGGTGATAGCTCATTTCTGATTTGCATTACTTTGATGCTGAGTGATGTTGAGCATCTTTTCATGTGTCTGTTGGCCATCTCAAAAGGTTATTTTAAATATCAAATGTTACATAGGAGTGGAGCAAAGCTGGATGTAACCAGGTCTTCTTTAATAAGCACTGCAAGAAAAGCCTTCACTGTGGATTCCTTTGATTCAGGATCTTTCAAATTCTATTCCATAAAAGGAGTGTTCCAAGGATTTTTGACAGGTGTTCCACATACAAAGTTCTCTCTGAGTAAACGAGTTTCAAAAATGAGGGAATAAACCAAGCTGCGTAGTTTTATTTATCAAGGGGGTGAGGGTCCTTTTCTCTCTTTTCCTCCTTCCTTCTTTACATCCACCCTTTCTTCCCCTGCAGGACTTCTCAGTGTTTAATGGGCCAATATTTATTCTGAATCTGTAAGCATCTCTAGGAAGACTAATGCAGTTTGCTACGTTTCCCAAATGTGCTGGACCTTAGAACTTTTCTTTTTTTTTCTTAAGTACATTAACATTTCATGAGACTGAGGTACATTCTCAAGGACCCTGTTTTTTAAGCTTGACTTTACATTGGAATCACCTGGGCAGCTTTAAACAAAATACTGGTGACCTGGGTCCCACCTACAGATAACCTGATCTAATGAGCCTGGAGCATAGCCTGGGTGGTTGGATATTTAAAGCTCCCCCGGTGATTCTAATATGCCACAAAATTTAAAATCTGTTACTCTGGGAGTTGTTTGGGAAGTTATGCTTAAATATGTTCCATAAGGAATTCTACATTTCACATAATGACTAAAAGATTAATAAAGTTTAAGTGATACATTCAAATTCTGTACTCTGTATTTCTATCATTCTTCCTTGGAGTTTTATCTTGCATTAAGAACAGGAAAGTAAAACAGAGACATAGATATGTGTGTGTGAGTGTGTGTATGTGTATGTATATACATATATATACATATATGTATACGTGTGTGTGTGTGTGTGTGTGTGTGTGTGTGTGTGTGTGTATCCCCAAAGGAATTGTAAAAAAATTGTAAAGACATGGGATGTAGGTAAAAAATGTTCTTCCCAATTGTACACAGGATTCTTTCTGCAGCACTGGCAAAAAGAGGGGGTAGGGTTCATGGACACGAGGAGAGAAAAGTACAACTGTCCTCATTAGCAATGAGTCACATTGAGTCTGTAGACAACGAAGGTCATCCTGGGTGTGAAACTGGGAACTCAGCTGAAAGCTCTGTTTCTACTTTTTCATATTTTAGAAATACAAACAGTAGGGGCGCCTGGGTGGCTCAGTTGTTAAGCGTCTGCCTTCGGCTCAGGTCATGATCCCAGGGTCCTGGGATCGAGCCCCGCATTGGGCTCCCTGCTCTGCGGGAGGCCTGCTTCTCCCTCTCCCTCTCCCCCTGCTTGTGTTCCCTCTCTCGCTGTGTCTCTGTCAAATAAATAAATAAAATCTTAAAAAAAAAAGAAATACAAACAGTAAATAATCAGGATTAGATGCTGCCAGTTACAAAAAGAGCCTTAGTATCCAAGTACAGTGTAATCATTTTAGCTGTATTTGACACCAGTGGGAAATAAAAAGGGCCAATTTAGTCACTGTTCTAATTACTAGAGGCTCAAAGGACTGTTCTAGAGAGGCAGATGGTTGTTGACATGGTATGATTACTTCTATATATTTATATATATTGCATATGAGTCTTGGTTCTTTTAAAATAGAACTTTAACATTACTAAGACCTCCCTGAAGTAACCACATAACTAATATGGGTAACCATGCCATAGTGAATGTGCACACCATGCAAATATGCTGATTCACTTGATCTCATTTTCCAGGACTTCCTAAATCTATCATTATAGGCCATGAATCCAGATAGTTTGAGTAGACTGCATAAATTCACATAGGGATTTCTCTGATTCTCCCCAAAGAGTCACTGTACTCATATTCCAAGTCAAATTTTGTTGGTCTAAAAAAAAAATTTACGCCAAAGGAAGGAAATTGTACAAGACAACAACAATGTATAATAGAATTCTGGGAGGAAGAAAAGAGTATGAATAATGATGACAATTAACATTCTTTTTTTATTCCACCATCAGTTTTGTTCCTTCCATTGTCTTAATTAGTCCACCCTTACCCCCTTCACCTGCCTGTGATTGGCTGACTGGCTTGGAGCAGTTCTCAATCTTGAGTGAACATCATGATCACCTGGACGACTTATAAGAGATGATGATAGTGGGCCTAAGTGTTGTGTTTCTTTTCTTTTCTTTTTTAAAGATTTTATTTATTTATTTCAGAGAGAGAGAGAAGGAGAGATAGAAAGCACGAGAGGGAAGAGGGTCAGAGGTAGAAGCAGACTCCCTGCTGAGCAGGGAGCCCGATGTGGGACTCGATCCCGGGACTCCAGGAGCATGGCCTGAGCCGAAGGCAGTCATTTAACCAACTGAGCCACCCAGGCGCCCTAAGTGTTGTGTTTCTAACAAGTTTTTAGGAGGTGCTGATGCTACTAGTCTAGGGCCACATCTTGAGAACCAACGGCAGAGAACCGAAAATGTGAAGTCGTAAACCTAGAATCCTAGAAAGTGAGTAAAATGAAGTCTCCATTATGACTATTCTAATTTCCTATCAAGCTCACACAGTCTCAGCTGCCTTTTCAGCTCCGGAGAGGCCCCAGAAAGCACACTGAGGGCCTGGGATCTAAATACTGATATTCCTCAAAGCTATATTCATCCCGGCACTGTGTGCTGCCTGCCCAGCATGGGCAGGGTGGGGTGGGGTACTTGTGCTGTGCTGTCAGGTTCTCATGTCTTCTCCTCCTGTGTGGCCACTGAGTGGGCTACAGTGAGAAAAAGTGGTGACAGGAGCTCGCTGCAGAAGTGAACACAAAAACTGCACTTTCCATGCTTTAACAAGAACTCTTTGGTTGTATTACTTACGTTAAGACTAATTGTTTTAAACATATAAATTAGGGGGCGCCTGAGTGGCTCAGTGGGTTAAGCGACTGCCTTCGGCTCAGGTCATGATCCTGGAGTCCCGGGATCGAGTCCCACATCGGGCTCCCTGCTCAGCGGGGAGTCTGCTTCTCCCTCTGACCCTCTTCCCCCTCGTGCTCTCTCTCTCTCATTCTCTCTCTCAAATAAAGAAATAAAATCTTTAAAAAAAAAAACATATAAATTAGTGATTACAGAAAAAGTCCTATGAGGTTGATGTTCTTTGTTGTGGCTGAGTGGTTGCATTCCACTCTTGATGAGCTTCCCAAGGAAAGGTATTTTAGAAACTAGGCCTTATACACACTTATGCGCTTTAACATCGCATGGAATTAGTTCTTCAAATGAACGTGAAGCCTTAAATGGCTTGGGTGATAAGTACAAATGCCAGTGGTGGGAGCTTTAATGCAAACAGACACCTTATACTATCAGCTGGGGCAAAATAATCCAATTGAGTTTAGGGGATTAAAAAAATCCTCAAATCTTGCCTAAACTAGCCAAGTTCAAGGCCATCAATCAAACATAATTTCCTAAAGGAACGAAAATAACAGGGGAGTTTTATCTGCATGAATGCTAAAAGAATAATAATAAAAAATAAACTCAAACAGAAAGGCTGCTTATTTTATACTTAAAGCCAGTTTCATAGCGAGAAAAATCAAGAGGAAAAACATCTCTTTGAGAGTAAGGAATTCAAGAAACTAAAATCCACAGACAGGAACAATCAAAGAGAAGTTTTCAAAAGACAAATTGATATTTTATCCCTATGAACACTGTTAATCTTCAAGAATTTTCAATGTCATTTAGAAAACATTAGTTAAGTTCCTTATGGACTGCCAGGATAAATTAGGACAAAACACAGTGAGAAAGAGAGACAGGGAGAGAGCAGCAACTTTCCTGCTAGACGAAAAGGTGCCTTGTTTGATCATGGCTGAAAATCCTATTTAAGGGAAACCAGGCTTATGTCCACTGGCTGGCTGCGTTTCTTAAGTAAGCTCTTAATATAATAGTGCATCACTAATGGATTGGGCATGGTGCTTTTCCATTGCATTAATGAAAAAGAGCTAAAGGTCATTACTTGTCCTGATTACCAGTCACAATGAATATGGGGCACCTGGATGCATGTCTTTTAGACAATATACAAAAGGTATGACACAGGCCATTGAAGAATTAACACACACACACACACACACACACACACACACACACACACACAAATTAGGCAAAGATGCTATGTCACTGGGACCAGTGTGTTTGCAGTGGTGTACATGTGAAGGGCCTAGGCAACAAAAAGGGTATGAAAGTACTTCCAGAAGGTGACTCTGGGGAATCAATTATAATGATGTTAGTAAGATAAATGAATATGATTGTTATCTAGGGAAGACAATTAACAAAATGAAATCTTCGAGATAAGCAGCATTGCTGAAGGGCAGTCATATTTCTAACAGACACTTTGTGGGTTTCCACCAACATTTTAAATTGTTTCATGACGACTCCTTTCCCGATAATTCCATTTCCTCCAAATTTTTTCACTTTTTCTTCCACCTTCTTATTCATGAGATTTTCCTATCCCATTCAGAAAGCTCTCTGCATTTAGTTGTTCATTCAAATTTCCAAAATTCTTGGGAGTTCTGTTTTCCTTTTACTATTTTAATTTTTTTTGAAGTTCAGGTTAGGATTATATAGGTGTGTCTACCAAATCATCATTCTTACATGTGGGCATCATTTATTCAACCAACAAATGTTTATTAAACACCTACTCAGATGGTGCTGGGTAACAGGGAAATAAGGTAAATATAAGTAGTCCCTGCTTTGAAGGAGTTTACAGTCTTCACTCTAGAGGGAAAGAAATATAATTAAATGGAAAATGATGATTCAGTGTGTTAAATGTTATGATGAAGATACTCTGAGGAACCTAAAAGAATAAGAAAAATGCCATCTCTAAGACGAGATAGAAAAATGAAGACTTCCAAGAAGAAAAAAAAAAAAGCATCTGAGACAATCCCTGGAAAACAAGCCCAAACTAGCAAATTGAAGAGTAGAGGGAAAAACATTAGACATCTAGACAGAGCATCTAGACAGAGGGACAGCTCATAGTTATATTTCCACTTAGGCAAAGACCCTGGAAGCATGGCCCATCCTGCAAATTGAAAGCAATTATGCCTGGAGCACAGAAAGAGTGAGAGATGAGTGTGGAGAAGTAGACATGGGGATCATGAAGGACCTTGTAGCAGGGACTAAGGACTGAGGAGGAAGTTTTGAAGGCTGTGGAAGGACTTGAAACAGTTTTAGAAAGATGACACTGGTGGTTGTTGAGAGAAGGGATTGCGGTGGGTTAAGGCTTGAATCAGCAAGACCAGTCAGACGGATGCCATGCTGATCCTGTCAAGGGATGACAGTTTTAATTAGAGTAACTCTCTGGGGGGGGGAAATTGTCCTAAATTTTAGGCCTATTAGAGAAAATTCAGGCCTCTGACTAGCTTAGTATTGCCTTCACATTTGGTCTTTCACATTTATTTGGAGTAAAAGTCAACACTGAAGTCTGTCCTTGAGGGTGAGACCTTATTTAAAGACTTTTATTTTCATCAAAAATTTGAGCTTTAGTACAACCAGGCATAATGGGACTAGCACAGTTCTTGAACTCCAAAGCTCCAGGGACTTGCAGTCTCAAGATGGGGTGGACAGGTGGCGAGGAATATACTATACTGTCGGGGGGAGTACAACAGGTGTTAACAGAGGACTTTGAATTTTCAAACTGAGGTGACATCACATCTGGCTGTGAAAATTGGGAAGAGATTCATGGCAGAGACATTGTTAAAGACGAGTAAGATTTGACCAGCAGAAACTGCAGATGTGGCAGAGAAGAAGAAGTAGAAAGTCAGCACAGGCCAAGCAAGAAAGAAACTGCTCACAGCCAAACACATCCTACAAATAACTGTGGCCAGTGAAAGAAAAGAATTATGGAGGGACACGGTAGGAAAAGCCGTTGGAAGAGTAGCTTGAGGATTATACCGTGGCAGTCTCCAACACAGGGCTGATGAGTCCTTCTTAACTCTTGCACCCTTTGAGTTGTGCCTCATGACTAAGAATATTATACATACGGAGTCTCCACTCATTTATTTAATTATAGCTCAGCTCGCTCCCAAAAAGGATTTGAGGCAGCTTCCAAAATTGTACAAAATGTTGTAGTATCAAATGAGTGAGAAAAATGAGACGAAGGGAAAAAAGTAAGATGAAGTCAGCAAGGCCATTAAAATTCATCAGAGTTAGTTAGCGACGAATTACACGATACTGTGTCCATTAGGGAAGAAAATAAATCAGATGCATAGAAGAATAATTCCCAATACGGAGGTGAGAGAGACATTTCTCCCACGGGTCAGAAAAGAGTAGATACTGTGTAGTTTAAGGAGCAAAGCTCTAAAGTAAGCAAAGTAAGTTTCCAAGGGCTATTATTATAGTGTCCTTCAAATGGAAGTGAATGGCACTGTGCCAGTGCATACTTGAGAAAAAGCTATTTTTCAGGGGTACAGTGGGACACAGAATTCCAGGTAAGACAGCTTCTTAATCCAAGGCTATAATTTAGAATAACTAAGGAGAATGGATATATGGCATATTATCCAAATATTCCTCCAAAAATCTTATTTTCCTTTAGCCAAGGTTCTGAAAGGTATGAGCATTAGTGACTCTGGCACTGTACTTCCTGACAAGGACTTGGAATGTGGCTTTCTTTGCTGTTGGTAACATACAAGTCCCAATGCTGAACTTGGCATGGGATAGACAGTGTCAAATTGAAGAAGCTAAGAAGAATTTAAGAAAACCCACTCACTCCACCCAAAATAAACCTCCCACTATTTGGAAGTTAGCTGCAGGAAAGATAAGATTCTTCTCAGAAAAAATTTAGGTTTGCACTCACACAGAGAACAATGAGCAATCACCACTATGGTTCTACAATATGATGCAGTTTTAACACCCATGTCCCTGTAGAGTCATCTCTGTAAGCCACCCATAGCTTTGAGTAGTGTCACATTTCTGGTATGTACTGATTTGCAAGTTTGAGTGTTGCTATTAGAAAAGTTGATGTTAGATTCAGAGATCTAATCTGTACACTCTCCCTGGCAGTAAAAGAATAGAGCAGGGATAGTTATTTACTAAGTAACTCCCAATTGTTATATGAAGATCATATCCTTACAGATCAAGTTAAAGTAAAAATGTTAATCTCAAAGTTTATTCAGGCATTTGTGTGAAGGCTAAATAAGAAAGGCCAGGTATTGACTTCTCAATAATAAAATTAGAAGGTAACAAGGACCCAACCTGGATTGGGGTAATAGAATGAGATGGGATTCAGATGGAGAGCAGATTCAAAGTATATTGTGAAATTAAAAAAAAAAAAAAGGAAAGCTGCATGTGGGGAAGAGTGAGCCAGAACGTCTCTGAACTTTGAAGCACAATATCTTGGCAAGAAAAATGACTTGACAATTTGTAAGAGATTTTCTATTCTACTCAAGCTCAGTTGAGTATTAAATCATATGGTTCTCACCCAAAAGGAAGAGTTGTATATAATCCAAGCCACTGTCAAAGAACATAACAATCCTGAACTCATAGATACACTTCATGTTGACAATCTTGTCTTAGAGAAATAATACTGAAAGTGGTTTGCTTGAACCGTAGGGAAGTCTGTGGGAGAGAGCAGACTGGGAGGAAAGAGTATGAGTCTTGAATTGTGAATATGAAGTCTGGGCTTCAGTGGGCCAGCCCAGGGCGGTGGAAGGGGTAGGGGGACATTTGGGAGGTATCTAGAATCAGGGCCATGGAATTCAAGGGATGGCATGAGCAACTGAGACTTGGAGGCCGTCTGCATGATGGTTGAAGCTGACGAAGCAGATGACTTCACTGAGGAAGAGAACAAAGGAAAGCAAAGTACCCTAAGACCAGTCCTCTGGAAAGCAAGATGGAAAGAATCTACATCTTTTGTTTTTGTTTGAGCGGGGGAAATGCCATCAATAGAGAAGTATATGTTGAAGAAGGTGTATGTGGGATCACTGCTGTAAGAACATCAGAGGTTAAGACGTGAAAACAAGAACACAGAAGGAAGGGTTAACACTGACAAAGAAAAGGCCATGACTTGACAAAATACAAAAGGCTAGGAAGAAAACATTTGTGGGAGATCGGATCAAATATGGTATTCATCTTCTTATAAAGGAGGAGGTAGCCATCTTCTGAGTATAAATGGCAAGACTTGTGTATGGAACTTGGGAAGGCTGAAAAGTTTAAAACAGCTGAGGGAGCCCAAATATGAGTAGGGGATCCAGCTGATCTTGTAAAGAATCATTTTTGTAGAGGACACAGAAACTTCCTTACTGGATGGTTGTGACGATCAAATGTAACCAATCAGTCCACACAGAGTACTTAGCACAGCATCTTGAACATAAGGTATTCTTTGTGTACAGAGATTCATTTTTGCATTAGCAGTACTTTCCATACACACTCAATGCTTATGATAAATAAAACACACTTTGACCTATCTCATGTTTGTACTGACCTTTTATCAAGGCCATTGAATGTTCCATTATATTTTTATCAGGCAACATTATAATTGGCCTTTAGATAAGGAAAGAATTTATGGAAATCTTTCAAATGATCTTTAATTAGCTAGGAGCTATTAGCAAGGTCATAGTATTCCCAATTAAACGATTTTTAAGAATTATCAACAATTATCAGACAAGAACATTTGATGACTGGGGGATAAAGGACAGAGGGAGGCAAGGGCATTTTGCAAACCCAAAAACAATTAAACACCTCCCTTTTCTGTCTAATGTGAGTGACTACTGCATCATAACCAATGTTAACTCTAGCCTTGCTTTGTTCACCTCTCACTTAGTAGACAATACTTACTAAGACACCCAAACATTCAGTCGCCCCTCCCCCCACTTCCTGGCAGCACCCAATGCAGAATAAACTATCACTTCCTGAAGCCCTTCCCAAAGTCCTACTATACAAGTTTGAATCCTGTAAGTTCCTCCAAATTCCCTCTTCTGAGATGTTCTATGGTTCACCTGCAACTTCTCCCTCATTTTTCAAGCTAGTAAATCTAATTTTATTTGACTATAGTTGGTTTCTGGTCTTCTCTGGCTAGTAGGCTTTAATCTTCCAGAACAAATGTCTCAAAAACCTCAATGATTTTTTTGTTTTTAAACCCACTCCACATATCTGACTTGCTAAAGTAACTGCTCAATTATGAATGAAATTCCCATTTCCTGAATCTGGAGTCCTGTGCTTTCCCAGATCTGAGTCTCTTGGGCAGAATGCTGGATGCAGAGCAGGCACATAAAGTAATTAAATTTATGCCTTATAGGGGCCTGCAATCCATTACCCTGAATCCAACATGATTCTGCTGCCAGCTGAAATATGTCCATTGCATGTAAATTAAAGGGCACCATTGGTTTAAAATCTTTTCCACTTTTTGTTTTTCATTTTTAAGGAAACTTGATGGGAAACTTGATTATTGTTTTTGATATGTAGTATCTAGGTCAGATAGCTGATGGTTTTGCAATCAATATTGTATCAAAGCTAAATCACAGTGAGTGCACCAAAGTGCACAGTTCAGACAAGTAAAAAAGAAGAACTGGCCTGATAAGAAGTAATATACTGTTCGTGATATATTCCACATTATCAAAATGAATAAAAGTTAGTGGTAGAAAAGAAGGATGTATAAGCAGTATTTTGGGTGGCAAGTGGACTTTGAAAAATTATCACCATGATTTTGGTAGGAATAAATATTTTGTGATCTGCAACTTGAGAAAACAAATTGTCTCCAAAAGCAGAAGATTTTATTTTAAATGTACATTTTAAAGGTGTACATATATGCACATATATATATACACATAATTGTTTGTGTGTGTATATATATATATATACATATATAAAACTCATGGAATTAGACTTAATATCCACATGTAATTAAAGTACATTATATATGATCCTAATTTCAAACATATTTTATCAATTCCATAAACCACAAGAGACTAGAAGTCTCCCATTAAATAAACTGAGAAGATTTTAGGCTGTTCCAAGTGCTGCATGCCAGGGACATGATATATCATTTGAAATATGATTTCAATATGGGCAATGTTAAAAGCAGTGGTCAACTGATTGTGAAGATGCACCATCTGGTAGGTGGATGATGAATTCACATAAAAAATTAAGACTGACTTGAGGCTACAGAATTGCTCAAAAATCCGGTGCCACCTTTATCAAAGAAATAGGTTTCTTTTAATTCTACCATAAACGCCATAGTGTTGAGATATAAAAATAGAAGTGGGGAAAATTTCAGAGATCACCGATGCTACCACTGCATGATCTAATCATGACAATCATCATTATTATCATCTGTATACTAATACACTCCTGTTTTCTTGGTCTATAAATATCTCTCCAATACTAGATATATTGAAAGACTGTGCTGTTAACATTTTAGTCAATGATACAAGCTGCAAAGCAACATTTCAAAAAGCTTAGAAAAAAATTAAAAACACATATGATAATTAGGTAATGCGCTCTCGTTTAGCTTCACACGCATATTTAGGACTCAAAATTATAACGGTGGTTCAATTTTGTCACCTTTCCCACTTTACATTATGAGTATTATTTTCTCATGTTGTTAAAAAAGGTTTACATTTTATTTATTAATTCAACTAATAATATTATCATAGTTCAGACAATAGGGAAGATATAAAGTCAACTCCTTTAATAGTTCTTCTATTGTTAGATACTGGGCTTGGGAACTCTATTTTAAAATAGCATTGGTTCAGTCAATCTCTTACGGCAAATGTAAGGTTAGTGACGCTTCAAAAAGTCCAACACACTTCCCTGAATGCAGGGAAAGGAAAAGAAAAGGAAGCCTCAGTTACTTAATATCTATTATGACTCAGGCATGTACTAAGTACTTTAGATAGGTCATCTCAGTCCTCACATAAGTACACACAGAGAGGCGCTAATGCACTCTCTGTACTTAAGGAGGGGAAAAGTAAGCTTTGGAAAATTTAAGTAAAATTTATTGGGAAATAATTATTAACTAGTTGGACCAGGAATCCCATACACCTTCTTGACTCTGAAAGCCATTTCTAATTACGATACCATCCTTTTTCCTATTCCGAGTTGCACGTGTGTGACTAAATGAAATCTGCCTGCTGGCCAATTTTTAGAGCAGATCAACACATCATCACAATCATCTTTCATTTTATCTTGCCACAGAGACTTTATAGCACACAAACTTCCCTGAGTCTGTTAGCATTTTTTTCATTTATGCTTTTTACCATAAACATGAGAGCTTTTGTATTTCCAAGTCAAATCTGTGAAGGGTGTAAATAATTAAGCACTATATTAAAAAGCACAATTAAAAACACCAGCAAATCAATGAAGAGTCAAAAGCAATCAAGAGAGCATGCCACTGGGAACGTTTGCAATGTACTGCATCTGACTCGCTGTCCTGATAGCCAGGGCCAAAAGGGAAATAGATTAAGTTATGTACTTTAGAATGTCAGTTAAAAAGAAAGATACCTGCTCATCCGGAGAGAGGTACTTGCCGAGGCACTGAGCTCAAGCAGCAATTCCTCATCGGCTTCTTTAAGGGAACATTGGGTAAAATAATGGACAATTACTTCCACTGTAGTGTCTCTAGAAAGCTAGTGATGTGGTTTAAGTGTCTGTGTCATGTGTCACCCTTCTAAGAAAGAAGAGGTTAAAACATTACATTTTAACTCTGAGAAAGCATTTCTATGGGGATGTACAATCATATGGTTCAGGTATTTTGCTTTCTGATAAACTAATTTAACAGAGTCTAGAGAAATGTTGGCATGTCTGTCAGGCCGTGTCCCTCCAGGATCAGATGTCTCCAGTCTGCCTCTGGCAAGTGCTGCGTGATAGTCAAGTCAGGGTTGGCTTCTCTGGCAGGAACCTCCCGTGACTACTTCCTGCCGTTGATTAAAAAGGGAACCATGTGCTTTCAGGACCAGATATGCTGATTCCCGCACATGCAGTTAGCTTCCTTTAGTATCGATCCTCGTCTTGAAAATGCTCTCTTCCTCTGCCGCCATCACTCAGGTACTGCTCTTGGGGATGGTTGGGGTACCAAGTAACACTATGTCCCTGATGCTGTGAAATGCCCTAGGCCCATCGCTGCCACTCACTGAGGAGGATTCTGCTGTAAAGAGACAGCATTTTGGATGCTGCCTCTCCACGTCTCGTGTGTGCTGCTTCACCCAGGGAAATTCACTCTGACCCTGCCATAGAAGGGCAGTACTATCTCCAGCCCTCCCAGGCCTGCCTTATTGCAGTGTTAAGTCCTTAGACGAAACCAGGAAAGCTTGCCTTCACCTTGAGTGCAAAGCACTATACAGTACTCAGACACGTGGTCACCCAGGGGGACATAGACCAGCTAGCTAGTACTGACAAATCAAGAATGACTTCAGTGGACGCCAATCAACCACAAGGGCCGTGAGAATACCAGCCTAGGTGGTGTGACAAAGATGTAAAATATGTTTTTACTACAAATCCGTTTGGATGACCTCTTACCTTTTCTATAGATCTCTAAAAGCACAGAATTCTAAAAGTCATCAAGAGGATATTAAACAGAATATATATTTAATTTTCCTGGTTGATAATCCCCCATTGCTGGTCCATACAAATAAGTCCCAGGAAACCCAGAGATGATGAGCATGTGAGAAATTAAAAAAAAAAAAAAGGTCCTCAGAGTTTTAATATTCAGTACCACAAACAATTATGCTGTACACATTAAAATATTAAGCAATGGCTCTCTGTGTCTTTATCTCAGCCTCTCCCACCTCTGCCTTTCTGACATTCTGTATGCCTTTCATGAAATAAAAAAACACAAAAATGCCAACTTTAAAATGAAATGTACTTCATGCTTATTTTGAGGTCAGTATAGTATTTAACTTGGAATACTTGTGAAATGAATTGATTAGAGCAGGGGTGGGCAACCTATATAACCCATAGGCTAAATCCAGCTTGTTGCCATTTTTATAAATAAAGCTTTATTGGGATATAGCCGTACTTATCCATTTATACACAGTCTGTGGCTGTTTTCACCCCGAAGGCAGAGTTGAGTCATTATGATACACGCTATGGCCGTCAAAGCCTAAAATATTTACAGTATGGACTTTTATAGAAAAAACTTGCTGGATTAGAAGATAAGACAAAAATTCTGCATCCTTCTATCCCAACTCCCTCCATACGCACTCCCCCCCAAAATTAGGCTAAATTAGTGATGTTTATATATCAGAGCAGTCGATTGACTTAAACTCCCTTTATTTATCGGTTACTTGACTAAAGCAATAAAACATTGTGGCCCCACAGGAAAAGTGTTTAAGGCTTTATTTTTGTAATGTAGTGAACAATATAAATGCACTAGCAGGAACACAATAACAGCATGCACATGCCTATTTGTCAAATACTCAAAGTCTGTTCTGCAAACTGCTTTTATGATATCTGTCGCATGCTGTGTTATATAAGTCATTACAGTCCTGTGCTCTGTTGTTAGATTCCATGTTCTTTGAAGGAAATGGGTACATCTCTATTTTATACCATCTAGTCTTTGTTCCTTAGAGCACTCTAGGAGCTCATAAATATTAGTTGAACGAGTGAATAATAAGTAGAACAAAGTCTCCCTTATTAGAATTTATTGAAAAGAAACAATCAATTAGTACATTTAAACAAATGCAATTTTGTATTTAAAATAGATGCACAATATTTGAGCAAAGAAATGAGACCGATTTTCATGCATGGCTTGTAGGAACACATAACTCTGTGTCAGGTCTTTTACAGCAAATGCAATTTAATGGCTAATTGTTGCTAATTGGAGGTACTAATGGACCTAATTTTTAATTAAGAGATGGAAATCATTTGTAATTAGCTCATGGTATCCATGAAAACAAATTTTATTTAGAGTTTGAAAAATGGTTTTGTTCTTTGATATAGCTCAAATACGTCCCTGTCCCCAATTATGAGCTAGGTTTATGAAGTGATTCCCATTCAAGAAGAGGCAGTATACAGGTAGGCTTCAACCAAATCTTTGGTAGAGCATGACCAATTCCAAATTAATGCAAAGCATTAATTTCTAATGCAAACTGATGTTACTGACTAGCAAAGACAATGTGCAGCAAAAACTGTACACGATTTTAGTAGTGAATTTGGTCTTAATCCAGGCAAGTACCCCTGTGAAGGACTTCATTCTTATAGCATGACTCCCTGGCTAGAAATCTGACACTTAAGTTCATATTTGAACAAACTGAGTGTAACTCTATTGTGATTTACATATGCCTTTCCTGTGAAACCTCATTGTGAAGTTGCCCTGATAACGTTGACTACTTTCAACCTATTTTAGCTGGTGTGTAGAAAAGATATGACAGAAAAATGAATGTATGTTCCAGAAGTTCTACGGATTCCTACCAGTGAATTTTTTTTGGCTCCTTTTTATTTTTTTCATTTTTCCCCAAACACAGGTTCAAATTTTGAACTCTAAGGTTTTTTGAAAAGAAGAGTGAATTTTGGTTCTACTTTGGTTTCCTGTCCCTAGTCGTCTTTTGCCTGATTTCTTGATGATGCCCTTCAGGGAAAGTCAGTTCAGAGCTCAGAGCTGAATCTGACAACAAATTATCAGTAGTTTTCCTTTGTTCCTCATAAAATCCAACTGTGAATAGAAAAAAAAGCGCCATGTTTTTTTCATTCAGATTTGCCTAAAATGGGAGGATCTTTTTAAAAAGTTATAATTGTTAGGGAAAAGAAACACTAAAAAGAGAACAGGCTCCTGTGATTTGGCATGCAAATATATAGGGTAGTTCCAGCCTCTGTCTTCTGGCCTTGAAATAAGCTGGATGAGGTGTAGCAGAGACTTTGACAAGGAGAGATGAGTCCTGTGAAATAAATCTAGGACTACACTTCCCAAGCTGTAGCCACTTTTCTCGGACATCGCCACTCTTGCCTCACCTGTATTCTTCCTGAATTATTATTTTTTTTAAATGTATTCACATTTTAACTATTTACCTTAAGCCTTTCCTAAGCAAAGTATCCCTTAAGCTATGTGTTTGATGAGCTTATTCTATGTTATTCAAATTCACACTGAAGTAACTATACAGTTGCTAGAGTAAAAATAACAAGTTTGATCCCCTACACTCCTAAAATCATTGGAAGTATCATGGTGATACACAAATCACGCCCTGAAAAACACTGAGCTGATACAGGTTTCTGCCCTCTAATTAGATCTATATTCCAAGTGTTCTGGAAAGAACTTCATTTTTAAAAATTCTTAGAGGAAGTCTTTAGTGTCTTTGTAATATGTTCCAGAAATATGTTCTATCAGTTCTATCAGTGATTGGCTGACATCTTATTAATGTCAAAAAACAAGTAAAACAAAAAAAAAATCAGACTTACAAAAATACCCACTTAAGCAGCGGTCTCTTACATTCATATTGCTTGATTTCTTTAACCTCTGTCACCTTCACCTCAAGTCCACCTTTGACCACCCGCTTTCATGACTTTGACTTTGCTAAGAAATGCTTCATTATCCATAATCTTTTTTTTAAGATTTTATTTATTCATTTGAGACACAGAGATACAGAGAGAGAGAGAGAGAGCATGAGCATGGGGAGAGGCAGAGGGAGAGAGAGAAGCAGGCTCCCTGCGGAGCCAGGAGCTCGACGTGGGGCTCGATCCCAGGATCCCGGGATCATGACCAGAGCCGAAGGCAGACGTTCAACCATCTGAGCCACCTGGGCGCCCCCATTATCCATAATCTTAAACCCAAGTTTTCTCTTCTGACCACTTTGTATATCTCATTGAGACCTCTGTTCTCTATAGTCCATGTTTCTCCCTCTCTCCCATCCCTATGGCCCGCTTTTCTCTTTCTGTTGATCTGGAAACTATGGTTTGTCACTCAATCACTCTCTTGCCAATACTGTCAGCACATATTGGCCTTTTTCTCACTCTAGTCAGTAAAACCTTAGCCCTGGATTAATCCACCTGTCTGCCTTCTTGGCTACTGATCACTACAGCAGAAAATCAAACATCCTCACAGATTGGCATCACAAAAATCCATAATCTTTAGCTTCTAATGGACCTCCAGTACTGCCCTTCAAACTTTCTACATATTGGTAGTTGGCTTTCCTACTCCACAGTTTTCCAAATCTCTGTTCTCCTTAAATCCTTTCCCATGCCATTTCCCACCTGTTCTCAGAAGATGCTACTAAATACTTCACATAAAAACAAATAGTATTTATCTCATAAATATACTTTACTATCCTATTCCTACACTTACAGACTTATATGCACTTATATCAAGCCTTCCTCCTATCTTCCCACATTCCCACAAGAGATGTCTGCCTTCCTCAATGACCTAGTTATATCACTCATGCCCTTCATGAGTTACATCTTCAAACTTTAGAATACTTTCCTGGCTTTTTTCTGTCATGACCAAATATTTCCCATCTAAAAACATATAAAAAAAATCAGAACATCGATCAATTCCATTCTCCATTTGTTTTTAGTTCTACCTTGTCTACTCTTCCTCAAGGCCAAATCTGTTAGGTTTCTGGCACTTGCGGCATCTACTTCCATACAGGACATTCACTGTCTCTACACTTCCCATCAAATTGACCAGTGACCCATATGTAACTAAATCCAATGGAAGGACTCGTCTTACTGGAGACTCCTCTCTTGAAATACGTTCTTGCTTTGGCTTCATTTGAAACCTCATAATCTTGGTTTTCCTTCTATGTCTATAGTTGTCTTTCCCAATCTTTATTTTGGGCTCCTTTTTCTGCCTATATGTTCAAGGATCTAGCTACTTCTCTTCATTCTAAGAACATTCTCTGGGTGACATGACTTAATTCCATGGTGATAACGCTAAAATTCATCTCTAGCTAGTAGTTGTCTTCTAAGTTCCAGACACACACATCTG
The DNA here is from genome assembly GCF_003265705.2 of Callorhinus ursinus. Taxonomy (NCBI): domain Eukaryota; kingdom Metazoa; phylum Chordata; class Mammalia; order Carnivora; family Otariidae; genus Callorhinus; species Callorhinus ursinus. Next base: position 134,725,037 of record NW_027397063.1, on the reverse strand, counting down.
AATATTTATTGATTATTTCCATTTGGATGCCTCATTGACATCCAAAGCTCAACATGTATAATACTGAACTTGGTCTCTTTTCCACCAAACTTGATCCTCTGTCCTCTGGTTCAGATCTCAGCAAATGATGCCTCAGGCCACTGATTTGCCAGGACCTTAAGGAACTTCCTCTAACTCTTCTCTATCCTTCTATTCTGACAGCCAGTCAGTTAATACGTCCTAAGTTTGTCAATACTGTGTTCTCATTTCCATAGCTTGAACAAATGCCCACTTCACTTTGTGCTCGTGTTCTTGAGTTCTGGCCCCCTTTTCTAATTTTATGTCTCTTCAACACATTTACTACACTGTATCCAGGGTGGTCTGTCATGTCAGTCTCCAACTTAAAACCTTCTACTGTTTACTGCCATCAGGACAGACCTCAAGTAATCATATCTGTTGATTTTGCGCCAGCTTATTTCTCTGGCCTTATTTTCTCCACTCCCCATCTCTTTTTATATGTCTCTGTGCCATTGGACCATTCATACTGCCCTGAATTTGCTATGTCCTGATACCCATGAGCCTTTGTATATGCTGCCATCTTGGTCTGAAACTTTCCTTCTCCAACTTATTTTTTACTTGATTAATCCCCATGTCTCCTTATGTCTCCATTTAGAGGTTTCTTCCACTTTTTCTGACTTCTCTACTGTATGTTGATTTTTTTTCTTTTTGCCATCATAGCACCTTGTAACAAGAATAGTCATATATAGACTCTATAAATAGACATATATATATACACATTTTTATACATGTGTGTGTATATATATATGTGTGTGTATATATATATATATATATATACATATATATATATAGCTGTTGCTAATAACACTTGAGCACTTATTTTATGCCAGGATCTGTTCTAAGTGGGCTGTATATCTTTTTTTAAATATATTATTTATCTATTTTATTTTAGACAGAGAGAGAGAGAGTGTGGGAGCACATGTGAGTTGGGGGAGGGGCAGAGGGAGAGGGCGAGAGAGTCTTAAGCAGGTTCTACACCCAGTGCGGAGCCCAACTCTGGGCTTGATCTCACAACCCTGAGAATTTTGACCTGAGTTGAAACCAAGAGTCAGATGTTTAACCAACTGAGTCACCCAGGTGCCCCATGGGCTAATATATCTTAACACCTCTAATACTCACAACAACTTTATGAGGTAATTATTATTATTTCCTCAGATAAGTAATATAAGCTACAGAGAAATTAAGTAAATTTCCCAAGTTTCTACAACTAATGACATAAGTAGATTCTGAATTTAGGCACCTTATTGAAGAATTTACAAACTTCAACATCACATATTTGTCTACATAGAAATACTTTTGATACTGTGTCATAATCACCTGTTTGTACCTGAATTCCTAATTCAACCCTAGGTTCTTAGAAGGAAGTGGTGCCCCTAACACCAACACAGAGATGACCACATAGTATGCTTCTGATAAATATTATTTGAGTAAAAAAAAGAACAAAGTGCCCTGTGACTCAAAGACGAAAGAGTCTTTGCCTAAAATCAGCTTTACCCTGATCTAGCCTCAGTGTCTGTATTGTGACATTGACAAGAATGCCAAGTGACTTGCTACCATCTAATCACCCCATATATCTTTATCTCCAAGAGTTTACAATCCTGTCCCATTCCCCTCATGTACTTTACCCAGTCTTGTCCAACTGCTAACGTCCTATTCATTCTTCCAAATCCCCCTCAGAATTCACTTTATTCCTGATCATCTTTTTAGATTCTAGATTCTTCTTTTTAGATCCTAGATTTTAGTTCCTTCATACTTTATACATTTAAACATCACAAACAATGATGACTACAGTAATAACAACATTAAATGATACCATGATATTTTTTCACCCTTGGTCTATTTTCTATTCATCTTTGTGTCCCAAGTACTTATGTGTAGTGCCTAGCACTCAGAAGGTGTTCAATAAATGTTTGATGGGTTGATGGAATGATATTAGGTTGGGTTTGTCTCTGTAGAGTACCAAACAGACATCTTGAACTCAGGTGCATTATGGCAGTTTAGTCAGCTCTGATACTGGCAAAGAATTGATTATTATTTGAGGTGTCCAATAGGGGCATATTGGGAAATATGAGAAGAAACTGTTATAACACTTTTGCCCATTTTACTTTCCTGATTTGATCAAGGGTTGGGCAAAGGATACACTATTTTTCAGAAGTCATTCAAGTTGTGCCCATCAGGACAGTTAACACACTTTTGGAAGGTAAGTAGTCTATTTTCATTTAGCTGTAGACCAAAGATGCCAAAGACGTCCATGCAAATTCATAATATGTCAAACCACCAATCCAGAAAGGGGGAAGGGACTGTGACACTACCAACCTGCCTCCATCTTATTTTTTCTGTTACTTCTATATTAATCCCTTCTTTTGTACTCTACAGCTGGGATATTGGCACTTTTTTATTCCAGTGATATCATACCTGGCTTTTCTAACTACACTATGTGATTCTTATTTTTTGTTCCTTAAGCACACACAAAATTGCTGGATTAAGTTTCTTCAAGCACTACTTTGATCAAGTCATTTCTCTGTTGAAGAACTTTCAGTGGTACCTGTCTGTCTATGGAATTAGGTGGGAGCTCCAGGCAGCAAGATGTCCTGCCTCAATTGATTTGTGTAAGAGCCTACCTCTGGCTGATATCTAGCAAATGCTCTTGATGTTTCCTTGTTGTTCTTGTTCTTTTGGTTCTTGAAAGTGAAATCATACAACCTAGTTGAAGGCAAGTTCCAGTTTGTGTCTTTCGCTATGATTAATATTGGTGAATTATCAAGAGTGGAAGCCACATATTAAACAAAGTTAAGACTGTATGCACTGAATAAAGGATCGTCCCTTCCCAGGCATCCCATATCCTAAATGAAATAGGCACATTAAGATACGACCAGTAATACACTTCGGGAAAGATAAGTGATATTTTAATTAATGACAACTTGTAGAGATCTTCAAGAGGACCAAAGTGACTTCACAGCTGAAAGCTAACTGATTGTTTCCCAACTGAACTTTTAAGATGAGTATTCAGCCATGAGCATAATTAAACAAGTCCACAAGACATGAGAAACGGATTACCCTTCAGATGCTGGGTCAGGCAAACCAGGTGGTCAAGAACACAGTGTTCTCTGCTTGAAAACTACCGTTCAGTTGCCAGACTTTACTGCCCCTTGGGCTCTTTCATTCTATTTCTGGCCTTTGTCTCTTGCTCTGTCACACCAATGCCCTTCTGGGTTTAGATTTTATGTCCTCATCATCTAACACATCAAAGGATCAAAGAGTTCAAAGCTCCTCAGGCTGCCAGTATTTTATTTAGTTTAAAAAGTCAACAAGAATGAAAAATTGTGCCCATTTTCCTCTTTGCAAGAAAACAAAATTCAAAATTAAGGTGAAAGCACAGAGGATCTGTGCCGTTCAAAATAAAAACCAACCTCTTCACATATATATACCCCTTACAAAGTGAACCACTGAATTTTATGAAACAATTTAAACGTTGCTAATTAAAATCTTCATGATGCTAATGCATTCTCAAATCAATCTCTGCCACTTTGTTGTACAAATGGAACATTGGCAGCTTCTCTTTCAATATCCATAATACCATTTGTGGAACAAATTTGAACTTTTGATTCATTCAACAAACAATTATATCAAGCACCTACTATGTGTCAGACACTATGCTGGGTGCAGAGCAAGCAAAATGGAATGACTTTCTGATTTCAAAAGAATTCTGGTCTCTAAAGCAGTGCTTCTCAAACTATTTTCTTATTAATCTGTGCCCTCTTTTGATAAACATAAATATCCTTCTCCCACTTCCCAGAAATTCTGATGGATCCTTCTCACAGTGAGAATCACTGATACACAGAACATAGACTCTATTTTCTGTGTATTCTTCACAGACCAAATATCTTTGAGCTTTCACTTTTTATTTAAAAAAACAACATACTTATTTTCCATACACAAAACTGGGTTGGAATATTAAAGATACTTTTTTGAACCACATATGGTACCCCGCTGTCAATCCCAGAACTGAAATTCAAATTCCTGTACCCAGCCCTATTGAGAATCACTGCTTTAAAGAGTTTTGGAGAAAACCAGGCAACCTCCATCTTTCCCCTCCAATCAAATCTTAAAGGAATTAGAATTTTCCTACCTGACACAACAGCTGGTGGAGTATCATAATCCTGTCTTGGGACTGAATCTTTGAATGAAAAGAGCATGAGAAAGAATGCAATGAAGTACAAAAGAAAATAAAATAGAATCTTAGCTCTAAAACGTGGAAGTGCCCACTGTATGTCATATGGTTGCCTAAGCCCCCTGCCTTCAAACACTCAAGGCACTATGACCCCTAGTTGACAGTTGACACAATGGTCCCCCAGTACTGCCACATGGTACATGTTGGGAGGCCCCCGTGAGACCTGCTGGAGCAATACATTCTATCTTAGGACGCTGGCATCTTCCTCAATCTGTCATCATTTTTGGCCCCTACATGGGGGAATCACTGTGAAATTTTTACTCTCTCTGGCTGACGCACATGTTCTAAAAGGCAGCCCATCTGGAAGCGGCCCAGAGCACAATGTGAAACGAAATTCTGGAGAACAAAAGAAAGAACTAAAATTTTAAAAGAGATAAATGAAAAATTTCCATATTCCCACACTCTATGGAGACTGATACAGTTTTGAAACTAGAATTTCATTAGTAATCACTCAGGCCTGGCTCTGATCTCAGTGGCTGTTGGACAAGGCCAAGGAGCTTTGTGGGCTGGAATGGTGAGAGCAGAGATAAGTAGAACAGAATCTACTCAACAGATGATTGCTGTCTTTTTTCAAAGTGTCATAGCCTTGAAGTGGCAAATAGTAGAGAAAGGTTAATTTTAACCACATGGCATCCATTTCCAAATTACAGGTTATGTGAAACCAAATACATCTGCTTTCTAAAAAGATGAAACTTTGGCTTAATATAATTCCTTTAGCCAAGGATCTTAAAAAGTAAAGTGGGACATGGCCTATGGCCCAAGGCCCCCCTTCTAAAAATGGAAAGTTCTCATCCAGCGCCAACTCCTCTTAGAGGGGCAAACTGTATAAAAGGGACCAGATATTGCTCACATTCAAATAAAACGCCAAAACATGATTAAATAGATGCTCTTCTACGACCCTTATTCTAGTCACGTGACCATTATTCATTCCATTTTAAAAACAAAACCTCAAACTTCGTTTTCCCACCTCCTTGGTAACTGAATTTGGACTATCACAAATTTCTCCATTTAATCTCCTTGCCCCAAAAGGACGATGTTAATCCCTCTCTCATGAGCAAATGGCATGTGAGAAGACAGATTAAAACTTGGACATTGCAAGGCACTTTGACCAGCAAAACCCAACATGGATCAAAGATTCAAATGCAAATAAACCTTGGATATGAGTTATTTTGTGTCTCAAAACAGGTATGTGAATGTGAGTTAATTATAATCCCCAAATCTAGAATAAGTAGAATCAATTTTAAAGGACCTTCAAATATTTCATTAATAGTGGTAGTATTTCCTAGTACCTTTTAAAAAACTTCAATCACATATTACTACAAATCAAAAAAAAGTTGATTTTATGACCATGTCACTAGTCATTTCCCAAGAATATATTTATAACATTTAAAAATAAATCATATAAGTAAATCATGCTCATTGTTGAATACTTGCAGAATGTAGAAAAGTATAATGATTAAAATAGAAATTATCTCTAATCTCATCATCTGGAAATAACCACACTTATTTTGTATTTCTTACAGCCTTATTTAATATTTTTTTCATAGTTGATACTATATTTCCACACGTGCAAATTTACATCCTGCTGTTTTGATTTAAGATCATAAATAATCCTTTTCCTATTTTAAACTCTTATAACTTCATGCTGCCTCACATTCTGGTTTATGAATGGATTATGATTTATTTGATCATTCTTGTTTATTAGACATTATAAAGAACACAGTGTGGGATATTTCTGAGGTCTAAAGGCTTTTCTATTATTTTAGAATATTTCTATAGAATAGCTTCTCAAAACTATAACTGTGTGGTGAGTTGGCAGAGCTGTTTTGAAGGGTCTTGACTGCCCACCTTGAAATTCAACTGACATTTTTACAAATTTAGATTTCTATCATCACACTGTCAGTGATTGAGAATGTTTATTTCCTCACACCTTCATCAGCAATATGTTTTATTTTGATGACTTCATTTAATGGGTTATGTGTGTATGTCCATGTAAGTAGTTGATTAATTTGCTGTTTCCTTAATTACTTTTTTCATATGTTTTTTGGTATCCTGTTGCTCCTTTATTACCTATCTGTTCATGTTCTTCGTCATTTTATCTATTGGGGCTTTTGTACTCTGTTGCTAATGTATCTTAATTCATAATCCATTTTTTAAACCACAAAAGCTTGATATTTGCAAATAAACTTTCATAATACTAGACTTTCACTTAATGCCTACTTATTTATTGTTTATAAGACTACTATCAAAGTTCATTTATCTTACACTAAGACTAAACAAATTTTTAAAAACTATTTCCTTTTACCTATATTTTCTTTCTTGTATCTGACCATTTTTAATTAATTGATATTTTCCTGAAAGTGTACTCATTACCATTTATGAATTTATAATACTAGGTCCTAATCCTGAGTCCACTTAACATCCTACGTTGCTTTTTATCACTGTCAATCTTAATACTCACATTCATAGCTAATACTTGAGGAAAGACAGTCTCTAGGCAAAATGAATAGTTCAGGATTTTCACCTGATACCGTTAGAATTTTATAGCGATAAAAATGGAATGATGTGACTGAAAAATGTAGAGAACCATGGTGAACAAATGGACTACAATTAGAAGATTATCTTTGTGCGTGGCTATGGTTACACCATGGGACTCCAATGATGTCACAAATCACCAGTGGATTCGAGAGTACAAACAGAACTGTAGATAAGGAGCCTGCAGAACAAAAACTTTTTATTTCTTTGAACAGAGTCTGGTGACATTGTAAGCCACTGGTGACCACCAACTGAACAAATGAAAAGGAGATAAGAAACTTGTAAAACAAGATTGTCATGCAATTTGGAGGTTCTCATAACACAGTAAAATCCCCAGTGGTTTCTGCTAAAGCTTACAGTGGAGTGATAAGAAATTATGGATAACAGTGCTTTGGTTCTATAGAGGGAATTCTGTGACCAAAAAAAAAAAAAAAGAAAGAAAGAAAAAGAAAAAAAAGAAAATAAACAAAAGCAGAAAAGCTAGAAAATTCTTCAAGGTCAGCAGAGTCCTGGGATAAAATTATACCGCTTCCTTACAATTCATTTCTCCTAAGGCCTACAGATTCTGTCCAGCTTTAAAATGGACAAAGAATTCAACAATAAACATTTGAGGTGACAAATGGTAGACAAAGGTTAGTCAAACTACATGGTACCCATTTTAAAATTTAAGAGTTATGGGGGATCAAATATATTTAATTTTATGACGATAAAAAAGAGGCTTTGGCTTAATATACTTCTTGATCCCAGGGATCTCAGAAAGAAAAATGGGACATGACCTGTGGCCTCAGGTCCGCTTTCTAGAAATGGGAAATTCTAATGTGGCTCCAACCCCCATCAACCCTGATCCGTGCCTACTGGATTATTCACTGGACCTCTCTCTGGGAACTGCCCTTGGGACCTATCTGTTTCTGGCATTAAGGTTCCTGTCTTCATCTAGAGTTGTCACTGCTCACACCTTGTCTTGCAGAGTTTCTGGGAGCTTAGACATCTGAAAGCCCCTGAGAAGTTACAGGTAGGAGAGAAACATGGTCAGATAATTTTAGATTGACTGGCTGTGGCAACATGGTAGAAAATGGACTGAAGCAAGCTAAGGGCAGTTAGGAGACTATTGCAATTAATCAAATGAGGCCCGGGGTAGAGACTCTAGAAATGTGGAGGAAGGGATGTATTTGACAAATGTCTATGGGACAGAACTGGTGATCTTCAATAGTTGCATCTGGTGGTGAGGGAAAAGGAAAGAGTGGAGATTGAGTCCTAAGTGTAGCATTTGACTGCCTGGGCAAATGGTCATGGGACTAGCTGGAGAAGAAATAAGGAGCAGAAACACATAAGAGGAAGAGGGTCCGTGGAAAGGAAGTTGGGGGAAACTCATGAGGTTAATTTGGGTTGTACTGCCTTTGAAATGTTGGAAGGAGATTTACATGGAGCTATTTAGCAAGTTGTTGGTTAAGTGGTTGCAAAAGTCTAAGATGAGGTTAGCATTGAGGACTCAGATTTAGGGGTCTTCAGCATTTCTAGAAGGTAGAGTTCAAAACCATGAAAGTGGATGAGGTTGCTTAAAGAAATCTTATATGAATGAGAAGTTAAAAATGAAACCCTGGCTCAGCAGCCTGTAGAAGCAAAGAAGAAGCAATGGCCAGAGACATCAGAGGAGAACCAGGAAAACCTTGGGCAGGAGTCACAAACTGAGAGCACTTAGGACAAACTGGGTCTGATATTCAAATACAGGGAGATTGCCCATTAAAATGTAAATACTTAGCTTAGCTTCAAAAATTGGAAGGTGAGGCCACCTTGGGTCAGTATGCCCAGGTAGCAATAGCTGTCTGGAGTTCAGCCAGGGCTGTCCTCCTTAGACATGGCTGCCAAAGTACCCCCTGTCCCTATGACTGATTCATCCCACACTCAGGCAGAGCTGTTACTATTATTGCATGAAAATATCTCTCATTTAAAATATAATCTCCAATATCATGTGTATTAATATTGTATGACTATGTTTGTGACATGATAAATGTAGACCAAATTTGATCTATTTCCAGGGCATTTTGCTTGACCTTTGTCAGCTTTATTCATTAATGTGACTTAGCCGGCTTCTCTGGACTTTTGGGTTGACCATCCTGCAAGAGTTAGAACTAAGGAAATAGAAACTTGAAAGAAATAAGTTATGCCAAATGAAAGAGAGTGGGCCGGAGACTTGTACTATGGCCTTGATAATGTTCTACATCCTTTCTGGGGACCTGGACTGAATGGCCACATGGTGAAGCCACTTGAGGTAGAGGGATAAAGACGGCTCATTTGATAAGCACCTAGCGGGTGTCGCACACTATTTTAGGTATGTTACATATATCATTCCATTTAACACAACACCACTGGGATGTACGTATTACTTTCCCCCTTAGTAAAAGAGGAAATCAAAGTTCAGAGAGGAGGTTAAGTAACCTAACACACATAGCTAGTAAGGGACAGAGCCCAGCTTTGATCTCAAGTTTAATTCTAACGCCCACTGTTCTTCCCATGATACCAAGCCACCGTCCCAGCAATAGATAAAGCAATGGAAAAGATTCAGTAAGGTGGAGAAATTTGATTAAAAGAATCCATTTCAACTGCATAATAGCCACTACACATGGCAATCAAAAATTCAGATAAAAGGAATCTATGATGGCATATCAAAGTGTAAGAGTGACAGTTTGAGGAAAAAAATTATAGCCATATTGTGGACACCACTAAACAGCAACAAAGTAACAGTGTTCCCTCTCTGGCTTTCCAGAACCTTATGGAATTTTAACCCTTGGCAAAACATCGATTTACACAAAGCTTATGATGTGCCTAAGCATTATTTAGTATAAATGTGAAGCAGGAAAAGAGTGAAAAAAAAATTAGAAGAAATTTGGTGTTAAAAATAAGCCACCTGCTTAAAACTCTCTAAGAAAGGGAGGGAGTATATATCATTATTTAGTAATTTGGCTATTATTAGCTGGGTAAAAATTATGATCTCATATAAATGTGTTCTTCTTGAAAATGCTCAAATACTAATCATAATATATGTTACTGAATCAGCAACTATTGTAATTCTGATTTTATTCTACATATTTTAGCTATTTTTCAATTCTCTAAAGGATTCAGTCATATTCTTAATTAACTTAGCTCTTGTATTTTTTTCTAGTTGGCAAATCTGAATTTCAGCCACTTAGCTGGTTTTGCTTTTGATTCAACTAAGTAGGATTTATCAAGTGTTTCTTTCTATACTTTGTATTACAACTCACTCTTTTCTCAGAGTCTAGATTGTCGTTCAAAACAGTAAGATTGCATTATTTCACTTGTTCAGAATTTATCATCTTTTAAGGAGAGAATGGCTGATATGAAGGGAAATCAACACTGTGGACACGAGAAACTTCAATTTCTCCCAATGAACTTGGGAACTGCTTTGTTAGTAAATGAGCAAAGTGACTAAATGTTTATGGAAATTACATGACTATGTTTGTGACATGAATAAATATAGACCAGATTTGATGATATAGTTCCAGGGTTTATTAGTCATAGTCATGGTTGGCCCCTGACTTGTGAATGACCTGAGAATGACATATTAGCTGAAATGGGTAAGCATCTGGGAAAAGAAAACCAGGCTCAGATGTAGTATGTTACAAGGTCTAGATTTAAAGGTGCATACATAAAGACACTTTTCCATACACATTCCTAAAAATTATCTCCCTGATGAAAATTAGCTGTACCACAGTGTAGAGTTAAATGTAGTCTTAGATATGACTTGAAAGTCTAGGTCAGAGACCTAAGAAATTATTTGATCCAGCCCCTGCCTTCAGACAGGTAAGGTATCATCAACTGTTTTTTTATAACTTCAGCAACTGAGGTCTTCAGGTAGGTGCTTTGTGTTAATAAAACTAAATCTCTTTATTGAAACAATGTGACTCTTTCCATTAGGCAGATGGATTTTCTTCCTATTTAGAGCAGACTTTTGTGGCCTCAGTGGACATGTCAGAAACTTCTTATATTCCAAAAAGCCTATGAGTCAATACATTTATGTGGCAAGCAAGCCACTGCTTTAAGGTAAAATTTCTGATATAGAGCTAGTGTCCATAGCGTACATAGATATTTGGAGATGATGCCAGCATACCTGTGAAGAATCACAGAAGTGCTGACTAGGAGACATATAGGCTTAAAGTCATAGAGGCGGATAGTCAAAGGGCCCCCATATAGCATCACACTCAGTACTCAACCAGATAGAGAGGGAAACAGACTGGAAGAGACTATTTTCCCAAAGACAGAGTGAAAGAACAGTGCTCTGTGCAAGATTTGAGTTTAGTACTCCCAAATCCTAGTCCAGTGCTCTTTCTGTAATAATTAAGCTGTCTCACTCAGAAAAATGATTTTTTAAAAATTTTTACATCTTTAAAAACGACAAAATTATCTGCACTAACATTTGTAAAAAAAAAAAAAATAAAACCTGTTACCATAGTGTCACATGAAAGACTGGCTTTGATTTTGATGTTTTTCATTGTTATCTATACTGATGATGAACAAAATCGTAGTATTCCAGGTTGTATTAGACATTTGCCCTCTTAACCATTTGGGGAATTGTCTTTGAATAGACTTTTAAAAATAAAATAAAATTCTGTTAATGCTGCCAAATGGTTGCTATAAATCAATGTTGTAATAAGCATTTTTATATACTTTTGTTCCCTAAGGAAAAATAATGGCTTATCAAAAATACCTATCAAAAAACATCAAGTACACTAGATTCCTTTCTTTTTTCAACAACATCTGTCTACATATTCAAAACAAAGATGAAAAGAACTGGATTATGTCAGGTTCTCAATTACTTTTTATTGATTTAAACATTGAAAGTAAATAACAAGCTCTATGTATTAGTCAGAGTCAAGGTTGGCCCCCGACTTGTGAATGACCTGGGAATGATACATTAGCTGAAGTGGGTAAGCATGTGGGGAAAAGAAAACCAGGCTCAGATGTATTATGTTACAAGTTCTAGATTTGCAGGTGCATACATAAAGACACCTTTCCACAAACAGATATTATACCTGGTACATTGTGTCATTTGAACAAGAAGTAACTCAAATTTAAATGCAATACAGTGGAAACTTCAGCCTTGTCAATGTGAATAAATGTGCCCCAATATTGAATATGCATGTACAATGCAGCTTATTCACACTGGAACCTGAGACATGTGTTAGTCAACGGCACAGGGCCAGCTTTGCTATTAATGCCAGTAGAAACAGAGAGCATCGCATCTTACTGAAGCAGTCCAAGAAAACAAAGCAAAACCAACTCTTCAACTCACCGTTCCTGTTGTGCCCAATGAAAGATGATTCATCTGTTGTGTCAGGGGACCCATCATGTTTGCTGGCTGCATTGACATAGGATGGTCCATTGTTGGCGTAATCACAGCACCCTATAAGCACACACAATGTCCATCTGAAAACAGGTTCCACAAGGAAGGAAACTTTTAAAAACAATAAACACAGTGAACTATTTTAACATCAAATGTGTTTATTTTTTAATGAAAAAGCTAAGTTCAACCATGTATGATTTTTTTACACCCACCCATGCCATTTTGTGCTTATCTAAATAGAGAGCATTAATGACTTCCTTTTCCTCTGATGTGATTTATCTATGTTGTGTCTAAAATGCTTATCATTTATAATTCCAATATTCAATATAGAATGCATTCCAAGATATCATATATATATATATATATACATATATATATATCCTCTTTCATTGTTCTAAATACAAACTTCTCTAACTGAAAAATACTAACACTATGGAAATTATCTAGTTTTTCTCAATATTGAATAAGATTTTTTGGCTTATGCCTTAATCCATGATTTATATGGATAATTATTGATCATCTCAATACAATCTACCACCGGAGGAAGAATGGTGGCCCAGGTGAGTTTCTTGACTGGATCTTTTTGAAGGACAGAGTAAAATCTAATATAAATGATATAAAAATCAGATTTACTATTTTCTATGTTTTTTCCTCCTAATCTTTTGACCTACTTTCTTTCTATCTGTGCTTTTGAACAAGACAGAATACTGAACTCTGTTAAATGCTGGTCAAATGCAACACTGCTAAAATATTACCAAAAAAAAAAAAAAGCCAAGTTTTCATCAGGTGTTAAGAAAGACCTACTTCTAGAATATGCTCTTTGATTTATTGTAACTGTTGGGAATGGAAAAAGTAATAGGCATTTTAAAAAAACTTCTGTTCATGTACAAAGTTTCACATAGCTAGTGAAGCAAAGGGCAAGTGCTTTCTTTTCCTCTCTCCTACTTATTCTACCTTAATTGAGTAGCTGAGAGAATGGAACAATTTTTTTTTAATTGAAAAGCTAGGGTTGGATAGAATCTTTGAGATTATTGAAATTTCAGTGCTTTACTGTAAAGTTGATCATACACGTAGAAGCTCATGATATCACAACTCATTTAAATACCCACTGGTAATAAAATGATGATGTATCTGAATGCTATTTTTGTCTGTAAACATTTTCTCACTGTGTGACTTTTTCCCCATATACATGAACATTTTGAAGAAATAAAACTAGGACAGATTCATGTAGATGGCAGGATCTCAGCACCCAAACTACCCATAAGCAAATGTTTCTTGGAACGTTTTGCTCAGGATGATCGATTCCTTTGGTATTATCCAAATCTGATTTCCTGACTATCTGTTAAAAAAAAAAAGAAGATCAGGCTTTCATTCATCCTTCCTTGTGGGCTCCTCCTCATTAGTATGGAGGGAGAATAAAAATTGAGTCAAATATTTGGAAATGCTTGATTTTCAGAGCGAACGTTGTTTGCAAGGATATTTGTGCTTCTGGGCTAGAATCAATCAGAAAAAAAAATATATATGTTATTTTAAAGGTCTGAGGCTTATATATATACATAGCTGTGCATTTGTGTTGTTTTAATTTCTTGATGTGTCCATGAATTGTCATTCATCAGTATACTTCTTGAATCAGAAACATGATAAGCTTTTACCTAATTATAATTCAGAGACATACCACTTTCTTTTCCTGCTGCCTGAATTTCTTTAAACAAAACCACCTTAATTTTTTCCTTTAAAAAAAAAAACAGCTTCTGTCCTTTATTTCTGGTATTTGTTGTACCAGACCAACAGTAAACACTTTAAAAAGAACTGGGTCCTTCTTAAAGCACTTAAGGATAAACTACAGAAAGATCTCAGAGTTAAGACGAAGTCCTGAAGCATTTTTTTTTTTTTCAACCAAGAAGTGGCACTTTCACAACATTCTAATCCTTAGCAGGTGCAAGACTTCAATACTGTTCTTGAACTTGAAACTTAGACTACCTTCTTAGAATATTGCCCCTGGAAATCCCAACAGCTAAACTGTCACAACCCCGAAACCCTCCTATTGTAATCAACCTGCTCTAGCTACATAAAGGATTGCTCGTCATAAATCAGAGATAAAGACCAAATTGTGTTTGGTAGAAAAAACTTTCTTCTCAGTGCCCTAGAGGTGACCTCATTCTCCAGTGGTGCAAGAGGTAGACTTCAGTCTTTGTTTGGGAGGCAATATGCAAATGAGATATGTGAGCATATGACAGATGAATCAAAATCCATGCATGATAAGAATAGAAGGATTGAATGCCAGCATTTGGAATTAATTTAGGAAGGATTCTTTGGTCTCTTTACAGAATCCTTTCTCAGAAAGTGTTTGGGGACTCATTTGATTACAGATGACACAGAGGGAGTGCTGCTTCTGTGGATAAACCAGAAACTGACAATCAAAGGGAAGAGTAGGAAGGGGGTTGTCATAATTTGGAATTGTAAATAGCAGCAGTAGGCATAAAGTGGAAAACAATGAAGGGAAACATTCCTTTCTGTTCACCAGGCCACTTACTGCAAATAAATGAACAATAAAATAAGGATTCTTGGGGGAAGACAGAGCCACTGTCTCTGCCTCTTCATGTTCAATGATGAAAGAATTCCCGCAAATTATTAAGAACATAAATTCCTTAATAGTTTCAAGGCGTGAAAGAAATTTACAATCAGTGAGTAAATTGGAAGTTGTAGACAGGAAACCCCCAGAGAGGCACATCTTCTTGAGGATACTTGATCGAGGACAGACAACTTAGAGAGTTTGAAGTGCAGGTTATCTACATCAAAGACTGGTGTTTGCCAGCCACCTTGCTCATCAAAGATTAATTCTCCTCTGTGTTGTGTAGGACATTAAAAAACAAAACAAAACAAAACAAGGAAGAGAGAAAAGAAGAAAAAAAGAACAAAAAAGGAAAAAAATAAACCTGTGATTCTTAAGGCAAAACTAGTGCCCCCAACCATAACTGTGCCTAATTAAATATACTGTCACATCTATTCCTATTCAATGCATTTAAGCCATAGATTGAAGAGTGTTTTGTGACAGATGTTGCCAACACATTAAGGGTAATTTCGTTTACTCCAAATGTATAGAATGTGCTGTCTGAAAAAGTTCACTTGGCAAATGGCAAAGCAAGAGGAAACAGATTTTTCATTTTAGCATCTCCGGATGTCTGGGTTTGTTCAATATTTAAGCTGCAGAGAAAAATACTGAAACATGCTGTAATTCCACTAAAAAACACAATGACCAAACAGCTGATGGGAATGTCTGGTCTATTTTAGCCACTGACTCTGCAAAAACAAAGCTGTTAACACTCGAGAGATATGGGGTGGATCTGGTCACCCTAGTTCTGAAATAAACAATTTCAACAGTAATTTGGACAAAATTCCCAAAGATCATTGATGTAGAGTAAACATATCTGAACTGAAGCCAAAAAAGCTCCTGTGTTGTTAGCCTCCTACCAGTATTTTAAAGAAATTTTAAGTCTTGGAGAGTTCATCAGTATTTTATTTTTCCAACTGAAATGAGGATCGTTGGCAAATCAGGGGAAACATGTAGAAGTTCTCTCCTACCAAGAGCACACATGGTGGGCTGAGAACCTATATTAAGGCCAGGACATGGACTACAATGAGAAGAATTGCCTGTACAAATATTCCTGTGAGTGTGAGTATTTTAGACCAGTGTCACTTCAAGTACTACGTGTGGACCAGCAGCAGTGGCGGACCAAGAATTGGAATTTGCGTCCCTGAGCTTTGGGTCTCGAAATCTGTGTTTCCACAAGCTCTCCACTTGATTCTGGTGTCCTCTGAAGTGTGATAAGAGTGCTTTTGCCTATAAACTGCTCTTGTATAGGCCAATGTCACAGATACAGTGCCTTAGATACAAAAACTTGGTTTTATCTTATTTATACCATGTCTCCATTATGTTTTAAACCAGGCTGGTGATGGGGCATGATTAGAGCAATAATCACATTATATCTTGTTTAAAAATGCAAAAAGGTCAAGCCTGCATTTTTGATCAGCTGAAATGGGGTGATTGTCTGAATAATTCAGGCCTAAGCCTGATGACCTGACATGCTTCCATTTGACCAGTGTGGCTTATGCTGTAGCATATTTGAGAATCCCTCCTATTTGGAATCTTAGTAAGGCTTAAATGTGAAATCATAAGAATGTAAAAGGTAAGAAAATTATTTGGATAATGCAAGTGGAAAAAAAAAGAAATATCACTCTCTTTTTTCCTTTTCTCATATCTAGATGCCTCAGGTCAAAATGTTTGTGGCCTATACTAAACTCTTTTCCTACAGTGACTTACGCAGAACTACAGGACTTTTTCATAGTAATCATTCAACACAACTTAAAAAAAAAAAAAACACGGTTTAAAATCATCGATCTTTGTTCTCATCTGTATGTTTTCTGCTTCTCTGTCAGTTTTTAAGATTTCTAGAATAAATGTCTAGTTGAGCTTGTGTACACCAGACTATTTTTAGCACATGTAAAACAGGGCAAAGAATGATAGGAGCTCACAAGGAAGCTAGTTAGTGTCAATGATTTTCCCATAGCAACAATGATTTCATAATAGAAATGGCATAAAGGTGTATCGTTTAACTTGGGGAAGCGCTACCCAAATGCAATGTCCTGCAATGTTAATGTGCAACATTCCTGTAGTATACGTAGAGATGTTTAATTTTTTTCATTTGTTGATGTTGGCATGTTTTTTGTTGTTCTTTCTTTCTTTCTTTCTTTCTTTCTTTCTTTCTTTCTTTCTTTCTTTCTTTCTTCTTCTTTCTCTCTCTCTCTCTCTCTCTCTCTCTCTCTCTCTCTCTTTCTTTCTTTTTGAAGGCAGCTGCTTGGCATGGTTTAAGAAAGGCTGCCATGGGGAGAGAAAAAAAAGGGAGCCAGAGAGGCCTCCATCCTTCCATATACTCATTAATCCTCAACTATCTTGATAAATTTTCAACCAACTTAGAGGAGGCAGTCTGGCTTTTTAAACAATTATGTTTGAAACCCAAAAAGCTGTGGCAAAGCTGGTAGATAAGACTTCAACTGTGAAAGCATTTGCAGATAACCTCTGACAAACATTGGAGGGAGGGAAGGATGATAAATAACCATAGTTAAGCCAGAAGTCACACTGCCCCAGGACCCCATTTTAGCACTGAATCCCTTCCTTTTCATAGTTATTCTCTTTCAAGATTTTCTACCCATGAAGGCAAAGGTCATGTTGACATACATGTTGTAATCCCTATAAATAGGAATTGCATACAGGAGGTACTCAAAACAGTTTTTGTGAATTAATTTTATATATCAGCACCACTAATTATTCAGTTGAGTTAAAAATGGCTAACATTTAAAAAAAATTTTTAAATG
This sequence comes from Callorhinus ursinus, assembly GCF_003265705.2. Taxonomy (NCBI): domain Eukaryota; kingdom Metazoa; phylum Chordata; class Mammalia; order Carnivora; family Otariidae; genus Callorhinus; species Callorhinus ursinus. Next base: position 134,707,482 of record NW_027397063.1, on the reverse strand, counting down.
GCTAACATTTACTAATATTTTTTTATATAGATTGTTCATACTAAAGGGCCTACATTATGTCTGCTGGTTCACCACTATCTACTTATCACACTACAGTATGAGGCATATAATACATGCTTCATAAATATTGGTTAGAAGAATGATAAAAGAGCAAAACTCTAAATCAAAAGGTACTTAGAAACACTACCTCGAGATTTCCAGTCAAAATGGAACAACCCAAAGATTTCAAGAAAACTTGTTCTCACAAGGGCAACTCAGTTGTGTTTTTTTTTTTCTTGTGGAAGTGACTCTTTTTAAATGTAAATTCAATTAATTAACATATAGTGTATTACTAGTTTCAGAGGTAGAGTTCAATGATTTATCAGTCTTACATAATACCCAGTGCCCATGTGCCCTCTTTAATGTCCATCACCCAATTATTCCATCCCCCACCCCCCCCAGCAACCCTCTGTTTGTTTTCTATGATTAAGAGTCTCTTATGGTTTGTCTCCCTCTCTGATTTTGTCTTATTTTTCCCTCCCTTCCCCTATGCTCCTCTGTTTTGTTTATTAAATTCCACATATGAGTGAAATCATATGATAATTGTCTTTCTCTGACTGACTTATTTCACTTAGCATAATACCCTCTAGTTCCATCCACAGCAAGATTTCATTTTTTGATGGCTGAGTAATATTTCACTACACACACACACACACACACACACACACACACACACACACCCCACATCTTCTTTATCCATTCCTCTGTCAATGAACATCCGGGCTCTTCCATAGTTTGGCTATTGTGGACATTGCTGCTATTAACATTGGGGTGCAGGTGGGGTGGCTCAGTTTTAAAACCATGGCTTGCCTCACAGATACATGCATGTGTTAGTGTCATCAACTGCCATATCCTTAAAGATGAGATCTGAAATTCACTTGATATAGAAGTTTCTACTAATGCCATCTAAGCATATTTATGGTAATTATTAAAATAAAAAGTATTTGTGTATGTGAATATGCCAGTGGTTCTCAACCAAGGGCAACTTTGCATTGTCTGGAAAGGACATTTGGCAATGTCCAGAGACATTTTTGGTTGTCTCCTTGGGGAAGGTATGCTACTGATACTTAGTGGGTAGAGAGGCCATTGACCTTACGGAACATCCTACAACACACAGGACAGTTCCCCACAGCAAAGAATTATCCAGCCGAAAACATCATTAGTGTTGATGTTCAGAAACCCCGGTATGTATATGTGTGTATATATATAAGCGCCATTTATATAAATGAGAAGTTTTGAAACTGCAATAATTAGAAAATGATAGAGTATTCATCCACTCTCTGCTACCTACAACTAACAGCAAATTTTAGATTTTATGCTGAGACTTTACTAATGATATAAAACTATTTCTTAAAGATCAGACATCTGAATCAATTGCCCAAATCTTATAAATTACCAATGAAAGGAGGTATTCCATATTCAATGGCTATATGATTATTTTTTAGTTCAAATTTATGTTATTATTTACTTTGGAAATATGGCTAACAAGAGCTGAGTTTCTCTTTCCTACGTTAGACAGATTCAGTTCAATTGGCATAATATTTGTATACTGCTATGTAGAAATGTATAGCTGTGGGCTCAGGGTATGATGTTTGGAAGTAGGGCATTTTACATTGCTCTATGGTCAATTTAAAAGAGTTGTGTACATAGTTTTCCTAATGAGAGAATGTCTGTTAGCTATAAAAAGAGAGTGAGTTTTTTCCCACTCTTAAATATTCTTAATTTTGTGTTGCTTTTTGATTCAGTTACCCTTAATTGGAAGTGTTTTTTTTTTCTCAAATATGTAGTATTAAAAGACACCAAGAACCAAATTAGTTTTAACAATTGAGTCTCCTTTAAAGGAATCCCAATTATATACCATGCCTATTCAACTGTGAATAATGGTTTCAATTATTGGTTAAGTACCTATTTATACAATAGTGTCATTCTGAATGAGAACATAAATATGTCACATTGAAGTATTTCTTACCAAAGCAGGTATATAGATAATTAGAATTCTCAACAATGCTTTATTGAATCCTTTAGAGTTTTGTGCTTAAAACTAAAGAAATTTGTTCATCAGTGACTTTTGATGTTTTAAACGAGCTTCTTTAGAATTCTAATAGAGCAAGATGGCTTTTAAAAATGCTACATTATTGAGAGAGAGTTGAAAATTTGAAGACTTTGGGCCCCCATGTCAAGTGGTTTTGTTGGCTGAATGTGAAATAGAACAACTAGTTCTTTAATTATTGAAGATTTACACCTGGTTAAAATTATAAAAGGAATTTCATAATGCAGATGGGTTATCATATTCTTTTTCTTTCAGATGTCTACTTAAAGAGATCACAGTTGCTGAGCCAATGGAAACGTTAAGTGTGCATCAAAGGATCCCAGGGCTTCTTAGGTGAATTTCTTATAGTTTCAGCAACAAAGTGTGAATTGGCATTCATCAACCTTCCATTCCAATCATGTGATCAATGTGGGGCTCTCAGCTATGGGGCATCTACCACACACAAACATGTACGCCACACAAATCCATGGGATGTGGCATAGACGATAGGACAGAATCACACTATCTTTGTGGAAAAAAAATGGCACAACCTAAGTCTTTTGTCTTCACTGTTCAGGGCTCCTGTGGTATATGCCTTCCAAAAGAGTTTAAAGAGATTTGAGAAGGGGCACCTGGGTGACACAGTCAGTTAAGTGGCTGACTCCTGGTTTCAGTTCAGGTTGTGATCTCAGGGTTGTGAGATCGAGCCCCACGTTGGGTTCTGTGCTCAGCACAAAGTCTACTTAAGACTCTCCCTCCCTCTGCCCCTCCCCCTGTGCCCTCTCCAAATAAATAAATAAATAAATCTTAAAAAAAAAGAGATTTGAGGGAAAAAAACAAAAAAAATTAAAGACCATGAAGCTATCATATTTACTAATGAGTGAGTTAATCATAATGTATGTCACCATCTTTATTACTTTTTTAAAATACAAGAAACCTCCCAATATCTACTCACCAAATATACTATATAATAGAAAATTATATTAGAGATATGGAGAACAACGCTTAGCCATTTTCCTGTCTTAACAATGATAACCAAAAACATATGCATATCCCTTTAAAGATGAGAAGTGACGGGGCGCCTGGGTGACTCAGTCGTTAAGCGTCTGCCTTCGGCTCAGGTCATGATCTCAAGGTCCTGGGATCGAGCCCCGCATCGGGCTCCCTGCTCAGCAGGAAGCCTGCTTCTCCCTCTCCCACTCCCCCTGCTTGTGTTCCCTCTCTCTCTGTGTCTCTCTCTGTCAAATAAATAAATAAAATCTTTAAAAAAATAAAGATGAGAAGTGATTTTCCTTATTTTTTGTTCTACAGGTGCTACAAGGGAAATCATGTTAAACCACCTTTTCTACCAAAGTACAGCCTAGATCACTTTTTAATACCTGAATTAGCATCTTAAAATATTATTTCATAGTAGAAATGTCACATGTTTAGGACATTGGTACTGCTCAGCCAATGGCTGTTATAAGTTAGTGAGAGGAGTGAAAGGGTAAATAGGACAATTCAGTGATGAGACCAAAATATTTTCCATTCCTCCTTGTGGAGGAGATAATGTGGAAACAGAGCAGCAAGAACATTCTCATGGGTGACCCTTCGGTACAGCCATCAGGCTTGATGGCTGTATAGAAGCCATTGAGATGGAATGAACAGTAGGGTCACCCACGACAATGTGCACGCTGCTCTGTTTCCACATTATCTCAGCCCAAATGAAGGACCATATAGGTAGGTCTGAGATGACCTTTTTGCCATAGTACACATGCTCTGTAAAGATCATGGGGTTTCCAATTTCCATTTCCTGTCTAATTCCCTAAGACTCTCTCCATGAAGCCTCTCCTCCCACCACACTGAACTACTCATCCGCCCCTGACCCATCTTGCTCGTTCACCCTTGGTGTCTTTGCCAGGAGTTCTGGGCACTGACAGCAGGTTGGCAGGTGTACTCTAAGATTTTTATCTAGGGAACATCTCCTGTGTCTGACCCCGGTTGTTGGCCATTCATTCCTCTCTTCTCTCAACAATTGGCACAGGCCTTGATCATGATCATACTTTATTTCTCCTCTGGATTCTTTTTACTGTGCTATTCACGATGCTTTATTTATTTTCTAATGGTGCCAAAGCCTAGCACAGTGTCTATCATGAAACAGGTTGTGATGGTGCCGAATGATTAAAAGAGTGAATGGCGCTTGCTTATCAGCCAGGGTTCCCATGACTTTAAATGTATGCAAAACAATAAGAGCTACTCCATGCTCAGAATGGACTAGACAATTTAGTTGAAATAACCGAAGCACTCTCTTGATTGGACAACTGGATGGTCATAAAAGTCCATCCATCCAATTGCTCTGCTTTCCTTTAAAAGTGCCCCTGTCTCTGAAAACAAACTGAGGGTTCTAGAGGGGAGGGGGTGGGAGGATGCGTTAGCCTGGTGATGGGTATTAAAGAGGGCACATTCTGCGTGGAGCACTGGGTGTTATGCACAAACAATGAATCATGAAACACTACATCAAAAACTAATGATGTAATGTATGGTGATTAACATAACAATAAAAAATTTTAAAAAAGAAATTAATGAAATAGGAAACAATATACAATAAAGACAGTTAACAACAACAACAACAACAACAACAAAGTGCCCCTGTCTGATTACTGCCAGCTAGACGTTCTTGTCATTTAGTATGAGAATCCCCAGGTTCTAAGAGCCATGCACTATCCAGGGAACATTGATGTTGGGGAGTTCACCACGATTTCCATCCTATGGAAGAATTATATGCACCTGATTCAATGCTGCAAAGTTTCTTTTATATATCACAGCCAAGGCACACTGCCACAAATGCAGTGTAAGCTTTTTTATTAGGATTTTCCTGTGCCACAAACTGTTTTTAATAGCCATATATCTGCCCAAGTTCCTTGTCAGATCTTGTCATGTGATAAGACAAAAAATGTTTTGTTCACTTGTACACCAATCACTTTGTATACCTCCAAATAGATTTTTAACACACAGAGTTTAAAATGCACATCAGAAACAGTATACCAGGCCAGTGTTCTTCCAAATGATAAAGCAAATAGGGTTCCCAGCAGATGTCTGAATATTTATGGGCAGGATCTTTAGTCTGGTAAAATGTTTATCTTGTTTTAACTAGCATTCAGGACTGTGAGCTGTCATAAAGCTTCTCATTAAAATCTTCTCCGTACTGATAAATAGGCCAAAAAACAACCAAAAAAAAAAAAAAAAGAAAGAAAGAAAAAGCCGATCGCAAATCATTTTCAAGGTCTTACAGGATCCTGTTGGTGAGTGGGCCCGGGGAAATCATTTCTCCAAACCACAGGAGTGATCAAGAAGAAAAGCTGCCTGTTATCCTACTTAGGGCCATTGTTTATAGTGGAAATTGCCTAAAAATGTCACAAAGCACCTTGATTCTGGCCGTTACTAGGAGAATAGCTATTCCTTGTCCTGCAATTTGCTACCAAATGTACTTTATTTTGTGGTCCCTCAGAGGACATTTCTGGGCCATTTGTTTTCCCCTTTAAGACATTTTTAGGAATTTGCCTGGTTAGGGCTGGCAACACAACCAGACCTAAGGATATGAATATAAAGTCACAACCCTGTTAAGAAACTGACTCCCTTTAAAGTACACTTGCTATTACTACTATCATCACTGATGTGTCTCCAACTCAGTATGTATCCTACGTTTTGTCATACAGTTCTGAGACAAAATATGCCCTACTGGGAATGGCCATATCTTAAGGTAAAAATTCACATATTAGCATCCAACTGAGATATAGTCTAAGGCCTGCAAGATGGTAGCTAATATATATAACGTTGTCCAGTAGAAGAGATAAAAGACAGCTCTGTTTGTTTTCTTCAGTGTCCTATTTCTTCTAGAATCTGTGCCAGAAACGTAGTTACGTCTTTTATTCCACTTAGATTTTATGGCCACTTCTCCTAAACAGTCATACCATATTAGTAATTTTGGATTTTTCTACTAGATGACTTCTGCTAATTAAAAGCACCTGCAAAATACTGGTCCTAAACTTTCTAGTACATTTTTCCTCAAAGTGTAGTCTGGGACCAGACAGTATTGTCTAGGAGTTTAATGCAGACTCTCAGGTCTGGCCCCAGCGCCACTGAATCAGAGTCTGCATTTCAGTAAGATCCCAGGTGAGTCATAGTCATGGGCAAGTTTGAGAAGCTTTGCTCTTTTTTTTTTTTTTTTTTCCTGTCATACCGTTAGAGTAAATTTTCTATTGTGTTGCTTCTGAAGAGACTCTTGGTTTCTTAATCATTTTGTTAAATCCCTCAAATAATCTTAGCAACCTTAATATGCCTCCTTGTTCTAACCACAAACAGCCAATAATATTTAGTTCATTTCCTCAATAGTCTCCATAGGGCTTCTCCTTTTATCCACAAAATCTCTGTACCAAAAAAAAAAAAAAATTCTTTTCATTTCCTATGACATATTTTCATGGCAACGCTCAAACTGAAACCTCCATTCTTTCCAAATAATATCTTCTGCCTAACCAATGAGTTTGGATTGGCTATTACAGTCGAGTGTTAAAAGAGATGCTATGTGCCTTGTAAAGTATAGTCAACATCTAAATATTTTTGTTAACTCTATATACATGCCATAAACATACGGTGTTAATCAGGTGTTAGACGTAAAATTCCAAAATATTGTTACTTGCCAGGCCCTGATGGAATTGACAAAAAATGCAGGTTAGTTTAAAATCAAAGTTTTTCAAAATAGTTAATAATTAATGTTTTTAAACGCTCTTTGTTGTCTTGCCCCTTTTCCCCTAAATCCCTGAACCTGGATTTCCAACAGCTGACTAAATCTAGACTCTCAGACATCTCACTACAACCATGTACCATTCTGAATATTTTCTCTTTTTCTAGAAGAAATGTTCTTAATCCTCTGTTTGATTCTTGAAATAACCAGGTCCTCCTTGCCTTTTCCTCCCTCGTCATGCATAACAAACCAGTAGTCAAGTCTTGTCACTGCTACATCATAAAGGTCTCCAAGTTGTCTGTTTCTTCCTTTCAAGTGCTCCCTGCCTGGGTTGAATGCTTCAACCATGTCTCATTGAGATTAGTCCAATGACTTCCCCGGGTATACCTCCCTCACTCATGGCTTGCTGAAGACATTTATTTTTTAATACTCTCTCCACATGTTCTTAGCTCCCCACAAAGTGAATCCTGCTTTTTCAACCTAGAATTGGGAAAAACAAAACCAAACAACAACAACAACAACAAAACCCTACATTTCTCAGACTCCCTTGCTGTTACATATAGACATGTGACTTCTGCTCATTAGAAGCACCTTCAAAGGACTTAGATTTGTAAGATAGTCTGGAATGAGAAGGGGGCAGAAGGCATGTGGCAGCCATTTTGCTGGCCAGGTGGTGGCAGGAGCAACATGATTCCACGGTTCATAGGAATGTTGGCCCTTTTTCTTCACCAGAGCAGAGCAGTGTGGTCTGGGGGTTAACAGAGGTAGCACCACCCCCTTTGGTCATAGAACAGGAGATCTAGAAGTTTATTGTCTGCCAATAGCCAGCATTTATTCACTATCAGATTAATCTATTGTCTAGATATCTCTCTCTCTTTTTTAAAGATTTTATTTGTCAGAGAGAGAGAGAGAGAGAGAGAGCACAAGCAGGGGGAGTGGCAGGCCGAGGGAGAAGCAGGCTCCCCACTAAGCAGGGAGCCTGAGGCTCCCAGGGTCCTAGGATCATGACCTGAGCTGAAGGCAGATACTTAACTGACTGAGCCACTCAGGCGCCCTAGATTTCTCTTTTTATAGCAATTTTAGGAGATAAAAATATATGCTAATTTCATTGTTTTGAATTTATTTTTACAGGTAGATGGGGTGAGAAACTGATCTCATTCTATTGAAAATAGTTCACTAATGATTTTATTATTTTCTTCTGCTCCTTGAAGGGAAACGAACAGGACTCTATGCCTACTAAGTGGTATTCAAATTTTGAAGTGTTTGTCATCCTATGGACTTAATGATATACCATTTTTATATTCGCTTTCAAAACTTCTGTAAAAAAGAATGTGGGGCTGCAAACATATTAAACTGTTGCAAAATGCTTTTCCTGAACTTTCAGTGACCCGCTGAAATTATACTATTGTATTCAAGTTATTCAAGTGAAAAATATTCAGAACCAGTTTCTTCTCTTTAGTTTTCCCTCCCACCCTTTTCTCCTAGCCCTCCCTTGCTTTCCTCATTGGTTATATGTGCAATAGGCGGGGAAATGAATGTTCAGCAAAATCGGCCGATTTGACTAGCATCCGAGGTTTTCAACACATACTTTTTGCTTTATTTCACGCAAGAGCAAGCCTGAAGCCATCTGCCTGCCAACAACTATGTCCTTCATCCCGATTGTGGAGACAGAACCCCCACCTCATCAGTAAAAGGCAATCTTCAAAGGGACATTGTTTTTGCTTGTTCCCGTTGTGACAGATGTTTTACATCATCTACCTCCACACGCTAGCTCATCTGTAAGGGACTGCCCACTCTCTGCAGCCAGCTGTGGAAATAGATCCAGTGTCATCTGTGGCAACACTCATTCCATTCTCCTGACCTCACCGAAGACCACATCCAAGAGGAGGAAAAACAAACAACCCTGATAACTTCCTTGCAAACATTTCCAGGGCAAATTGCTTCAGACAGGAGCTCTTTACAAAGTATGTAACAAAAGAGAGGCAAGCTTATTTGAAACACTCAAATGTCACCAAGCTGGCCAGTCGGGGTAATCCCCAGATTAAGGAATCATGAAGCAATAGCATCTGTGGGCATGATTCAGCTGAAAACATCTGGTTAACTCAGAACCACTTCAATTAGCTGGAGTACGCGTTTGTCAATCATTTCGTTTCTTTTGATTGTATAAAGTTCCCACGAGGAAATGTTTACACCGCCAATTCCTCCAACTCTTTGAAATACTGTGAAGGGTCTCTAACACATTTCTTAAATGCAGTGACAGTTAACTTGAACTGCTCTGTGGTGAAATTATACCCTGATATTAGAATATATTTTAGGAATAGAAACTAAGAAGTCTATCTTGGTTTGCTTGAAACTGAAGAAGTAAAACTTTTAATGCTAAGAATTACATCACTTTCTAATACTGAGGAGGCTGCTTAAATTACAGTATATATGTCAAAGTGTCTGCAATGGGAGAGCCTTCGTAACTTTCTAAGATATTTGGTGTGTTTCGAGTTTAGGATAAGGAATATTCATTCATTCATTCATTCATTCATTCATTCATTCACTAATACTTACTAAGCACCTATTATGCTTTGCCCTGAAAGAACCTAGAGTTCAATAGTTAAATAACTTTTATGAGATAAGGTTTTTTAAAAAAACTGGGCTTAAAAATATAATGTGGAAAAAGTGATCAAAGATGTTAAAATTTCCCAAAGCAGTAAACATCATTGGTGATACCACGTCAATTTCTGTTTTCATTTAGTGTAAAATTTTGGCTGGCAGACTGCTAACACTCAACTCCTGGAGTCCTAGGTGGGGCCCATGACTTGTAATAAGTGAAGGCATTATTAGATTGATCAAGCCTGGATGTTTTGCGGCAGCAGGAAGTCAGTAGGCCCCCAGGGCAAGGCCTGAGATCAAGCAGTAAGTTGAAGAACAGAATGTTAAGAAGGAAATAGTTCTGAAACGTGAGGGAGAATTGAAAACTAGACACATGTTAGATTGTGTCTAAAAATGATTCAGGGTGCCTGGGTGGCTCAGTTGGTTAAGCAACTGCCTTCGGCTCAGGTCATGATCCTGGAGTCCCGGGATCGAGTCCCACATCGGGCTCCCTGCTGAGCAGGGAGTCTGCTTCTCCCTCTGACCCTCCCCCCTCTCATGTACTCTCTCTATCTCATTCTCTCTCTCAAATAAATAAATAAAATATTTAAAAAAAATGATTCAGTTGTTACCTTAGTTATCAGGATCAAAAATCCCTTTATAGGCCCAGAGTCCTGAAGTCTCAAGGGATGGACGGTTCATGTCTGAAGAAGGGCTGGTGGTAATTACAGACGTGTTCATCTCTTGTCAATCCCAGCTCAGTTATGGAGAGAGCTTCTGCTCTCCTCAGATCTTTCATTAATGCCCGTTGTCAAACCCCCTGTTAACTGACTGGTGGTATTTTGTTATCATCCTCCCAAGAATTTTACCTGCACCCCAGAAACAAACATTCCATTGATAGCTTTTAATATTTGCATGGCAATAGGATAGCAAACAGCTAAACCACGCATGTTCAGTAGCTACCTATTCTGACTATAGTGGATATTTTGTTAGATTAAAAAAAAAGAAATAGAGTTACAATTCCATGGTTTCCTCACAGGATAGACCTAACAAATATTAATATCCAGTGTTCTTGGTATAAGGTCTAACTTATATGTATTTTTATTTTTTAAAAGTTTATTTATTTAAGTAATCTCTACACTCAGCGTGGGCCTCGAACTCTCAACCCCAAGATCAAGAGTCACATACTCTTCCGACTGAACCATCCAGGCACCCCAGGCCTAACTTATAAAACTGATTTTGACACAGTGCATAAAGTTCAAACTTCCTTAATAAAAACAATGAAACTTCATTAGTGTGTATAGTTTCTGTGATTTTTAAAACCATTTCTTTTACATACATTCGTTGGGGAACATTATAAATCAGGAAATCAATTATGAAAGTTAAAAATAAGAATTGGGGCACCCGGGTGGCTCAGTTGGTTAAGCGTCTGACTCTTGATTTCAGCTCAGGTCATAATCTCAGGTTCCTGGGATTGAGCTCTGCGTGGGGCTCTGTCCTCAGCATGGAGTCTGTTTGCCCCCTTCCTTTCCCTCTGCCTGCGTGCACTCCCTTTCTCTCTCAAATAAATAAATAAAATCTTTTAAAAAAATAGAACTTGTACTCCAAGAATACCGTATAAGAAATCATGACTTCACCCCATACTACTTGGTATGGCTACACTGTAAACTCAGATGGATAAAATGATCTTCTAAAATATTTTTGGGATGGGGAGCCTGGGTGGCTCAGTTGGTTAAATGTCTGCTTATAGCTGTGGTCATAATCCCAGAGTCCTGGGATCAAGCCCTGCATCGGGCTCCTTGCTCAGCTGGGAGCCCGCTTCTCCCTCTGCCTACCGCTCCCCCTGTTTGTGCTTGCTCTCTCACAAATAAATAAATAAAATTCTTAAAATATTTTTGGGACAAATGTAGTATGCAAGAAGGTAGTGTGCAAGAATTTCAGAAAGGAATTCCAGAAAAGACAGAGAACTGTTTTTGATTTGTTGAAAACAACAACAAAACACAACAATGCATTTGGCATTCTTTTAATCCCTAAATTGTAAAGAACAGTAATCATATTTGTCAATTTACACCACAAAATTTTCAAAAGCCAACATATAAATGAGTTTCCTCAGACAGGAGTGAGAAATAAACAAGTCCTTTTCAAATGCCAAAACTTATAAGAGAAGGTAAATGACAGTCCAAAAAAATTTTTTTGTCTCCTTTATCTGTTGATCTGGTTTGAGTTTAACCCAGGTGGTGGTTTATTTTTGACAGGTCAATGGGGACTTTGCCTCTTATTATCACCATGCTTGACCTAATTCATGAATCAGACTTCCAGAGGTGGTGAACATTTTTCACATAGGTATGTCAAAAAAAAAAAGGAAAAATTAGAGAGGTCAATAGTGGATAATGGAATACCCAGGCTTTCTGAGGAATTCTGGGGCTAACGCTCTAAAATCCTAACAAATCAACCAAATTTAGCCATGATTTTATCCTTAGAATCTGGAAGTGGGGAGAAGCAGGGAAATCATTGAGTGGAAAATGTAGAAACAAAATTTGTGAATGTGGCAGCATTAAAGTTGATGATCTACAGAGCTTAAAGAAGCAGGTGCAGCTATCTTGAGCAATGACTCTAGCAGGGAGATGTAGCCCGGAGCTACCTAGAATTCCTGGCACCTGGACTCAGGTGGGATTCCCTGCACCTGCTTCCTAGAGGCATCCAACGTATTAAAATAAAATTGCATCAAAAATCTGCTTATTTCGATTTTAACTCCTAAGAGACGGGGAATTACAGTAACGATGTAAAGGGACAGTTGAAAAATTATAACTGGGATGAGCACCTGTCGCAATTATTAATTCCACAAGCTGCATTAAGCAGGTGTTACATTCTCCTCTGCAGGAAGTAGCTGCAGTAGTTTGCAGGAAGGAAATCAGAGATTCTGCATTTCTGACAGCTGCACTTGTCCTGGCTGAAAGCTTCATTCCTCCTTTTTCTTCTCTGACAAACTCTGATCCTTTATTTTACCTACTCCTGATTTCTTGGAAGGGAGGCTGCAATCCCCCATGCAAATCCAATACTGATTGTATCTCCCAGCAGGAGTGGACTAGTACCATCTTTGTGTTTCCCTTTTAGTGAGTCAGAAGGTCAATGAAACCCATTGAATTTGTTTGCAAAATATTAAAATATCTGTGTTTGGCAAATTATTCTCAATGCTATTACATTCATGTAGGATTTTAAGCAAAACCTCCTAGGTAGTTTAAAAACTTAATTTAAAAAAAAAACCTTAAGGGGCGCCTGGGTGGCTCAGTTGGTTAAACGTCTGCCTTGGGCTCAGGTCATGATCTCAGGGTCCTGGGATGGAGTCCTGCATCTGCTCCCTGCTCAGTGGGGAGTCTGCTTCTCCCTCTGCCCTTCCCCCTGCTCGTGCTCACACACTCTCTCTCTCTCAAATAAATAAAAATGATATCTTTTAAAAAACCTTTAAAAAGTAGGAAATAGTCCACTTTTTTAATAATTTTTTTCCGTGGATCACTGCATCAAAAACTGGTGATGTATGGTGACTAACATAACACAATAAAATAAAATTTAAAAAAAAAACAAAATATAAAAAATAATAATCATTTTTTTCTTATTTTTTAAAACATGAGCCTATATGAAAGAGGAAATAAGGGATTATCTTTTTTGGTTTTATTCTTTAGTGATTATTATTTTTACTAATTAGATACTATCTAATGTAAGTAAATGACAAAATATTACTTTAGAAGAAACTGCTCAATTTGGGTTTAATACAGAATCCCTTGATCTTTTTGAATTAATATGTGGTGTTTTGAATCAAGTAAGAGTCTGGTCTTCAAAACAAAATTAAATCAAAATTATTATATAATGCTCAAATTACTTGCATGCCTCAATAATAAATTATCTTATGTGTGGAAACATTATAAAGGATTTTAGCATATAGTTTCAGACAATGCTCTAGTTACCATAGGCTTCAAGAAAATACAATGACACATTTTTTTTGTATTGTGCTTTCATGGAATATTCTCATACTTATTCATTATGTGAGTAATCTAAGCTACCTGTTTTGAAATGTAAAAAGAGTCAATAAATTGATAACCTGAAATATCTCTACAATATTTATAATATTAATATGGGCCCCTTTCTAATGATTATGCAGATTAAAAAGAAGGTATATTTACCTAAGGCATATCATCCAGCATTATATCGTTTGGAGACAAAAAGAATTAAATTATGATACTATTTGGATGAATGTGCCTGTCAGAATCAAAGCTTTTAAGTGGATCATATGAACTCCTTTCCACTTAAAATATAATGATGGGGTTGCTAAAAGATTAAAAATATCTTACTTCTTATGATAATCTAATCAGCATTAATGGCCATAGATAACTTACTAATATTTGTATTCTATGTACACGAGGATACAATCATAATTTTTTTATTAATTTGTCAACTTGATTTACTCTGGGTTAAATTATGTAACCTGAAATATCAAAATTTAATGAAGAATCAAGCCAGATATAATGAAATGGAATTGGTGCTAACTGGATTAAAACATACCTGTCCCAGCTCTGCCACCAACTTGTGTGATATTAGAAAAGTCAATTAACCTCTCTGAGCCCCACTGCCCTCATCCATAAAAACATTACTGTGTAATATTCAGGTTTATCTTTTGTGAGAGCATATGTAACATTACAGAGAGCCTCATAAGAAGACAGAGCAAAGGAGGACTTCCATGTAACCTGAGCAAGCAAGGCATTATTGCAGAGATAGAAAACTATAACTCCAAAGACCAATGCACCTGCTTACTGATGCCTGGAATTCTCTAGAAAGTTAACAGACTTTTCATTACATAGTAATGAAAAAAAATGCACATACTCAACCCCACTGACAACCTCATCCACACTAAGATACTAATGACCAGAGAGACTTCTTCAGAAGAGGTTTTGAGAGAAGCACATTCTATTCTATTAGTTCAGTTGGATTGGAAAGTTCTTTTCTATTTCCCACAGTCCTTCTCCAGGCTCCCACCAAAACACACACACACACACACACACACACACACACACACACACACACCCTCATTCTCAGTCAGGGTCCATCGATAAATGCAACCAGATTCCTATGAACCTTTCCTTAGTAGAATTTATGACCAGTTTATTTTCATATTCCCCTTTATATACTTAGTTGGTTTATTTCTCTCTTCCCCAATATACTATAGGTTCCATGAGCGCAACACTACACCTATTTACTCCACACTGTATGCCTGAACATGAAACACAACATACAGTGCCTGCCACAGAGAGGGTTCTCTATAAATATTGTTTAAATAAAAAAACAAAAGAGGGAAAGAATGAGCTTTTGAAGTATCTAAGCATCCTGAAGAAAGAGCATTAAGGGAAGGTGGGAGAGGATGTTGGAAATAAAGGCTGAAAATTCCCAAAGACAAGTTGTGCTTCCTGGCATAACTTTTTATCAAAATCTGGCCTGGAATATTTAACATGTTTTTTTTAAACATCTTCTTCATTATTTTATTAATTTTTCCTACTCCTGGAATGTAAGTTCCATAATGGAAGGAACCTATTCTATGTTCAGTTTTGTATTCCCAGAATGGTAGCTGGCACATGGTAGGTCAGATGGCAAACATCTGATAAATGTTTGCTGAATGAATGAATAAATGAATTAATAAGTGACGCTGGTTTCATTTTTGCAATAAGTTTACTGCTAAGCAATCTAATATTTTTAGTGTTACA
Source organism: Callorhinus ursinus (assembly GCF_003265705.2). Classification (NCBI taxonomy): domain Eukaryota; kingdom Metazoa; phylum Chordata; class Mammalia; order Carnivora; family Otariidae; genus Callorhinus; species Callorhinus ursinus. The sequence goes on along the minus strand of NW_027397063.1, from coordinate 134,692,364 downwards.
AGAAGGAAAGACTGGATAAGGGATATCTACTCTTTCATTGCTATCATTCTTCCAAGGTACAGGCAACAGAAGTATTCTTGATTCTACAGGAACTCTTCCAGAAGTTAATTACATACATAATAATTATAATTTAAAGCTCTTGAACTTCTCTTTGGAGGATTCTTAAATCTTTTGCGATTAATAAAATTTAAAATACCTGTTTCCCTAAGGAATCTCCTTAATATTCAAATGCACATATATTATTATATAAATATAACCGACATGTTTCTGATTCGTTCATACCTGTAGTGTCCTATCACAATTTTGGCTAGACTTATGTGATAAAGAGAAGCCCACTTTAGGACAAACATGCTTTTCTTGAACAACCAATAAGTAAGTTTTCTAATAAAAGCCATATAAGGAATATCCAATAACTCTCAGTTCAAAATCATGATTTTTGAGGAAGTTTAATTATTCAAAATGAAAAAAAAAACCAGTATGTGTCCTTTAATGGATATTCACTGGAGTTTATTAAGTTTAACAAAATCAAGAAGAGAAGATACACCTTAAACAAAACTATGGTGAGATTTAGTAATTGTCAGATGAACCTAATCTATATAAGACCAAAAAGTAAATGGAGAGAGAAGGAAGGAAAGAAAGATAAATCAGAGAGTAGAGGAATATAAGTAAAAAAAGAAGGACTTTTCCTCTTGCATAATTTTGACTCCGCTAGAAAATCAATGCTGTAACAATTTATTTCATTTCCTAGAACAGTTGTAAGAAGAAATTGTGCTGGCCAGAACATTTCTCATCATATGCCTGGCCATGTGTAATGGAAATGGACATGATCAAATGACTAGACCATTCTGATTTACGTGGGATTGTCTACATAACTTCGCAAGCAAGGGTGATTGCTGTTAACAGGGCAGCCTTGTTGAACCATGGCAAATCAGAATCATTAAATACTGGGAACATATTCTAGTCCATCGCAAGAGAAAAAAACTGAAGCTATGTGCTCCTGCATTAGAAGTTTGTTTCAGGTGCAGAATTAAGAGAGTCTTTTGCTTTGTTGTTATTGTTGTTGTTAGAATCACAAAAGAAAAACTTGACAAATTCTTAGGTACTGGTTCGGATGTCAGTAATTAGATGGTGTAGATCAATGGTTTATATTTGAAACATCAATCCTGTTGTATTACAGATAATATTCCCCTAAAGGGCCCTCTTGCAGATTGGCTGCCAATGCATCAAAAGCCTCATCAATTTCAATGAGCCTTATTTTTAGAAAAAGACATGAAGGAAAGTTAAATCTTTGAGCCTGCAATCCAATCTGTGAACACTTGTCTAGAATATGGACATACTGGTAGGGTTTCTTAAGAAACTTACTTTAAACTTTCTGTTCTTTTAAAACATCAAATATGAAGGGGAGAAAACCCTGAGGAACAGCATGTATAAAATCTTCAGGGCATGGGAAAACCCCACAGAAAATAATGTGTTCTTGAGTAATTTAGCTCTCAGATTCCCTCCATGTAGCCTTCTCAAGGGGGCCATTTGAGACACTGGAATCCCTGAGTCACTCTGAACTCATATTTTTATGATCAGTAAAAGTGGTTCTTATTACCGGCATCAACCATAACATTAGAGAAAAATACAGTGGAAAACCTCCAGTGCCAAGGATGGGATAATCCAGCAAAGCCTAAAATAATCTATTCTTGTCAATAAGCAAAAGAAATAAAAAGCATTGCAGGATGACCAAAAGCCCACCCTATCCAACAAATGGTGTGAACCATCTGGTGGTAATAGTTTATAGACTTCCTATATTCACAGTGACTAACAATAAGATGAAAAAATCTAAATATACACAGGCCTCTTTGGATGTTCCTATGGGCTTGACAAAATTGCTGATTGCTTCCTTGGTTTGTACCAGGTAGGGGGGTTGCTGTTGTGCTTTTCAAATTTTGTTGCTCTTCTTCACACTGGATTGGTGGCTATAGAGGAAAGGTGGTTTTGTGAAAAGAATCTTCCCTAAATGTTGTGCAGAATTGAAATGAAACAGTTTTGCATGAATATATATGGACAATTTTTCAAACCTTTATATCAACCTCTAAACTTTAGTGGGAATTAGATTAAATGACCTCTATGATTTCTTTGAATTTAAAGTATCTATCTCTATTTTCCAATTTATTACTATAGTCAGTTCCCTAAATGGAAACATCAGGTGCATATGCTCTGGTTGATTCAAAAAGGCATATGTAATATAATACATAATTAGCCTTAAAATTATAGGTGTAAGCAAAAGTATAATTAGGTTGCTAAATAATCTTGCTTGCAAGGGGCATAAGCAAGCACTTGATATAGCGTACATAAGATTAGTACACTTAATATAATGTCATCTTATGCATATTATTTCCTATTCCTAAGTTTAAGAGCTATTGCATAGATCAAGCATGGTAATTACGAGTTAAAAGTAAGTGGATTGCTAGAAGCCTATTTATTCTCTCCAATGGGAATGAATGACTCTGAGGTCTATCACTGCCACTGCTGTATGCAAAACTGTATTTCAAGTTACATATTGAAAATCTATCTGGCTCCACAAATTCAACATGTGCAAAAGAAATTCCATGCACCTGATACTGAACTTATTCCTTCTCTTACACATACTAATTCAGTTTAAGGATATTACCTTCTACCCAGCCTTCGAGGCTACAATCTGTTGGAGTCAGATTTGGCCCATGCATCCTTCATAACCTTTCTCTTCCTCTTCCTCAATTTTTTCCATTTCATCTCCTTCATGCCTTTCATTCTTTATCCTCTTATTCTAACTTATACCAGGTATCTTAACAGAGTTCAGACTTTTTTTTTTTTTGGTATCGTAGAAATGCAACTTTGAACATCCTCATATAAACATATGTTTGTATTATATGTATAGGTCAGTGTTTTGGCTAAATAATATCTACAGTGGAGATCAGCACATGTGGACAGAAATATGTACATGGTACCCATCCATGCATATATACATACATACATGCATCAGTCCATGCAATGTAAAATATAAACTATTCCTTGAAATAAATTCCATATATGTATTTCAGAAAGTTAAAAATAATTTTGGAGAATGACATTAGAATCTAAGGATTTATACATGTACCATGTAACACAAACTTAGCATCATGATGACTTTCAGTATTGATTAAAAATACTTGAGATACAAGACTAAAGAGATAAAAAGCTTTATAGGAAAATAAGGATTGATTTTTAATACACACCATTGTTATGCAGGACTGGTTCTAATGTGCATTGATTAAAAACTCTTTAAGGATAACTCTTTGATAAAAGGTCTCTCTTCTGTATAGACGTTTTAAGATTATTGTTCAGAACTCAAGGTGATAATTAGGCTGATTTCCTCTGTACTAAATGAGAATTAAAAAAAAAAAACAAGAACACAATATTCTTTAGAACATGGTTAAGGATCAATCCTCTTTCTTGAAAAATGCTTTAAGGTTTCCCAGCTTGTTCCTAGGTTCCATGTTGGGCAATGAAATTATACTTATGTTAAGTGATGTAAAAAGGGACAAGCACCATGTGAATTTTTTTAAAAAGTATTATACATAAGCAGTGTGATGTCAAATGTGATCCTTGCACGTCCTCACTGCCAAATTCAGCAGGAAGGTAAAATTTCTCTTCTCTGCTGATGATGTGGTTCTGCCAGCTGAATGTGTTGAGTAATTCCTGTAAGATATAATGGCTTGATTTTGCTATATCTGAAACCAAATCACCAATTTATGCGGATATTATTTAAAATTTTCATAGTCCATACCAAATGGTTCTATTTTATTGGCTCAGTTTACTAACAGTGAGTACATTTTACACCTGACTCATCTTGGCAACAGATGAGGCTCTAGCACTGCTAACAATCATGAATACTTCATGAGCCATTGAGTGATGATGGCCAGTTAGTCTCACACCTATCACCAATATTTTAGATGAAATTTGCCCCTCAAAGACTCCCAAGGCACAGAATGACAGGCTTTCCATTGAGTACCTGTTCAGGCTCTTCTGAAAGACATTCTTGAGTCTTCTGGCACAAACTTCAGGCCATCTTGTAACCCCCTTCATTAAAGAGGTACAATAGCCTCTATCTGGATGATACTGTAGGTCAGATGGATAATATTCATAAAACCTTGGCTGGGACTAGGAAATTTAAAAGGCCAAATAAGCTTAATGCTAACCATTGGATTTACTAAGTGGCATTGTCATATCAAGCTAGGTCATGAGAAACTTACATATCCAAAGAATATTAACTTAGCTACACTAGACATTTCATTACAAAATTGAAAGTTAACATGTTTGTTTTTTTGCTGAGAGTTAAGAAAAGAAATCACAAGAGAAAAAATATCTCTCTGCTATCTAAGACATTAGGAATGGAAATTTTTTTCCCCTAGGATATAGCAACAACAACAAAAATCCTCTCCTGACCATCTGCTGCTTCCTTCTATCAGAGAATGAAAAATATAACACATTTTTTTTTTCTTTGTAACCATTCTGGCCTGGGCTTCTGAAAACTCAAGACAAAATTTCAATATTCCATTGTAGTAAACTACCCATTGACAGTCTAAGCTGTTAATAAATTTATCTCCTCTGCTCTGTGACATTTGTTCCTTCTTCCTTAATTTAACTGTCTTTTTGAGTATTCCATTGTAGTAAACTACCCATTGACAGTCTAAGCTTTTAATAAATTTATTTCCTCTGCTCTGTGACATTAGTTCCTTCTTCCTTAATTTAACTGTCTTTTTGAGTGTGTCTTTAGTCATAAGGAATCTCAGCTTCTTTCTAAGACTGGGCAAGGTGCAAATCCTTATTACCCATTCTCCTAGGGCCTGAAGGGGGTGTAGATCTCTTTTTTATTCAAATGAATATCAATATTAAAAAAAAAAGAATGCTGGTAGAAAATTAGGTCACACAGGAAATAGAAGAATTGAACTTGTTCAGATCTCAAACTGTGCAAGTTTCTAAATTTGTTCTTTTATTCGATCTATGGAAAGTGTTTTCCTACATCATCGTAAAACAAGGGTTACTGCTTATCTAACAAGTAGATCTGATTTTTCATATTTTTAACAAGGAAAAGAAGATAGAGAGGAGACAGGCAAGAATAATGTTCACTACTTTTGCCTGTATTGATCAACCATGGATAATAACAGCTTAAACATATTATAAGCACTGCATTCTGGAGCTTCATAAGGAATGTTCAAGAGCTTACCAACCCTTTTCAGACTTCCCAAAAAGTTGGTGAGAGCAGAGATGAGGAAACACATGTACCTGGTAAAAAACAGTTGCTTCAGCTTATTTAAGCAAATTGGCAACTAAAAAGCTATTAGAATTCTACATTATGAGTGCAAAAGAAATGTTCTTCAGTTGTTTCAACCTTACTGATTGTCAATGACAAGATTTAATGATCAAATACACAAAACCAAAATTGACGTCAGCATGACTTTCCCTTAAATGTTGTTCAAAGAAGATGCACACTTTTGCCTTCCTTAGAAACCTTTGTCGGCATCCTTGTCTAACAGCACCTGTATGCTTGCAGTGTCTCAAGGTTTGCCAATGCAGAAATAGCCTATGAATAGTAGCCTATCGACAAGTATTTATTTAGTACCTATTCTGTGCAAGGGACAAAGTAAAAAGGGAGAGATATTGTGAATTATATGTAATACAGTCTCAAATAATAAAATTATACTCTAGTTGGCAAGGAAGAATTAGTCCTATGCCTCAGGATAAGATATCTATTATCTATCTATCTATTTATCTATCTATGTATTAATCATCTATTCATCTATCAGTCCACCCATACATCGATTTAACTGCTTATGTGAATATAACCTGATTAATTTGTGGGTTTTTTTGTATGATTAACAAATTATCTCTTAAAGTTATTCCTAAAGAGGAAATTTTAAAATTTCCTTTAATTTAAAATTTTTTTTAAAATTTCCTAAATTTAAAATAAGATGATATTATTGGAAAATGCCTTCCAAAGTGATTCCATTGCAGTAAAAAAAAAAAAAAAAGTGTCACATAGACATATAAGAGGGTTCTGGTATTTTTTCTTAAAGTGTCAGCTCTCTTACTTTATTGTTTGACTAGATTAACAATGAAGGATTTGATAACAGTCAAGTGATGAGACACTAATTCTTGGGGCTCTCAGAGGATGGGGATCCCATTTCCAGCTGGAGTGCTCAGGGAACTGGGCTTATGTCAACCCAGTGTAGTGATTGTAATGATTATTTTATGACACCCAAGTGATGTTAAAAACCCAGAAATGAACCCACAACGATATGGTCAATTAATCTTTGACAAAGCAGGAAAGAATATCCAGTGGAAAAAGACAGTCTCTTCAATAAATAGTGTTGAGAAAACTGGACAGCCACATGCAGAAGAATGAAACTGGACCACTTTCTTACACCAAACACAAAAATAAATTCAAAATGGATTAAAGACCTAAATGTGAGATCTCAAACCATAAAAATTCTAGAAAAGAACACGGACAGTAACCTCTTTCACATCGGCCATAGCAACTTCTTTCTGGATATGTCTCCTGAAGCAAGGGAAACAAAAGCAAAAATAAGCTATCGGCCCTTCATCAAAATAAGAAGCTTCTGCACAGCGAAGGAAACAATCAACAAAACTAAAAGGCAATCTACAAAGGGGAGAAGATATTTGCAAACGACATACCTGATAAAGGGTTGGTATCCAAAAATATATAAAGAACTTATAAAATGCAACACCCCCAAAATGAATATTCCAATTAAAAATGGACAGAAGACATGAAAACACATTTCTCTGAAGAAGACATACAGATGGCCAAAAGACACACGAAAAGATGCTCAACATAACTTATCATCAGGGAAATACAAATCAAAAGTATAATAAGATATCACCTCACACCTGTCTGAATGGCTCAAATCAACAACACAAGAAAGAACAAGTGTTGGTGAGGATGTGGAGAAAGGGGAACCCTCTTGCATTGTTGGTAGGAATGCAAACTGGTGCAGCCACACTGGAAGATATAATGGACATTCCTCAGAAAGTTAAAAATAGAGCTACCCTATGATCTAGCAACTAAACTACTAGGTATTTACCCAAAGAATACAAAAATGTGAATTCCAAGGTATATACGTGCACCCTAATGCTTACAGCAGCATTATCCACAATAGCCAAATTATGGAAACAGACTTAAGTGTCCATAGAGTGATGAATGGATAAAGAAAAAATATATATATACAATGGACTATAGCTCAGCCATAAAAAAGAATAAAATCTTGTCATTTGCAACAACATGGATGGAGGTAGAGAGTATAATGCGAAGTGAAATAAGTCAGAGAAAGAAATACAATATGATTTCACTCATATGTGGAATTTAAGAATCAAAACAAATGAACAAAGGGAAAAAAAAGAGAAGAGAGACAGGCCAATCAAGAAACAGACTTAAATCTAGAGAACAAATTGCTGGTTACCAGAGGGGAGGTGTGTGGGCGAATGGGTGAAATAGGTGATGGGGATTCAGGAGTGTACTTGTTGTGCTGAGCACCAGGTGATGTATGGTATTGAATCACTATATTGTACACCTGAAACTAATATTACACTGTATGTTAATTAAGTGGAACTTAAATAAAGACCCAAAAAAGAGGGAAAAAAAGTGCCCTGAATATTTCACCTCAATTCTGAGTGGAGAGATTGCGAAGGAGTACGTTGGAAGTTGGATGTGGGCAGTTCTCTAGAAGATGCCATGTTGAATGGGGGGGTGGGCAACAGGTCTAATTCATCATTAAGTGACACCTTCTGTGTCATACTATTGAAGGGCACACAGATGCCATGCTTGTGACAGGAGCATCATTAGAGGAACCAGGTTACCTATACCTTGCCCTCTCAGATGCTCACCAGACGTAATGCATGATATATACACCAAAGACCTGGCTGGAAGCTAGTGTCTGCTTTGCTTAGAACACCCATCCCGCCTGACGTCCAACACTTGTCTGCCTGAAAAGCTCCCTTATTCTTCAAAACCAAGTTCAGGAGTTACCTCCTCTGAGAAGCCTGTCCTTATTTTCTACTCCCTGACACAAAGAATAACTCCCTTCCTTCCTTTTACTATTTCTATACTTTGCACATGCTTTCATTGCCACCCACAGCTGAATATATTAAAAATATTTGCTATCTGACAGGATTTTGATCAAGGGGGAAGCAATTTTATTAAAACAGGGATGCAAAATGTAAATTTCAGCCCTACCTTTGGCAAAGATTCCTCTTAAGCAGGAGAAGAAAAAAAGTTTGAGGGCACTTTACTGGAATTTGTGTTAGTATTTTGAAAAATATTACTGTAAACTGTGTAATTTTTGACATTTGTTACCAAAGTAATTTTTTCCAAAGTATACCTGATTAGATCATATACATATATGTAATATATATTACCAACCCCAACTCTGGCACATTCTAATTGGTTGCCTAACAAAATCCAAGCTCATCAACACTGTTAATCATGATCCTGAATTATAAACATAGCACTGTGGTAGAAATAACTAGCTTCTTATGTTCCAGCTAAGGTTAACCTTTAAAGCAAAATAGTGTCCCAATAACATTCTGAGAGGCAAGAAATAATGAATAATATCTTTTGATATTTAAAAGTACTCTCAGTATTTGAACCCATTCATGACCATTTTTTAATGAATATCTACATATTTTACATAACTGCTAAGGTTTTAAGTATGAATGGACATTTTATTCCAATGTATTATGAAAGAACAAATAGTTCCATAGACGATCTGTGGTCTTATTCTCAAACCTTCAGTGATTTCGTAAGTAGTTTCTGTTGCCCTGGCAACATTTATAAAATAAATGATTTACCCTATCTCTATATGATTGTGTTGCCCTGGTAACTTGCTGTTACCTAGTCTGACATGGATTTTATTTTAGCTGTGTGCTTGCTTTCTCTAGAAATAATCCATAGAAAATAAGCCTTCACCAAATTAGATACTTAACATTGTGTTTCCATTTAATTATACTTAATATGCTAAATAGCTAAGGATGTAACGTTGTCAGTATTCTTACAAAGGAACTGGGAAATTCTGTTTTCCTGATGATGCAGCGATGAAGAAATTCTAAGTCCTATTTAAGGACACATTGGGGTCATGCACGATTGAAACTTTTTTTTCTTAGCGGCTGTGTGAGTCTCATGTTCAGAAGGCTGTGCCCGCAGTTCTAAAAAAGTAATACATTATTCCACAAACTATTCTTTCCTTTTAAAGGCCTATAGTAAAATAATAGAAAACCACATGCCAAAAGGCAGGTCACAAGCACACATTTGGATTTCAAAAGATTCTGGATTCATCAGTTATTCTAGTCACTCCTGTGCATAGGAGGCAGGGATATTGGATATCAGGCAATGTTCTCTCCAAGAAGCTTTCAGACGCTCTACTTGAAAGATGACCATTACCTCCAAAATTATTTCTATGGATAGAAAATGACTTGATGTACAGAGGCTTTGTATAATGACATTTTCATAATGCAAAAAAATTAAAAATTTTTTCCATTCATGATTGATTCATCCATTACTTCACTGGAAATTATGACTTTTTAACATACCTCAGTGACATAATTTAGTCTTTCTCCAATGTAAACCTAAACTCTAGACAATAGCACTGGGACCATAAAGCTAATAAAAGATCTGTAGCAAAATGTGCCAGACTGACAAATAAAAAGTTGTTCTTCAATAGACTACAATTTACCTTTCCAATCAAATCTTTCCCTTATTCCCTTATACAAACCCTTCACTTAATGCAGGCTATCTGCCTCTTGGCCCTTTGGAATAACTTGAGACTCACCCCCTAATATTTTTGTGTGTTATTTTCACCTGAAATGCCCTCTTTCTTTTCCTTTAACCTTATAAACACCCCCATCCTTTAAATTTATGTCTTTGTTCCTCCCTGTCCTTACCTGTCATTTTCAGTGCTGTATAATTGCTAACCTTAATACCTTTTCTGCTGATTTTAATTTAAATTCAATTAGCCAACATAGAGTACATCATTAGTTTTGATATAATGTTCAATGATTCATCTGTTACGTATAACACCCAGAACCTCCTACATTGTTGGTGGGAATGCAAGCTGGTACAGCCACTCTGGAAAACAGTATGGAGGTTCCTCAGGAAGTTAAAAATAGAGCTACCCTATGACTCTGCTGCAGATTTTTAATTATATCATCCTAAGTATATAAAACATATCCACAATTAGATTGTATGCTTTAGGATGGATTATTTCTTCTTCTCCTCCCTCATTTCCAAAAATACCTAAAAGAATATTCTGTACATGTTTAATGCTTAAGAATATTTTTTCCTACATTATATGTTAAAAAAAAAAAGAGAAGACAGTAGGAAGGGAAAAATGAAGGGGGGGAAATCGGAGGGGGAGACAAACCATGAGAGACTATGGACTCTGAGAAACAAACTGAGAGTTCTAGAGGGGAGGGTGGTGAGGGGATGGGTTAGCCTGGTGATGGGTATTAAGGAGGGCACGTATTGCATGGAGCACTGGGTGTTATACGCAAACAATGAATCATGGAACACTACATCAAAAACTAATGATGTAATGTATGGTGATTAACATAACAATAAAATTTAAGAAATGTAAAAAAAAAAAGAATATTTGTTCCTATTTGTTGATTTTTTCTCATTGTATTCAAGGTTCTCAATCTCCTAAAACACAGAGTCAATGAATGGTACATCTAGGGCCCAGTAAAAGAAAAACTTAGTCAAGTGAGCATTCAGTATTCAAGTATTTCTCAAATTTCACCACAATGAGGGTCATGTAAAAACTCCATATAGTCTTAAAAATTGCAAGTTATTGATCTGCAACATGGTAATGTCTGAAAATTTCTTATTACACCATTGGTGACTGATTATTTTTAATTTGCACAATATTTAATTTAATATATATATGTCCTAAAACATCAACAACTGGTCATGGAATAACTGACAATGTCAATTTGATTAAGACCATGCCATTTCAAAATACAATTGTTTTGATCATTTAGCAACTAAACTGTCAACTATGTAACAATCTGATAGAGCACTTCATGATTATTCATGATGTTCATAAGCCTTAATGCAATATAGTTTTAGTCTCCTGAGAACATCTCTGATAGGAGTAATAAATTATTTTATTAATTGGTTTGGTGGAATAAATCTGTCTCTTCCCCAAATCCAAGGTATTTTCTCATTTGACTTCCTTTAAATCTTTAAAAGTAGCTATAATGATACTTAAAATTGTTCCAGAATTTAGAGAAACAGAATCCTTCCAAATTATTTTTATAAAGCCCTTATAATTCTGATATTCAAATCAGACAAAAATTTACACCTATAAGATTATAACACTTAACAATTTCATTAATAAAGACTGATGCCAAAATAATAAATAAAATGTTCATAAATAGAATTGAGAAGTATGGTTCTAAGACGGCTTCATCATGACCAAAAGGAGTTTATTGTAGAATGGTTCTACCTTAAGAAATATTTACTGAAATTAGTTAAATAAAATTAATTACAAATACATTAATAAAGTGAAATTGATAAAATAATTTTAAAAACTCAATATTTTCTCAAAAGAACTTTGATTAAATTCAATATTTACATTAAAAAAACAAACACTTCATAGTGGCATTCTCATTAAGATAAAGAATCAATCAAAGAATATACTGCAATACAATTGGGTGAAAATAAGATTGTGAAATATAAATAATTGAAATGAGGTGGGAAATGAAATTATTTTGATGGCTTGGGAAACCCGAGAATCAATGAAATTGCCTACTGGAAATAACAGAAAAATTCAGAAAAATGGTTGGCTATAAAATTATTTCATACATGGGGCAGACGAACCTTCTTAAAGGTGGGAAACTCTGCAAAGCACCTAACCATAAACACAAGGGAATAAAAAACCTGCTAGATTAAAAGAGACTTAAAGAACACAATAACCAGATATAATGTGTGGTCATTAATTGTTTCCTTATTCAAGTAATCTAGTTTTAATAAAGGCATTATTTTATTGTTGAGAAAATTTAATTAGGGAAGATAAAAATTCATTGTCACGGGAAAGCGTAAATTATTAACTGAAAATTGTACTTTAAAAATAGCATGCATTGTGTGATCTCTTTTAGTGAAAGATAACACATACATGAATATGTGTGTGTATGTGTATGTATAGATTAGATGAGTAAGGAGATACAAATATTGATACAGAGGTCTGAAAAGATATATTATTAAATATTAACTGGAATAATCTCTGGGTAAGAGAAAATTGGTGTTTTGATATTCTATAAAACAGAATATTTCATTCATTCATATGTTCTAAGTTTCAACAATGCTTTTGAATAACTAAAAGATGTTTTTAATTTAAAATTCTAATATTAGTATGCAATGGATTATTTTTCTATACATCAAAGTGGCCAAAGAGAAAATATCATTAAAATTTTAATAAGTATAATAACAAAAATATTAAAATGCCAAAGAAAACATTTGAGAAATGTAAAGAGCATATATGGAGGAAAATTTACTTCTCTATTAAGGGACTCAAAAGACATAAAATAATTCTTGATTAAACAGTATGTTACTGGGCGGAGCAAGATGGCGGAGGAGTAGGAGACCTGGGTTTTTTCTGGTCTCAGGAATTCGGATGAATAGGGATCAAACCATTCTGAACACCAACAAACTCAACAGGAGATCGAAGAGAAGAGTAGCAACAACTCCCTGAACAGAGAAGTGACCACTTTCTGGAAGGTAGGACGTGCGGAGAAGTGAATCCGAGGCGATATTCGGGAGGATAGAGGGCGGGGAAGGGGGCCTCCGCCGGGCGCTTCTGGCAAGTGCTAGAGCCGCAGAGCACAAGATCGGAACTTTTAGAAGTTGGCTCCGCTGAGGGACGTCGCTCCAGTGGCTAAGCGGGGGGTGGAACCCTCGTGGGACAGTGTGGTCTCAGAAGCCTCAGGGTCACAGAAAAACCGGGGGTACCTGAGTGCGCCAGAGCTCCCAGGTATCGGAGCGGGGAAGCTGACTGCAGAGACGGAGCCGAGGCACGGGCTCTCAGCTCGGAGTTGCCATAAACCAGGATCCGCAGCCCAGTCGGGCCACTGCTCCTCCAGCAGGGACCCAGCAAGCCACAGATCCGGGGAGACTCCCCTTCCTGCCCGGGGAGGAGTGGCGCGGGAGCGCACCGCAGGGATCTGCTGGGTTTAGAGACTCCACACGGGGTCCGGAGCCAGAGAGAAATGTTCGGTCACAGGCCGGGTAATCATGGAGTGCGGCCAGAGACCGGGGAGACGGAAGTGACTGCTTTTCTCTGGGGGCACACTGAGGAAAGGGACCCCGAGTTCTCAGCTCCTCCGGGTGGAGATTGGGAGGCAACCATTTTCACCCTGGTCCTCCAAAGCTGTACCAAGAGCTCGCAGGGAACAAAAGCTACTGAGAGCAAACCTGAGCAGCTTGCTTAGCCCAGACCGACAAGGGCGGGGCAATTCCACCTCCGGCAAAGACAGTTGGGAACCATGGCAACAGGCCCCTCCCCCAGAAGATCACCACAAACAGCCAGCAAGCCAAGACCAACTTTACTGATCAAGGAGAATGGGAGAACTTCAGAGGTAGGGGAACACTGCACATAGAATTCATGGCTTTTTTTACGATGATTCATTAGTTTTGCAAAGTTAATTTTTTACCTGTTTTTTTTTTAATTTTTCTTTTTCCCTTTTTCAACCAACATCTTATCAATCCCTTTTTAAAAAAACATTTTTTATTTTTCATTTTTAGAGTCATATTCTATCCCTTCATAGTAGTTACCCTTATTTTTGGCATATATATGTATAAGTTGTTCTCTCTTTAAAATTTTGAGATACAGTTTCTTCTAACAGATCAAAATATACCCTAAATCACTAGTGTATGGCTTTGTTCTAGTCTCCTGCAGGATCACATTCTCTCCCTTTTGTTTTCTTTTTTCTTAAATCTTCTTTCATTTTTCAAACAACTTCTAATCTTATCAATTCTTTTATAAAATCTTTTATAATTTTCATCTTTACAGTCATCTTCCATCCCTTCATTGTATCAACCCTTATTTTGTACATATATAGGTCTTTCTTCCTTTAAAATTTTAGCAGGCACTTTTTTCTAACAGACCAAAATAGGCCCCAAATCTAGTGTGTGGCACTGATCTATGCACTAGCCTGATCATATTTGATCATATTCTCTTTTTTTTGTATTGTTCTGTTTTTGTTTTTATCTTTTTCTTTTTGTTTTTTTTTTTCTGTTTATTTTTTCTTTCTTTCCCTTTCTTTTCCCCTGGTTTCAGGTCTTTTCTGATTTGTATAGAGTATAGATTTTGAGAGGGGTTCTCTGTGCCTCCTGGATTTTGATGCCTGTTTCCTCCCTCACATTAGGGAAGTTCTCTGCTATTATTTGCTCCAATATACCTTCTGCCCCTTTCTCTCTTTCTTCTTCTTCTGGGATCCCAATTATTCTAATGTTGTTTTGTCTTATTGTATCGCTTATCTCTGGGGACGTTGTTAACCTGTTAGCATTTTGTTCTTTCATTCATCTATTCTCCTCTGGACAAAATAACAAGACGAAAAAAATCACCTCAGCAAAAAGAACAAGAGGTAGTACTGTCAGCCAGGGACCTACTCAATACAGACATTAGTACGTTCTCGGACCTTGAGTTCAGAATCATGACTTTAAAGATACTAGCAGAGCTTGAAAAAAGCATGGAAGTTATTAGAGAAACCCTTTCTGGAGAAATAAAGAACTAAAATCTAACCAAGTCGAAATCAAAAACGCTATTAATGAGGTGCAATCAAAAATGGGGGCACTAACTGCTAGGATAAATGAGGCAGAAGAGAGAATCAGCGATATAGAAGACCAAATGATGGAAAATAAAGAGGCTGAGAAAAAGAGAAACAACTACTGGATCACGAGGGCAGAATTCGAGAGATAAGCGATACAATAAGACAAAACAACATTAGAATAATTGGGATCCCAGAAGAAGAAGAAAGAGAGAAAGGGGCAGAAGGTATATTGGAGCAAGTAATAGCAGAGAACTTCCCTAATGTGAGGGAGGAAACAGGCATCAAAATCCAGGAGGCACAGAGAACCCCTCTCAAAATCAATAAAAATAGGTCAACACCCCGACATCTAATAGTAAAACTTACGAGTCTCAGAGACAAAGAGAAAATCCTGAAAGCAGCTGGGGAGAAGAGACAGGTAACCTACAATGGTAGAAATATTAGATAGGCAACAGACCTATCCACAGAGACCTGGCAGGCCCGAAAGGACTGGCATGATATCTTCAGGGCTCTAAACGAGAAAAATCTGCAGCCAAGAATACTATATCCAGCTAGGCTGTCATTGAAAATAGAAGGAGAGATAAAAAGTTTCCAGGACAAACAAAAACTAAAGGAATTGGCAAACACGAAACCAGCCCTCCAAGAAATATTGAAAGGGGTCCTCTAAGGAAAGAGAGAGCCTAAAAGCAGCATAGATCAGAAAGGAACACAGACAATATACAGTCAGTGTCACCTTACAGGCAATACAATGGCACTAAATTCATATCTTTCAATAGTTACCCTGAAGGAAAATGGGCTAAATGCCCCAATCAAAAGACACAGGCTATCAGATTGGATTAAAAAACAAAACCCATTAATATGCTGTCTGCAAGAGACTCATTTTAGACCCAAAGACATCCCCAGATTGAAAGTGAGGGGGTGGAAAACCATTTACCATGCTAATGGCACCAAAAGAAAGCTGGGGTGGCAATCCTTATATCAGACAAATTAGATTTTAAAACAAAGAGTGTAAGAAGAGATGAAGAAGGACACTATATCCTACTTAAAGAGTCTATCCAACAAGAAGATCTCACAATTGTAAATATCTATGGCCCTAACATGGGAGCAGCCAATTATATAAGGCAATTAATAACAAAAGCAAAGAAACACATTGACAACAATACAATAATAGTGGGGGACTTTAACACCCCTCACTGAAATGGACAGATCATCTAAGCAAAACAGCAACAAGGAAATAAAAACTTTAAATGACACACTGGACCAAATGGATTTCACAGGTATATTCAGAACATTCCATCCCAAAGCAACGGAATACACATTCTTCTCTAGTGCCCATGGAACATTCTCCAGAACTGATCACATCCTAGGTCACAAATCAGGTCTCAACCGGTACCAAATGATTGGGATTATTTGCCGCATATTTTCAGACCATAATGCTTTGAAACTAGAACTCAATCACAAGAGGAAAGTCGGAAAGAACTCAAATACATGGAGGCTAAAGAGCATCCTACTAAAGAAAGAATGGGTCAACCAGGAAATTAAAGAAGAATTAAAAAATTTCATGGAAACCAATGAAAATGAAAACACAACTGTTCAAAATCTTTGGAATACAGCAAAGGCAGTCCTGAGAGGAAAGTATATAGCAATACAAGCCTTTCTCAGGAAACAAGAAAGGTCTCAAATACACAACCTAACACTCTACCAAAAGGAGCTGGAGAAAGAACAGCAAAGAAAGCCTAAACCCAGCAGGAGAAGAGAAATAATAAAGATCAGAAGAGAAATCAATGAAATAGAAACCAAAATAACAGTAGAACAGATCAACGAAACTAGGAGCTGGTTCTTTGAAAGAATTAACAAGATTGATAAACCCCTGGCCAGACGTATCAAAAAGAAAAGAGAAAGGGACCCAAATCAACAAAATCATGAATGAAAGATGAGAGATCACAACCAACACCAAAGAAATACAAACAATTATAAAAACCTATTATGAGCAACTCTATGCCAGCAAATTAGATAACCTGGAAGAAATGGGTGCATTCCTAGAGATGTATCAACTACCAAAATTGAACCAGGAAGAAATAGAAAACCTGAACAGACCTATAACCACTAAGGAAATTGAAGCAGTCATCAAAAATCTCCCAACAAACAAAAGCCCAGGGCCAGATGGCTTCCCAGGGGAATTCGATCAGACATTTAAAGAAGAATTAATACCTCTTCTCCTGAAACTGTTCCAAAAAATAGAAATGGAAGGAAAACTTCCAAACTCATTTTATGAGGCCACCATTACCTTGATCCCCAAACCAGACAGAGACCCCATCAAAAAGTAGAATTACAGAACAATATCATCGATGAAGATGGATGCAAAAATTCTCACCAAAATACTAGCCAACAGGATCCAACAGTACATTAAAAAGATTATTCACCATGACCAAATGGGATTTATCCCTGGGCTGCAACATTGATTCAACATCCGCAAATCAATTAACGCGATACAATACATTAACAAAAGAAAGAACAAGAGCCATATGATCCTCTCAATAGACGCAGAAAAAGCATCTGACAAAGTACAGCATCCTTTCTTGATCAAAACTCTTCAGAGTATAGGGATAGAGGGCACATACCTCAATATCATAAAAGCCATCTATGAAAAACCTATAGCGAATATCATTCTCAATGGGGAAAAGCTGAGAACTTTTCCCCTAAGGTCAGGAACGCGGCAGGGATGTCCACTATCACCACTGTTATTCAACATAGTATTAGAAGTCCTAGCACCGCAATCAGACAACAAAAAGAAATCAAAGGCATCCAAATAGGCAAAGAAGAATTCAAACTCTCACTCTTTGCAGATGATATGATACTGTATGTGGAAAACCCAAAAGACTCCACCCCAAATCTGCTAGAACTCATGCAGGAATTCAGTCAAGTAGTAGGATATAAAATCAATGCACACAAATCATTGGCATTCCTATACACCAACAACGAGACAGAAGAGACAAATCAAGGAGTCGATCCCATTTACCATTGCACCCAAAACCATAAGATACCTAGGAATAAATCTAACCAAAGAGGCAAAGGATCTGTACTCAGAAAACCATAAAATACTCATGAAAGAAATTGAGGAAGACACAAAGAAATGGAAAAACGTTCCATGCTCATGGATTGGAAGAACAAATATTGTGAAGATGTCAACGCTACCTAGAGCAAGATACACATTCAATGCAATCCCCATCAAAATCCCATCCACTTTTTTCAAAAAATGGAACAAATAATCCTAAATTTGTATGGAACCAGAAAAGACCCCGAATAGCCAGAGGAATGTTGAAAAGGAAAACCAAAGCTGGTGGCATCACAATTCCGGACTTCCAGCTCTATTACAAAGCTGTCATCATCAAGACAGTATGGTACTGGTACAAAAACAGACACATCGATCAATGGAACAGAATAGAGAGCCCAGAAATGGACCCTCAACTCTCTGGTCAACTAATCTTTGCCAAAGCAGGAAAGAATGTCCAATGGAAAAAAGACAGTCTCTTCAACAAATGGTGTTGGGAAAATTGGACAGCCACATGCAGAAGAATGAAACCGGACCATTTCCTTACACCACAGACAAAAATAGATTCAAAATGGTTGAAAGACCTAAACGTAAGACAGGAGTCCATCAAAATCCTAAAGGAGAACACAGGCCGCAACCTCTTCAACCTCAGCCGCAGCAATTTCTTCCTAGAAACATCGCCAAAGGCAAGGGAAGCAAGGGCAAAAATGAACTAGTGGGACTTTATCAAGATAAAAAGCTTTTGCACAGCAAAAGAAACAGTCCAAAAAAACAAAAGACAGCTGACAGAATGGGAGAAGATATTTGCAAATGACATATCACATAAAGGGCTAGTATCCAAAATCTATAAAGAACTTATCAAACTCAACACCCAAACAACAAATAATCCAATCAAGAAATGGGCAGAAGACATGAACAGACATTTCTCCAAAGAAGACATCCAAATGGCCAACAGACACATGAAAAAGTGCTCAACATCGCTCGGCATCCGGGAAATTCAAATCAAAACCTCAATGAGATACCACCTCACACCCGTCAGAATGGCTAAAATTAACAAGTCAGGAAATGACAGATGTTGGTGGGGATGTGGAGAAAGGGGAACCCTCCTACACTGTTGGTGGAAGGCAAGCTGGTGCAACCCCTCTGTAAAACAGTATGGAGGTTCCTCAAACAGTTGAAAATAGAGCAAGCATATGATCCAGCAATTGCACTACTGGGTATTTACCACAAAGATACAAATATAGGGATCCGAAGGGGTACGTGTACCCCAATGTTTATAGCAGCAATGTCCACAATAGCCAAACTGTGGAAAGAGCCAAGATGTCCATCAACAGATGAATGGATAAAGAAGGAGTGGTATATATACCCAATGGAATATTATGCAGCCATCAAAAGGAATGAGATCTTGCCATTTGCAACGACGTGGATGGAACTGGAGGGTGTTATGCTGAATGAAATAAGTCAATCAGAGAAAGACATGTATCATATGATCTCACTGATATGAGGAATTCTTAATCTCAGGAAACAAACTGAGGGTTGCCGGAGTGGTGGGGGGTGGGAGGGATGGGGTGGCTGGGTGATAGACATTGGGGAGGGTGTGTGCTATGGTGAGAGCTGTGAATTGTGCAAGACTGTTGAATCACAGATCTGTACCCCTGAAACAAATAATGCAATATATGTTAAGAAAAAAAAAAAAGAAGATAGCAGGCGGGGAACAATGAAGGGGGTGGATATCAGAGGGGGAGATGAACCATGAGAGACGATGGACTCTGAAAAACAAACTGAGGGTTCTAGAGGGGAGGGGGTGGGGGGATGGGTTAGCCTGGTGATGGGTATTAAAGAGGGCATATTCTGCGTGGAGCACTGGGTGTTATGCACAAACAATGAATCATGGAACACTACATCAAAAACCAATGATGTAATGTATGGTGATTAACATAACAATAAAAAATTTTAAAAAAATCACAGAAGGGAGGGGGGTGGGGGGATGGGTTAGCCGGTGGTGGGTATTAAAGAGAGCACGTACTGAATGGAGCACTGGGTGTTATACGCAAACAATGAATCATGGAACACTACATCGAAAACTAATGATGTAATATATGGTGATTAACATAACATAATAAAAAAATTATTAAAAAAAACTGTATGTTACTAAACAAAAATGAGTCAAAGAAGAAAGTGAAAGAGAAGTAATAAAAAATCTTGAGACCAATGCAAATGGAAATATAGCATTCCAAAACTTAGGAAATGCAACAAAAGTAATTTAAAAGGGAAGTTCATGAAGATAAATGCCTACACTAAGAAAAAAGAAAGAGCTCAAATAAACAACTTAACCTTGAGCCACAAGGAAGTAGAAAAAGAATAAATAAAGCCCACAGTTTGTAGAAGGAAAAAAAATAAGAAAATCAGAGTAGAAATAAATGAAATAGAAACTAAAAAACAACAGAAAAGATCAATGAAGTAAGATCTGGTTTTTTGAACAGATAAGCAAAATAGACAAACCTTTAGCTAGACTAATCAAAAAAAAAAAAAGAGAGAGGATTCAAACAAAATTAGAAATGAAAGGGAAAGATTACAATTGATACCACACAAATACAAAGGATCATATGATCAATTACGCACACAAAAAATTGGACAACCTAAAAGAAATGATAAATTCCTAGAAACATTCAACCTATGAAGACTGAATCATCAAGAAATAGAAATTTGAATGACCAGTTACTAGTAAGGAGATTGGATCAGTAATCAAAAGCCTCCCGACAAACAAAAGTCCAGGACCACATGACTTCATCAGTGAATTCTACCACACATTTAAAGAAGAATTAATACCAATCTTTCCTAAACTCTTCCAAAAACGAGAAGATGAAAGAGTACTTCCAAACTTATTTTACAAGGCCAGTATTACCCTGATATGACAGCAGGCAAGGACACTACAAGAAAAGGAAATATAGACCATATCCTTGATGAACACAGATTCAAAAATTCCTAACAAAGTATTAGCCAAATCTAACAATGTATTAAAAGGATCATACACCATGATCAAGTGGGATTTATTTCAGAGATGCAAATACAAGGATGGTTCAACATTTTCAAATTAATCAATGTGATAATCACATTAACAAAATAGGTATCAAAATCAGAGGATCATCTCAACAAATGCAGAAAACGTATTTGATAAAATTTATCATCCAGTCATGATAAAACCTCTCAACAAACTAGGTATAGAGGAAATGCACCTCAACGTAATAAAGGCCATATATAAGAAAGCCACAGCTAACATTATACTTAACAGTGAAAAGCTTTCAGGAATAAGAAAAGGATGCTCACTCTCATCACTTTTATTCAACATAGTACTGAAAGTCCTAGCTAGAGCAATTAGGCAATAAAAAGAAATAAAAGGCATCCAAATTAGAAAGGAAGATGTAAAACTCTCTATTTGCTGATGGCTTGATATATATATAAACTCTAAAGGCTCTACCAAAAACCGTTAGGACTAATAAACAAATTCAGTAAGTTTCAGTATACAAAATCAATATATAAAAAACACTTGCATTTCTATACACTAACAACAAACTATCAGAAAGAGAAATTAAGAAAGCAATTCCATTTACAACTTCATCAAATATAATAATTTCACCTAGGAGTAAATTTAACCAGGGATGAAATAAATTGAAGAAGACACAAATAAATGGTATGTTATTCCATGATCATGAATTGGAAGAATTAATATTGTTAAAAGGCCCATACTACTGAAAGCAATCTACAGATTCAATGCAATCCCTATCAAAATTCCAAAAGCATTTTTTATAGAAATAGAGGGAATAATCCTAAAATTTGTACGGAACCACAAAGGACCCTGAATAGCCAAAGTAATCTTGACCAAAAAGAATAAAGCTGTAGACATATACTTCCTTATTTCAAACTATATTACAAAACTATAGTAATTAAAACAGTATGGAATTGGCATAAAAAGAGATGCACAGCCCAAGAGAACAGATTAGAGAACCCAGAAGTAAACCCATCACTATATGGTCAATTAATTTACAACAAAGTTGTCAAGAATATACAACGGGGAATAGTCTTCAATAAATAATGTTACAAAAACTGGATAGCCACATGCAACAAAAATGAAACTGCATCCCTATCTTATACCATACACAAAAATCAACCCAAATTAGATTAAGACTTGAACAGAAGACCTGAAACTGTAAAACTCTTAGAAGAAAACATAAGGGGTAAGCTCCCTGACCTTGGTCTTGGAAATGACTTTTTGGATTTGACACCAAAATAGAGGCACAAAAGCAAAAATAAACAGTAGGATTCCATCAAACTAAAAAGCTTCTGCACAAAAAAGGAAAACATCAACAAAATGAAAAGGCAACTTATAGAATGGGGAAAAATATTTACAAATCATATATCTGATAAAGGGTTAATATCCAAAATATGTAAAGAACTCATACAACTCAGTAGTGAAAAACCAAACAATCTGATTTTTAAAATGGGAAGAACAACTGAATGGGTATTTTTCCATGGAAGAATACAAATGCCCAGCAGGCACATGAGAAGGTGCTCAACATCTCTAATCATCAGGGAAATGAAAATCAAAACATAATGAGATATCACTTCATTCCTGTCAGAATGACCGTTATGGAAAAGACAAGAGATAACAAGTGTTAGCGAGAATGTAGAGAAAGGAAGCCCTTGTGCCCTGTTGATGGGAAAGTAAATTGATGCAGCTATTACGGAAAACAGTATGAAGATTCCTCAAAAAATAAAAATTAGAACTGCATATGATCCAGGAATCCCATTTATGGTATATATTCAAGGAAATGAAAGCAGGATCCTAAAGAGATATCTGCACTCCCATGTTCATTACAGTATTGCACAACATCTTGCACAACAAGAGCCAAGATATGGAAACAACCCAAGTGTCTGTCTATGGACGAAGGGGTAAAGTTGTTATATATACATACAATGGAATATTATTCATCCATAAGAAGGAAGGAAATCCTGCCATTTGTGACAACATGGATGTAACTTGAGGGCATTATACTAAGTGGAATAAGGCCGGCAGTGAAAGACAAATATTGCACGGTATCACTTATATGTGAAATCTAAAAGGAATAAATACAGCAATCAATCAAACAACCCAAACTCAGAAACACAGAATAGAAAAGTAGTGTTTGCCAGGGTTTGGGGGGGGGCGGGATTTGGGGAAAATAGGGAGAGGTTGGTAAAAGAATACAAACTTCCAGCTATAAGATGAATAAAGTCTGAGGATCTAAGTAAATCATGATGACTATAGGTAATAACACTGGAGTATATAATTGAAATTTGCTGAGAGAATGAAACTCAAATGTTCTCTCTCTAACACACACGCACGCACACACACACACACACAAAAGATAATGGATATGGTAATTACCTAGACGGTGAGAGTCCTTCCATAATGTATATATGTATCAAATCACAACAACACTCACTTTATGTGTCTCACAATTTTATTTGTCAATTTTACCTCAATAAAGCTAGGGGAGAAAGTAAAAAAATCTTGAGTAAATGGAAGGACTTATTTTTTTTTAGAAAAATTCATTGTACATATATCATATTTTTATATTTCCCATTAGTTAATATATAAATTCAAAGTGATCTCTATCAATATTAAAGTGGACTTCTTTAACTTGACAAACTGCTACTAAAATTAATTTGGAAATATAAAATAGCTAGAAAAATTCTTGAGAAACAAAACACTAGAAAAATTCTTGATAAACAACAACAAACAATAATGTTGGGGATTAAGTCCTGTCAGATATATATGGTATTATGAAGTGATAATTAAAATACTAGAGTAATGGTCAAAAAGTAGATCAACAGAACAGAATTGATTCCAGAAATATACCAAAGATATAAAGAGAGTTATTGTATGATTAAAATTGAAATAAAATTTTACATCGGTGGAGAAAATATAGATGATTTATACAGCAAAAGTCGTTATGACAATTGGTTGCCCATTTGGGGAAAAAAGTTGGACCAAAATCTCATACCATATTGCAAAATAAACTCCAAAAGTAACAAAACTTGAAAATAAAACTTACTATAAACACAATAATAAAATCTATGGTGATACAATGTTTTATGTCAATTTTATCTCAATTTAAAAAAAGTTATTAAACTCAAAAACACCAAAGTAACAAAAAAAAAACCAGTAAACAACGACATAGGGTGTTTTATTATTTATTTTTAACCTATAGTGTTTTAAATCTTTTTTTTTTAAGATTTTATTTATTTATTTGACAGAGAGAGACACAGTGAGAGAGGGAACACAAGCAGTGGGAGTGAGAGAGGGAGAAGCAGGCTTCCTGCGGAGCATGGAGCCCAATGCAGGGCTCGATCCCAGGACATGACCTGAGCCGAAAGTAGACGCTTAACGACTGAGCCACCTAGGCGACCCTTAAATCTTTTTTTTAATAAGGTATTTCACATGGGAGTCCAGATGCTCTAAAGCAGGGGATGGCAAAACACAGCCTATAAACCAAATGTGGCCCTCACCTGTTTCTGGAAATAAAGTTTCTTGAAACTCAGCCATGCCAAGTCATTTATGTACTGTCTATGGCTGCTTTCACTCTCCAACCACAGCACTGCCTAGGTGTGAGAGAGACCATACAGCTCACAAAACTGACAATATTTATGCTTGGATCTTTACAGAAAAAGTTTGATGATCCTTGCTCTAAAGGGAAAAACTGGTAAATACTAAACACATAATACTAAATACTAAAGTCCTGCATGATGAACACCAAAACATTAAATTAAAAGGAAACAGAAAACATCTAAATTGTCTATGACAATGTTAACTAACTGCAATAACAGCTTTTAAAAAATAGGAGATCAACACCCCAAAAGAGAAATGAGCAAATCACATGAACTTGGAGCTCCGGGGGGGCGGGGGGGGAATTAGTCAACAAACATGAAAAGCAACTCAACTCTTCTAGGACTCAGAGAAATAATAGTAAAACATCAGCAAAATACCGTTCACTATTTATCACATTAACAAAATATTTGAAACTTAAGAATGCCCAGTGTTAATTGAGGCCATGGAGAAATAGACACTCTCACTTGAAGTACAATTGACAGTAATGTATATCAAATCTTAAAACACACATACTTTTTGTACCAGCAATTTATCCTACAGATATTTTCTCACAAGTGCTCAATATTACAGTCTTGACTTTATGATCAAGTACTAGAAGCAACTTAAAGAACTGTGACTAGGAAATTTGTTAAATGCCTTTTGGTGCATTTATATAACGGCATATTGTGAAGTGTTAAAAAATATGACATAGATCTATATGTGATTCATGCAATGACATACAGTACATTCTTATTATTGAGAAAAAGTAAGTCAAGCGGCAATACAATATTTGTAGAGCGATCTTGTATAGACGTTAAAAATACATATACATTTACACACAAGTACATACAGACTTCCATATGCATAAAAAACTGACTGGATGTGACATAAAAATTTATTTACTAGGTTTATTTCTGGAGAGTAGAATTGGTAAGTGAAGGGGTCCTAAGTGGAAAGTCCCTTATGCTCTATGCACTTATGAATTATGAGCCTTGAGTTTCATTGTTTAATGGGTTTTTTTAGATTATTGAAAACTTATTGTAGAACTTTGAAGTTATATTTAACAATGGAAAGCCAGCACTATTTTTTTTTTTACAGTAGTCAAGGTCTAAGAGGCTTTCTGTGTAAATGGTTTTGTTCATATTCACTTTACCCCAGCAGTATATTTAAAAGGAGGTAAGGCTCTAAAGAAGATGCTCCTGCTAAGGTTATTCTCACTCATTTGAATTATCTTCCAGTAGAAATAGTATAAATATGTTAGAGTCGCTGTCATTTTGTTTTTGCTATGTAGTTAAAAAAAGATTTGGCCTGTAGATATATATTTACCAAGTTAACTCCTTTGATAGCCAAAGCATTTTGACTTTATTACTTTGCTAATGAAACTATGAGATTTAGGATTTTTGCTCAGCTCAAGTGTTGCAGTAAAAGGATAATATCTGAAAAACCTTGCTTTCTGAACAGAATTCAAATGATTTCAATATTCTTTCCACATTAGGTGATGGGTTTTTACAGAAAATACACCTATAAATTTGTAGCATACAACCTCTAAAACTAAGCCTCTAGGCCTTGTCTGTTTCCTGATAAGGAATGACCAAATCAAATGTTCTGGAGATTTCTTGAACAGCCTTGTTGTAGAGGGGGAGTTTATATTTACTCTTTAGCTATCTACTTAAAGTTTATTAATCATAAAAGTCATAATTTAACCATGCATGGCAAGAAACCATCCAATGATTCAATAGGGCATCTTCCATTTCTTAGACTACTGTAATTAGATAACTGATTTGTAATTAAGTAAAAATGAAAGCTGACCTTTCTCCTTGAGATAATATAATGCTAACCATATGAAAAACAGAAGATTTATGATTCAAATGAGCCTAAATTCAATTTAAGGGAATAGGACTATGCTTCTTCTTGGGAACTATCATCTTTTCGCCTTGTCAGCACAGATTTAACAAAATACCCAATGTATTGCAACACAGGAATTACAATTGTGCATTCATATAAGATCCCAGTGTAACATGATGCTATGCAGAGTAGATATTTGGTGCAATCCATCATCTATTAAAATTCTGTCAGTGTGATGGGGAATTTCAAAATACATTACAGAAGTCTGCATTGAGAAGCTGCAATGAATAACCGATTGCACTGACAAAAGTCAGCATTTTTGCTTCCTCACAGCAAAAAGTGAGTTCCTAAAGTCATCTAACAGTGCTCTCTCCTTGGTGTCTATTCAGGGGAACAGTGACAAAGTGTGAACAGAAATGTTCTTGCTGCTCTAAGTGGGGTTTGACAACTTCCCAGGGGACCTGATAAGGTCTCAGAGTCCACTAACTGACAGAGAACTGTTTCCTTGCACAAACACCAGGATGATAGTTATAATGCAGTCAAGGAGAATTTATCCCCTCTTCCTTAAAAGTGAAAAGCCTCAGGGTGCTTGGGTGGCTCAGTCGGTTAAGTGTGGGATTCTTGATTTCGGCTCAGGTCATGATCTCGGGGTGGTGAGATGGAGTGTCGTGTGGGGCTCCGTACTGGGTGTGTAGCCTGCTTAAGATTCTCTCTCTCTCTCCCTCTCCCCCTCACCACCCTTTCTCCCTCTACTAAAAAAAAAAAAAAAAAAAAAAAAAGAGTGAAAAGCCTCTCAGAATCTTTTTCTAAATCTACAAAGTATAATACAACACAACTCAAAATTAAATCTCTAAAGAAACAAACTTAAATGGCACACTTCACCTTTATGCTTACTATTTCTGTTCTCTCGTCCCTTGCCTACTTCTTTTCCTTCTTCCCATCATTTCATTTCTCTCTTGCTAATCCTCACCTGTCTTCTCCCTCCACTCGCATTTTAACCATTCATCTACCCTGGAAAAGACCAGAGGCACAGTGTTCTACTTTAAGACTTTTCTGAAGTCTCTTTGGATACAAGCCCGGTTGAAATCTTGGAGTCCTTTGAGTCAGGCCTGAAAGAGAACCTGAAGGGCTTCCAGCTCCAGTGTAGGAGTCAGTGTGCATTCACAGTGATGGGGGAGAAACATGTTTACACTTTGAGCTTATACATGAGATTTTCTCAGAATGGCGGGAGAGAAAACATGAGAGAGAGAACAGTTGTAAGCAAATCAGAATTATGGGCAATGTATTCAAGATATGTAGATAGTGTACACCTTGAATTTATTTGTAAAGTAGGTTCCAGTTACCAACATAAAGAAGGTACCCAGTAGGCCTTTTTTTCCTGGCTTAGGTACTGAATGGTTTAGTAAGTAAATGAAAAATGTACCAGTCTAAGCAATTTGTCTTATTTATAGCCATAGGGCTATCTCCAAAAACTCATTAGCAAAGTAAGTTAAATAAATAGTACGAATGTGGTAGAAATAGGTGATTATTGCTTATTCTCAACTTTCTTCTGTACCAACTCTCATGTTATATAATTGGGCTAATCTCAAGTATAATGTTCAGTGTACTCATATAACTAAGTAATAATAATAGTAATTTGCTGAGTGTTTGCTATTTGCCATACTAAATTTTAGGAGCTTTAATACCTTATTTCTTTTAATGAAAAAAGTGCATAATTATTTAGGCATTAGTATGTCTATATTAAAGATGAGGAAATGGTGACTCAGAAAGTTTAATTGCCCAGAGTTGCATAACAGAAAGGTTTCCTATCTCAAAGAGCCTAACCAACAACTCATGCCATTAATCATCACATCATTCATTCATTCTTCTCAGATCCAGATATTTGTTTTATCTGTCTTAGATTGCTTAAGTATTTTTGTATTTTAACATTTATTATTTATTTTGTATTTATTAATCGTACAGTGATTAATTTAACTCCCATTTTGATGATGAAATTAAGACTGGTTGGGTAAGGTTATTTATGCAATATAGACAACTAGCAAGACTGTTTCAGGGAAAAGATTGATGGCACAAACTCTGTTTCCATGACACTGTTTAGCCTATTATTCCATGTTAAAGACAACAAAGTGGTGGGTGGCCCAGGCACTCCTTTTTCCAGGAATCTGCCCCAGCCACAAATATTGTATTTTAAACCAAGTAACCTAAACTCAAACATGATGCACTGTCTAGTCACAGGAAGTGAGTGATATCAGTGAGCAGTAGCCATAGCAAGGAATATCCAAGGGGATAAATTAACATACACACACACACACACACACACACACACACACATACACACATGCACAGAGCTATTGCTGGAGAAAGATGTATGAGAAATAACACATCCAAAAATGGGGCTGAAGCCATGCTGGAGTGGAGGAGGAGAGGAAGAAAAATTTTGCTAATGTCCTGAGTGACAGCTGAAGTAAAGATACATAGAAACATCTTCCCTTCTGCTCACAGTTCTAGAAGTACTGGTAGAATCTTACATATTTTGACATCTGGGAAAATATTTGGATTTTTGCAGATGTGCATTCCCTTTGGCCACAATGAGATGATCTGTCACCTCAGTGTGAGGCCTAAGCTATCATTAGTGCCCTGTATATGAAGATATTATTTTTTATAAGGTAGTTTTTCCCTTCTAGAAAGTCTCCACTTTAGAACTTGGCCGAACTTCTCTTTCCCTGTGTCGGCTCAGTCTGTGCTATATATTGGCTTGGCAGTGTATATTGTATTTTATCTCATGACTTGGATATGAAAGTGTAGCCTGGATTCATTGTATGTTGATATGATTTATAGAACATAGACCAGAGGAACTCAGGAATCCCCCAAGTTGTGTAAATAAGAGTAAATAGAGGAATTTGAAAAATATGGTGTAAAGTTCTGCATACTAAGCTATATATATTTTATTCTTTAAATAAAAAACAATCAAAACATTAAGAGCAATGAGAAATGTTCCTTCTTTTTTTAAAAAAATGGACAAAACTCAAATATGAAAACCAGGTGTTATGATCCTTTGACTCCAAGAAATGGATGCCTCTGAATTTAGTTCCCTGCTCTTTAATGTGTGCTAACTTATTGATATTTAGCTTTTAAATGGGTTAAAATGTAGCATTGCTTTTTCCCTGTACAACTAATACATTCTATTGTAAGAAGGATAACGTCAATAATAATGTATAGCATGTCATACTTTAAAAACTGTTTTCACATATGCTCTCAACTGATCCTCCCAATAGCCCCATTAATATAGTGACAGAAAAGGAAACAAAGGCACAGATGTGAGCATGCTCAGGAGAGTATTCCACAGACCTCGTCACATGACTTTCTGTCCAGTTCTCCAACCCCCCTACTTCCCATTCTCATGAATATATATTGCTATTGAAATCACTCGATCTTATACTTCTACAGAGCTAGAAAACCTGGAAAACCTAGACAAAGATAAATAGAATCATTAGCCTTCAGTCTAGATTCTAATGAAATATGTAATATTTTCCCTTGGGATTTAAATAATATTGTGCCACAAAATGGGAAATATAGCAAGTAGAAAATAGAGTTAGAATATTTTTAGAAGAGATTTTCCACTAAAGAAAAAAAGAGAATGGCTCTAGTTATTTAACCTAAAAAAAAGTATCTAGCAACCTTGCTTTCTATCTATATATATCTTCATCTATTAGTACACAACTATCTTCATGCTTCAAATATATTGCTTTGAGTCAATGCTTGGGCATGATACTAAAAATTGCCCCCAAAGCACATCCAACTGCATCCAAAGAGAATAAGCATTACAGAAGAAGTAAAACAGACTTTCTCCCTATAAATGGATTAAATTGTCCAGAGTTCAGAATTCCTGCATGAAGTAGCAATTTCCCATTCATAACAAATGGTAGACATCAGCTTAGGAGGTTGACTGCTATTTCCTCCAAAGTTTGTTCTCTCTCTGTCTCATCGCTTTCTCTCTCATCTCTCTCTTTCTCCTTCTTTCACCTCTCTCTCTTTCTCTCTAACTTTACCATCTATCTATTGTACATGCTTTTGTAGAATTTCAGGAACAGCTTTTCATCTGGAAAATATGGCTGCCTGAAAGAGGTATGGAATATAACAAAAGCTTTACCCCAAAGCTTCTATGCATTACAAAAGCTTGCACTTGGATAATAGAAATATTTAGCCTCAGGTGACTGAGAACACTTACTGTTGGTTGCATAACGTATGGCGGATGAGGCATCCATGAAGTACTCTGGACCTATGCATCAAACAGCATTTATTAGCACAAAGCAATCACAGAGAGAACTTGGTTCTTGCGTTCAGTGGAGTCACACTAGGTCATAAGAAAGTGGAGTCCATCTGACTTTATAGCTAATTAGTGCTCAGAACTAAGGATAGAAAGGAAATTCTTGGACCTGGTTAATTTGGTCCCCGAAACATGGTAAAATGTAAGCAAATTCCTACTTCACTGGTGCTGGCTGCAGTGCCCACATGGGCCAGGCTGGGCCTTGGAGCATAATTTGAGGTTGGTGTCAGAGGCTAGAGCCTTAGGCTAGTCCTCAGGGACCTGCTACTTAGAGGTCAACTCCCAGGGTAGAAGTAAGTAACGAAGAGTTGACAGCTAAGACTTCCTCTTTTTCTGTCATTGTTTCTAATTTCAAATTCTCAAGTGATCCCATCTTGGAAATAAGTCCAAGTGGTCAAAGTTGGGAGGAGAATTAAAGAGATCAATCAGAAATTTGGGGGAATGATTTGGGCTAAACTCAAGTTAAGCAAGTTTGTGATTTTTTTCTTTCATGGTAATCGGTATGGCAAATAAAAATGAGAATTTGAGCCAACCAACTGTTCAGAAATGTGCCTTGTCAGCCAAATGAGAAAGTCAGCTTGTAAGGGCTGATTGTCACATAGAGAACCCTGAACACTTTGTTTTCAATACGCTCACACTAACAAAATCGCCAATGAACTTTAGGTTAAAAAAGAAAGCGGTGAAAGGCGAGAATCAACAACAGAGGAAATTGCTCTGATTCCTTTTTTAAAAAAAAGGAGCTAGAGTTAAGTTCCACTTATGAGCCCTCCCAAGTGAAATCACTTTTCTGTGGATATTTTATTCATGTCACCAAAGTGCTCTACACTGGGGCTCACTGGGTGGTCTTGGCTGAAACATAGGCCTGGATTTTTTTAAAAATGCGTAAAACACACACACACACACACACACACACACACACACACACACACACAC
>NW_027397063.1:134629019-134660728 GCF_003265705.2 Callorhinus ursinus | reverse complement strand
AGCACCTGCACATAGCCTCATGGGTCCCAAGAAAAGGCAATTAAGAAATCATCCATTCTGAGACCCTCAAATGCAATTCACATGAAATTCGATTCAGTTCACCCACCAACATGTATCAAGAACCTAAGTGCAGAAAAAGAATGAAAATGATCTGCTTCAGGGGGAATCATTTAAGGAAAAATGTATATAGTCTCAAGTTTGATGCTCTGACAGCTGGGACATCCTGAAATGAATTATGTAATGGTTGAATAAGGTGAAACTTCACTGAATTAGTAGCAGTCAGCAACATTACAGTTTTACCCATCGTAAAACACCCACCCCCACCATCTGCAAAATACAGAGAAACACATGCATGCACGCACGTACACTCTCTCTCACTTTTTCTCTCTCCAAAGTTGGGAAAGGTGACACTAGGCACCCTCTATATGTAGCGTCTATAGGCACTGTCTAATTAGAATTAGAAGAATTGTCTGAAGAACAATATGAGGTAGAGAGAAGCATGGAGTCATAGCACATTCGATAACTCAAAGGCATAAGACAAGGAGTATTTTTTGAGGGAGAAGTATGACTATTTTAATCCACCTGTGTACTTAGAATTGACTGGCTACAACATCTGCGTTAGGACACACATTGAGTCTTGGCTTTTTTTGTTTTTCAACATGTGGAACCCGTGAGGTCTCTTTTGACCTCTTCGGGACTGAGAATGAAGTAAGAGCAGGAAGCAGGAATAACATTTTACCACTTTGAGAGTCCTCCCTATTTCTTGGGGAAAATGATTTAACATCTGTCCATGTAACCGACATGGACACACAGGAAAACTGTGACAAAATGAGAAGACAATGATAAAATATCCTGGAGTGAGTGAGGGGAATGCCCGACGTGTGCTTGTAGAGAAGACACAACAGGGAACGTGACAACCCAAATAACCGACAACCACCAAAGTAGGTTCTCAGTGGCAAGAAGGCTGCACTAATTAATGTTGGCTGGAAAGGAGCATAATCATAAAAACTCAGCCGGAAGAATGAAGAACACAGTGGACTTTAGTACTCAGTCAAATAGATGCAAACAAGCCCTTCACAGTGTGGGCTAAAACTTGAGTATTATTACATGAAGATGTGACTGATGTGTTTGAGGATAATTAAAAAACATTCTATTGTGTCCCTTTTGCCTCAAGATAGTCTATCATTGGCCAGAAAGACCTCTCCTCAGGTGCAGGTAAATCGGACATACCTGGTATGTGGAGACAGGGGAAGCAGCAATGAATGGCGTGATAGATGTCTGTGGAATCATGCGGTTGGTTGCAATACTGTACGGTGAAGAATAAAATCTGCAAACAGAAAACAAATAAAGAAGATTCATGAAGCTGCTGCATGCCTGGCTGCTAATCAAATGCTACCAAGCACCTCTGGGAAAGACAGAGTCCACCCTCGTGTTTTTCCACCAACGGTGAACAGGAGCATCCAGGAGATTTAGCATTTGATGCCACTAAGAGAAATAAATCGTTCTGAACAAAATGACAACTTTGAGTCATCTTATAAAACTGGCTGCACAAAATCTCTTATGCCAGGTGAGTGTAATAGGATGTTTAACCAACTGGGGGAGAAAAGCCATGAGCATTATTTTTTTATTCGTTTTTCTTTTCTTTTCTTTTTTTTTAGGCAATGCTAAAGCTCTTTGAGGGAAAGGCAAAATGATAGCACCAAGCTTTATAAAGGTGGCCAATGTTATGTGTACACAAATTGCACTTATCTCTTCATTTAAGAGAATAGGGTCAGCTCCTAGAGAGTTTCTATATGATTTGTGCTAGGCAGAAGTCCGTGGACTCATGTGGAAACCAAGCTAAATATTTTCTTCCTGAAAAGAGGAGGAAGTGGATAATTTGTGATTTGTGTCTAGCTGGGGATAGGAGTATTTTCTGGATTCAATCAAGGAGATTCTAGAGCTCTGTGATATATACTCCTGTAGACTCAGTGAAAAGCACTAAGTTTTTGAGTCTTTCAGAGCCCTTCGTCGAACAATTATAAAATGATACTGGGTAAGATCAGGGTTTCACAAATCAGATCTTTCTACAGATCTTTCAAAGGGCAGCTTCTAGGTACTTAAATCAGTGACACAGCCATCTCTGCTCACACTATACCTTATAGAGTTCACAAGCTACCTAATGCTCAAATTTGTCAGATTTTCAAATCATGTTTCTTCCTTCCTATCTCACTGGTAAGTGAAAGGCCAGAGGGGTCAGCCACAGAATGGAAAAAAAACAGGTTGCCTTTGATGAATTGCTTCACTGATGTGAGGATAGATTGGGAAAATGGGTTTCAGTGGTAACAAAATCATAATTTCACTTTGCTGTACTCTTAGCAAAAATCAACTACTACTTTTGATTTTTTTTTAATAGCATCACTGAAGTTGGAGTTTTGGGGTCAAAAACACCCCTCAGAGGTCACTGATATTTTGAATAGAGACTCTCATAGGTTACCATTCTAAAGAAGCATTCTACAAAGACTTCACCTGAATGTAGAAGAGCTAGATTTCAAGGTTTCCAGGATTCAATGAGGGGAATTCTTTAATCTTAGAGTCTGAAAAGTCTTCAAGCAAGGATTGGGGTCTATAGTCTTAAATTTACTTTATCTAGCTCTCAACAAGGATTATAAGGTCACACTCTTTTGGTTAAAAAATTGCAGCTGAAAGAGTTACTCTGTTACACATTACATCCTTCAGACCTCTAAGTTTACAGCTGTGCAGTTTAAAAGAAATGATATTGACTGCATACATATTAGAATGGCAAAAAAAAAAGAAAAGAAAAAAGAAGACAATCCTAGTGCTGGCAAGGATTCAGAGAAAGTGGGCTTCTCATTTGTTGCTGGTGAAAATGCAGAATGGTATAGTCATTTTAGAAAACAGGTTGCCAATTCCTTATGAAGTTAAACACACACATATCTTATAACGCAACAATCTCAGTGGTTGATATGAACTCAAGATAAATGAAACCTTAAGTTTATACAAAAAAACTTAAAGCAAATGTTTATAGAAGCTTGACTGATTGGACTTGCCAAAAATGGGAAACAAGCCAAATATCCTTCAACTACATTGATAAACAAACTGTGGTACATTCGTACAGAACACTACTAAGCAGTAAGGAAAGAACTACCAATACATTCAACATGATGAAACTTAAGTGAACTACGCAAAATGAAAGAAGTCAGGCTCAAAAGACTCTATATTTTATAATTCCATTTATACCACAACATGAAATACGCAAAACTATTAAGAAAGAAACTATACAGATCAGTGGAGGCTGAAGGCTGAGTTTGGGGGATGGAACCGACTATAACGATGCATGACGGAATTTTGGGAAGTGATGTAACTGTTCTGTCTTGTCTGGTGGTTCTGTGACTGTGTGCTTGTCAGAACTCACAGGTTTGGACACTATAAAGAGTAAATATATACTCTATGTAGATTATACCTAATAAACCCAACTTCTAAAGAAAATCAATTACTGTGTAAGCAAACATCCATCTTTTCACTTAAAAAGAATTATCGATCATTTACTATGTGAACCAAAGATGGGTAAGATTTTAAAACATTACATAGTAGAGTGTCTCTCTTGAGCCACTTAAATTGTATCTTATCTGTACATTAATCAGCCTAAAATCTTCCAATGGCTTTTCATTGCAATGAAAACAAAATTTTCATTCCTGGTATTGGCTAGCACAAACAGGCTACCACCTACCTCTCTAGTATTTTCTCCTACTCCTCTAAATCAGCCAGCCAGGTTCCAGCCACATTGATCTTCTTCTGTTGCATGATTCTGTCATTCTCACTTCTGTCTTGGGCCACTAAACCTATAATTCTCTCTACCTACAATGCTTATTTCCACAAATCTCCCTAAGGCTACTTCTTTCTCATTATTGGTCTCACTCACTTATCTTTTCTTCAGAGAGTTCTGTAGCTAAAGTAGCAACCATCATCTCCACCCCATTTGCTCTCTATTCTTCTCCTGTGATTTATTTTTTTTCATCTTTCTTATCACCACCAAAAGTAGTGATTTTTAAAAATTTCTTTATGTATGTTATAGACTGAATGTTCATGTCCCTCCAAAATGCATATGTTGAACTCCTTTCAATGTGTCAGTATTTAGAGATGGAACCTCTCTGGAAGAAATTAAGGTTAAATGAGATCAACAGGGTGGGGCCCCGATCTGATAGAATTAGTGTCCTTATAAGAAGGGACACTAGAGAACTTGCTCTCCAAAAGGCTGGGTGAGGACATAGTGAGAAAGCAGTCATCTACCAGCCAGGAAGAGAGTCCTCACCAGAAACTGAGTTAGCCAGACCTTGATCTTAGACTTCTAGCCTCCAGAACTGTGAGAAAAATAACTTTTGTTGTTTAAAACCATCTAAACAATGGTATTTTGTTATGGTGGTGGAGCTGACTAATACAAGGTACTACTGACTACCTTCTCACTCTGGATGTCAGCTTTGACAAAATTGAGGACACACTGGCTTTGTTGCCTAGAATAGAGCCTAGGACATAATAGATACTTAAGAACCATAGGTTGAATGAGTGAATGAATGAATGCAAAGAAGCTTAGGGAAATAAGTAGTGATTTCAGTATAGGACGGCCAATGCCAAGATGGTGGGAGCATAGAAGATGGGTTCCTGAGCCAGTAGAAAGCTGATGGGTGAGAACCCAAAGAGAGGCCAACATTACATGTTAGTAAATGTTCAGTGGAAGCTTAACCAACGCTTGCTTTCTAAGCATGCAACAGTACTAGCAACTAGGGAAAAGAGTCCTTTCTACAAAAATCATGATTTGCACTTAAAAATCCCCTTTAGATCTTATCCTTGACAGATCTTATTTATGAGGAAGTGAACAAAAAGACTTATTTGGGGCTCATAATGACCCCATTCCACCACAGCTATTCCATGATCACTCCACAAACAGTCTTTCTTATTCACTCCGTGGTGGTTTAACTTCTCTTAGAAATCCAGTTGCAGCCTCTCCCATCAATGGAGTGAATCATGCACTTGATTCTTGAGCGTGGCTTGTTTACTTTGCAAAATGTACCAACTGAAGTATTAAAAGTGAAGGCAACGAGGACTGGATTGACAGGCAGAGTTTACAGGGAATTTTATGGGGAAAATGGAGAAGAAACATAAAGAAACCAGCCAACTAAACTGATACTTACAAAGGGAACACTTGGGGGAAAATTTAATGCATTTTTTTCTATTTGCTCTAATCCTATCCAGCACACAAGAATGATATTTCATTCTTACCAGCAAGTTCCAATACTGCCAGTCAAGTCAGAGAGTTATTTAGAATGGACAATGTACTGGGAAGAAGAGACTTAGCACACCATCTTGATCCCCTAATTCTGGTGGTCTGAAATAAGCTCTTCCCAAATCCTAACATAAACTGGATGAATTTACAGGGAAACCCTTGCTTAAACCATGACAAGAAAGGCTGCTATTGCATCTGAGGCATAGAGGTACCATATCTAAAGAAAATGCATCAGGCCAGGCTCTATGAGAGAGAACCTTAGGATGAGTTTCCCAATCCCTCCAGTTCTTAGTCCCTGCCATGTATCTGTTAGGGTTTAAAAACACTCCCACATGGCCATGATGTTAAAAAACAAAACAAAACAAAATAAAACAAGAACAAAAAACAAAAAAAGAACATCCAAATGGATGCTTTAGGCATAGGTATTATTGGGGAACAGGAAAGAGAAAATTGACAAAACATTTTAGCCATAGTAACAAAGCTTAGGTAATCCTAAATATGTGACTTTATGTTTTTATATCTCATAATATATGCATTATGCCTTGAAAATGCTATTATAGAAAACTGGGAATGAATTCTTAAACCATTTTCCTGGGAATAGTTTATTCTTTTAAGACACACACGCATACACACACACACACACACACACACACATATTTTTTTTTGCTAAAATTCACATAGCATTATGTGCATGATAAGTGTTCCTTTTATAATTTGTCCAGTGGTCTTAAACTAGAAGTGATTTTGCTCCTCAGGGAACATTTGGTGACAGGATCTGGAGATATTTTCGGTCGTCACAACTGTGTGTGTGGGCTGTTACTGGCATCTAGTGGATAGAGGTCTGGGATTTTGCTAAACATTCTACAATACAGGGCAGCTTCCACACGAAAAATGATCTGGTCCAACATGTCATAGTGTTGAAGATGAGAAACCTTGCCTTAGGAATATGAACTAGTTGCTTCTGGACAGATTTCATTTGAACAAAACACCAAATGCCACAGTGGCTAAGAGAGTTAACTTAGTATGATCTATCTATAGAACTCTAAGCTGGCCTTTGAAAAACTTAATATTTTTAAGGAATGCAAAGAGTTACTTGGTTCTCTGGCACTTAAAGCAGGTGGGCTCCAGAAGTTCAGAATATGCAAGTCTAGGTCACTAATAGGACATGACTTCGCCTGCAGGAAAGTCATCTTCAGGGGATTTGGCAGTCAGTAGTAATATGGTGAAATCTTATTTCACTGACAATAAAAATAACATGAATATATCAATAACCCCAGGGTAGAATGTTTTTTTATTGAAGATAACCACACAAAATCCTATTTGCTCACTGAAATCAACAGCCCTGGCTCGTCTTTCATGCCCACAGGCAATATTGTTAGAGACAGAACCACGAACACTATCCTCAGGGTAACACAATAGCACAAGATTAATAAGTTATTGGTCATTTTTATTGTAATACCACCATATCCTTCACATTAGATTCATTTCCTAGTGTAATAAGATAAGGTTTCTGTAACACTTAATATCAAATGCCCATATACAACAGCTGGCAAACCAGTGCTATAGAAACATTTTTTTCCATGACCCTCCCAAGAAAATATATTTTATTCAAATAAAACAATCCAAGAGGCTTTTACACAGCAGCTCTTACTGAAAAGGGCACTGGAAAGATGAGATTTTGAATATGGGGAGTGATTATTTCCCACCTCCCACACTCATATTTGAAAGTGATAGAATTTCATATTGGACTGCTAAAAAAGCAATAGGACAGTAGTAATAACAAATTGTAGACTTATGCCAGATGGTTCTGAAAGAAGAATAGGCATTTTTATTCTTGTAAGTTAGCCTAGAGTAAAAAGTACTAAGGTTTCATTTTTCCATTGTGATCCAGACATTTCTTCACTATAAACTTCAAAGCCTTAGATAGATGTGACATTGAACTAATTTTCTTGAAAGCAATAATTTGGATAGATTCAAGCAGATGACAGAACTGACATTTTCTACCGTCTCAGTTCAAACAGGATAGATTCACCATGGTTGGTATTTATAAATGTTTGTTCTTCATTAGCTAAAGTTGAGCTCAGTTTGGGAGTATTTATTTCAATTTCATGTTGCTGTATTAATGCAGAGGTATGGAATTCTGAACATATTTAACTTTTGACACAATTTAAGCTACTAGCTACAACCCAGCCACATACTCAGAAAACCCTGGGGCTTAGTACACTTATGGGAAACCACAGGGTCATAAAATATGTTCTTTAGCTACGATGTGGGGCATCTCTAAGAGGAAACGTTCATGTCAGTGCTCCATCAATAAGTCTTCCTAACACAAATGCCTCTTCTTTGTGGTCCTGCAATATTAATTTTCTTTTCTTTTTGAAAAGAATATAAAAATATAAACAGTGAAAAATAAGTCCCCCTCTTTTCCCTACTTTGCAGTTCTTGGTTGGCCCTCCTCAGTGAACTACTGTCCTCATTTCTTTTGTATTCTTTCAGAAAGATTTTATACAAATAAAAGTTAATATATACATAGATCTCATAGTACTTTGTGCTTCTACCACAATATTATTTGCACTGTATCTCATATTAGAATTGTGTGCATGTTCATTGTCTCTGATATAATATAAAATTTTTCCTTTTCAAATTTGCAACACCAAAATGATTTTAAACAGTGCAATAGATATATATTCAAAAGAAAAAAATGCTGAATTGAACTTAGTGAGCATTAAGCAATGTTGAAGAGTATTGACTGGATTACAGTGAGTTACAACTGTATCTTTGGATACTGATTTTTCTATGTAAAATGACACCAGTTTCTTTCCTATAGCAATAAACATTTCTCACTCTGTTAGGTTATTGCTGCCTGAGTTAGGGTGCCTGCTAGATCAAATACAGCAATGTGAACAGGGAGTAGCATACTCTATTCTAGACAATCATGTTAGATCCCTTAATATGCTGAGTAAGTTTTCTAAATCAGCTTCCACACCTCCAAGATGCATGTGTTAATGCTAACCCAAGGGACAGTAAGTATGTTGAGAAAATATTTGTGGTTATCTTGACATCTTACAGGTTTATAAATTATTGTTCTAGTATTCCATATTATTAAAATGTTACTATACAAGACAATAAAACCAAAGATGAACACATTTTTAAAATCATCTATATGAAGAAGTATCAAATGATTAAGATTAATTCACTACAATCTTCCTATTCTTTCCATTTGATTATATAAAATTTCTATCTTCTTGTTACCAACAACACAATGGACAATCTGAGCCTTCTAAAACTCTATTCTTAACTCAAGATGTGATAAATTCATGGGCAGTTTGGACACTTTGGGTGAAACTGGAGGCTATATACTTAAAGAGAATCAGATTAAAGTGTTATATGGGAACAGAGTAAATTGATGCTGAGAAGAGGAATGGTTTCTCTAATGGCAATTTGTTGGGGCCAAGAAGATATCATTGGTTACATTTCCTATTTCAGATTTAACATTTATAATACTGAGTTAAACAGTCTATAAAGATGAATAAAGCATGGAACCTGCCTTCACTGAGTTAATAGCCCAGCAGGGAAATAAATATGGTGTCAATAGCTACATGGCAAATAGACTGTCAAATGTATCATGGTACCTTGAAATACAGTGCAACAATAATATCAATATTTACACTGACGATCACATTGTATTGTACAGAGTTCCTTAACTCCTTACAGAGTCTTACTCTCATTTCCATTTCCAGAGGAGCAAATTAAAGCACAAACAACTCACCCATGCCTGGTGAATAACAGAATTTGGATGTATATATTGGCAGGCTGATTCTGGAGTATGCCCTCTTAACTACTGCTTATACTGTTTCTCTTATGAATGACTGTGTAACTAGCTCTGCCTGGAATCACTTGACTGTGTCCTTTAAAGGAGAGCAGTATTTTTTTAAAAATATAGAAAGAAGGAAAGAGAGAGAGAAGAAGAAAGGAAGGAAGAAAATCACTACTCTCTCGGGGCAGAGAGAATTCCATAAGCAACAAGATGCAGAAGTGTAAAGTTGCATGGGATGTTCTAAGAAGGTTCATAGAAGGTTCATATGATTTTCAGGAACCAAGTCATAAAGTGTTGTTGTTGTTGCTGTTTATTATTATTATTATTATTAGGGTATGTGTGTGTGTGTGTGTGCATGCCATTCTTAGAAGTCTTGAGTTTTGTTCTGTAGTTAGGAAAGTCTACCTAACACTTTAAACCAGACAGGGAGATGATTACTGTGATTACATTTTATGTATGTTTATATATAGAATATATAATATAATATACATATATATATATAGAATATATGTATTCAAAAAACAATGTGAAAACATTTTAGAGGAGAGCCGTATTAGAGACAGGTAAAAGGTTAGTCCAGGTAAGAGAGGTGATTGAATAAACTCAACCAGCGGCAAGGACCAAGAGCTGGGGTGAAGATGTAGTTCAGAGATAGACTGAATAAGTTTTAATGACCAATTTTATCATTAAGAATGTTAAAAAAGAGAAGAACCCAGAGATCTGAAGTTTATGGCCTAAATGGCTTTAGAGTGAATTATTGAAAAAAAAAGAAGCAAATTTCATATTTGATTTTCATTTGAATTTGTTTGGTTTGTATTAGGAAACATTGATGACGTTAAAGATCTCAGTTTGGGACAGACAAAGATATCTAAGAGCAATACCTAATAAGCAGTTAGAAACACAGGTAAAACAAAAATAACCAACCAGCCAAAGAATAATTATTGTGCCCTGCATCTACTTATGAACTCCAAGTGTCAGCTCACGAGTCTTTACGTTCCCAAAGCAAGAGGAATGGATGAGATCAACCAGGAAAAAGACAAAACCTGAGAAAGATTAGTATAAGTGGGCGAAAGAGGAGGAATCAGAAGAAACCAAGTGAGTAGGAAGAGTACAGAGCAAGGAGGATCAGCAGGGAATGGAGTTGTGGGATCCAAGCGATAAGAAGTTTCCAAAAAGGTATAAATGGCAACAATAACAACTCAAACGAGGCAAGATGTCAAGTGGTGTAAGGACTAAAAGGGTGTCCATTATAATGGATACATTTGGAGATCACTGGGAATATTAACAAAGGAAATTCCAGTCAAGTCTGAAACCAGACTTCATAATTTAATAGGCTTCATTAGAAAAGAATATGGGAAGACTGTGTACAGACAACTGAAGTTGTTTAGCAGTGAAGAGAAGGCTAAAATAGTATAGTCACTAGAAGTGATGTCATTGGCATGAAAATTGTTTTGCTTCTACCCTCTTGACAGGTGGAAGAGACTTGAGCATTTCTATAGGCTGAAAGGAATATTCAGTGGACAAGAAGGTCTTGAAGAGAGGCACTGGTCGATGGCATACAGTTCTTTATCAGTGAGAGTAGATCAGATAAGATCAAGAAGATGGGTATCCTCAGCATCTTAACGAAAATGTGTTTCATGAGGGAATTATTCATTGTCACAAACATTTAAGTGGGCAGTGAAAAAG
The DNA here is from genome assembly GCF_003265705.2 of Callorhinus ursinus. Lineage (NCBI taxonomy): Eukaryota > Metazoa > Chordata > Mammalia > Carnivora > Otariidae > Callorhinus > Callorhinus ursinus. The sequence goes on along the minus strand of NW_027397063.1, from coordinate 134,649,944 downwards.
GATGAACCATTTTTGCAACTCTTTAGAGTATAACACTGTTAATATAAGGTGCAGATAAAGACACGTCATAGAGAGGGTGATTTAAGGTGTACAGATGGACTTGCAGCCAATCTCAATGTGGCATATGGGCAGTGAGCTGAAATGTGAGGTGAGGGCATGCAGAGGGAGAAACGTTCGCTGTGTTCCATGTGGTCCTCACAGCCTCTAACATGGCATTAACCCAAAGTTCCCTTTTGGTGGCTCAGATTAGGAACCAAAATCTCTTTTTACTTTCTCTTTAGGTTTGTGATAAATCAGGAAGAATATTTGGAAAATTATGTCTTTAGAGAAGTCAGTCAGATTTTAGATTATGCATCGGAAAGACGACTGCCTAAAGCAATGCATAAGAAGGCATCATTCTCTCACTGCAGTCCAGGCCTAGATCACTGCTGCATTTCTAATCCTTCACATAGAGTCTACCCAAGACTCTAGAAGAAGGAATTTATAATAGATATATAGATAAATATTACAGATGAATACATATATAATATACAGTATGCAAAATATTAGCACTTATTGAAGCTACTTAGTGAACATATACATATTCATTCAATTATTACTTCTATTTTCCATTTATGTATATACATTTCCAATTGTAACTACATGTATATTTACATGTATTTGGCTCTGCTCCCAAGCACCTTAAGTTACAAATATAAAGTACTTGGTACATAGTATGTGTTCAATACATGCTATTCCCTTCCATTATAACACCTATTTTCTGTCACTGTCACTTAGCATATGATGCCTTGTTTCATATCTTTTGAGTTAATTATTTTATTTCCCCAACTATACAATGTGATTCTTGAAGATTTTCTTCTCCATTTCTTTCCTTCTTTTTACCCAGCAAGATTATAGTGCCTTGTTGGAAATAAGAACATCCTTACTGGATAAATCCTTAATTTTTGCTCTTGGAGAGAAGTTTTAATCAGCAAGGGAGAAAGGACTAGACTCCTTCCCTAGCCTACCATCCATGTTTACTCTTTTATGGAAGGGTAGACTGTGAGTTCCTTGAAGGCAAAGATCTTGTCTCATATAATGTTTTTTAAATCTGTAGAGCATAGCAAAGTGCTTGGCAGACTCGTTGGATGTTTTCTGAATGAATGAATAAATCACTGCCTAAATGAATAACTCTAAGAATAGGAGATATTTAAATATTTCCACTATCCCACAGATTTTCATTAGAGGCAGCTGACAAAATAGAAAATAGAGTTTGCATCTTTTTATCCTCTACATTGATCTTAAATGAGGTCTTCATTCTGATTAATTCTTTAATGAGACTGTAAGACAGAAAACTGAAAGCCATGGAGAAATCCAAGATGGAAGGCAATGAAAATAAAATAACCTGTCAATTGCAGGACAGTCGAAGCAAAGAGAAGGGATTGGAAACTGAGAAGAAAGTTTCAACCAAAGATGTTCAGAATCACAGAATTTTTGAGAGGTCAGGTCATGTAGTTTAAGTCTTGTTCCTCAAAGGAAGAATCCTAGGCTATTCTTACTTATTCTAAGTAAGAAGCTATAAATTTCCAGATGATTAGTTAAATGGAGAGTGAGGGGTGTCTGGGTGGTTCAGTCGGTTAAGCATCTGACTCTTGATTTCGATTCAGGTCATGATCTCGGGTTGTGAGATTGAGCCCTACATTGGGCTCCGTGCTGGGCAAGGAGCATGCTTAAGATTCTCTCCTCCCCCCTCTTTGCCCCTTCCCCCCGCAAAAATAAAAATAAATAAATAAATAAAATAGTGAAGACACAATCACCAAGTTTCTAACTTGACTCTGTCCATTGCCTTCCTGATAGCCAGGAGAAAACAGCAAAAGCATTATTCATGTTGACATGAACTGAGAAAACACTCAAATCATTGAAAGCTAAACTCTAGAGTTATCAGCAGGGCAACACTCTGATCCCAGAGACACACAGATACATCTTCCAGCCTAGCCCTATCTCCCTATGCTCCCTCTTCACATCCTATTCCTTACTCTTTCTAAGGGAGAAAGAGAGCATGAGGGAGGGAGACTTAATGCGGGTAGAGAACATGAGGGAATAGAGGACATGGAAGATGCTATGAGGTCAGAGTCATATATGGGGAGAAAAAAAATACAATGGTGAGAAATGTTTGGTTTAAAGTTTTTGTTTAAGGATTTAAAACAAAAGAAAGACATTTTTGAACATTTTTCTTCAGTACTGATTCCAGAGATCAAAGATACCTTAGCAATTAAAATAGAGAAAATGTAGTCTACTTACCCATTCTGTATGGCGGCTGTGGGATCATAGGTCAGAGCCATGCCAGCCTGTATACAGGGAGGAAAGAGGAGAAAACAAATCTTAACACTTTTATCTTGGTGCCCAAAATATTCAGTACACACAAATACTTTTATCTTTACTTTCCATGATTTAAGTTTATTTTATCCTATACATTTTTCCACCCTTACTGCCAAGACTAGCATTTTTACTACCCACACATCAGAATCAACCAGTGAGTTAGGAGTTTATATTATATATCCAGACAAACCAAGGAACAATGCAGTTTGGATGATTTCCATTTCTACTTCATAAACCATCTGCTGTCTAATCTGGTATCCTTATAATTTCTCAATATTGTCAAGAGCACCTATTATAAGTCTCATGACTGAAAAAAAAGCAAGAATAAATCCTGTGGTCAGGATAAAAATAAAAGCTACTTAAAATGCATTCGACCTTTCAGAAGAAAATGTTAATAAATATTTATTTTAAAATAGATCGTATGCCTCAGGGTATGCAGATAATGAGTCACAGAGTGCTTGTCCAATATTTTGCTAGTACCTGTCCTACTAAGAGTGGTAGTAAGGCAAGGTCATTTACACATAATGGAAATTCTAGGTCTTGTAACTAATAAGGAGGTGGGTCTGTTCTGTTTCTTAAAATAAAATCATCTTTGAAAAACTAAACTTCTGTAACAGACAGTAGTTCCAGAAAAGAATAATAAACTTCATGATTGTTAATTCACAGCCTATCTTCTCCTTCATACACATCATCACATTTGATCCTCACAACAACCCTATGAAGTAGGCAGGAGAAACAGTTCCTCCATTTTGTAGATGAATACACTGAAGCTTGGAGAGGTCAAGTGACTTGCTCAAGGTCCACATTTGGAGGCAGAATCAGATTCCAGCCCACATCTTCTGAGGCTCCCTTCCACCACCTATGACACTAACCTAGGGTCTGCATGAGACCTGATGATCATCTCCAGCAATGTGGGAGAATTTTCTCTGTGGGTGTATGGGCGTACCACCTTTTGTTTCCAACACTGTCAGTCTGGTTACTGCTTGTGAGTAGAAACAGAATGTAGAATGAAACTCAAAACTGACTAGGTTGTCATCAGGTTAGATATTTTTCTTTCTTTTTTGAAATTCAAAAGTGAATTAGACTGATGTCAATTTCCTGGCCTCGATAGTGCACTATAATTATGTTAAGATATAACAATTGGAGAAATGGGGTGAAGGGTACACAGGGCCTCCTTGTACATTTCTCTTGCAATTTCCCATGAATCAATAACTATTTCAAAAGAAAAAGAAGAAAATGAATTAGCTTTGAGGACTTTTGTAGAAGACAAGAAATATCATGAAAACTTCAGAGAAAAGAAAAAGGAGATTTTGTGTTTTGAGTTTCAGTGTAGGTGAAGGTAGTTTTCCTGTTGGGATCATTGAATTCCTCACCTTTCACACATAACTGAAATGGAAATTCTCAGGCTTTCCAAGATAGGGCCTGAAGTCCAGTATGCCCTGCTATATTCAAGCTTAGATTACATGCATTATTTTTCCCAAACAGTTTTAAAATTGTTATTAAGATTGGTATAAAGAACAAAAGTGTAGAGCCATATATGAATGGGATCGGCATACTGGGAGCATACATAAACTGGAAGGGAGTTTGCAAGCAAAGTTGAGACGACTGTCAGAAGTTAGTAGACGCGCACTGAAAATACATTTAATGATAACTGCATCTCACTCATGTTAAAGAAATATGCAACTGATAATATGACAAGCTGGGGGATTGGAAAATGAGAAGCAAATGTAGTAGTGCCAAAGCACAAAAGAGATCCTGGGGTGCCTGGTGGGCACAGTCAGTTAAGCGTCCAACTCTTGGTTTTGGCTCTGGTTATGATTGGGCCCCTGAGTGGGGCTCAGGCTCATTATGGAGTCTGCTTGAGATTATCTCCCCTCTCCCTCTCATGCTCTCTCTCAAGTAAATAAATCTTTAAAACACAGACATACAGACACACACACACACACACACACACACACACACACACAAAGAGATTCTAAGTCTAAATTCTTCCCAAGAAGGAGCCTCTGCCATGTGACCGATGGGAGGCTGGCTCTAGGCTGAAGACTCCCCAGAATCGACCTGTCCAGGGTACGGCTCATAATCCATGGTTATGGCTGGCTACTGGAGAGGGCAGTTGTAAAAGTTGTCCATTGGGGATGAGATTTCTGTCTTAGACATGCTAATCTTCTTTCCCCTAACTTATTCAAGATGTCACACCAGAGGCAGAAGAAAAAAGATGGGCTTTATACTCAATAGAATTATTGTTTGTTTTTGAGAGATTTAGGAAGAAGTCATACCTTCAGCCTCCTAACCACTGCAGATTGTTTAAATCCGAGAGGACTTATAGGAAGCCTTTCCTAATCAACCTTATGTTTTCTTCTTTTCCTTGCACTTATGTTTCAATAGTGCTCAGAGATCAATGCTATTTAGCCTTTCTTGAATTATCAATTGTCTTGAACATTCTCTTCTTATGCCATGTTTATTTGTTCTGGCAACTTTAAGTAAGGATTTTTTTTTCTCTCACATTTTACTTTAATTCCTTATGGATTATAGATAACAAATCACATCAGCTCTAGCTAGCAACATAATAATTACCAATAAACTCTACCTTTTTGTTGAATATGCATGTGATACCAGAAAGCCTAAATTTGCTTCTTCCCACATCTTTTTCTTTTTAAAGATTTTTATTTATTTATTTGAGAGAGAGAATCAGATAGAGAGAGAGCATGAGAGGGGAGAGGGTCAGAGGGAGAAGCAGACTCCCCGCTGAGCAGGGAGCCCGATGCAGGACTCGATCCCGGGACTCCAGGATCACAACCTGAGCCGAAGGCAGTCATTTAACCAACTGAGCCACCCAGGCGCTCACTTCTTCCCACATCTTAAACCTCTATTTCATCTTTCAGAAGATGGAAAAGAACTAAATAGATGGCAATATGGTTTTGTGGAAAGAATATATGTTTTGGACCTGGGTTCAAGTCTTATCTCTGTTCCATTCTAGCTGTGTGACTTTGGGCAAATTATTTAACCTGTTTGAACCTCAGTTTCCTCAACGGTTAAATGATTTAGTAATACCTACCTCATTTGATTGTTGTGAAATTTAAATGAGATTATGTTTGTAAAGCGCCCAGCACAGTGCCTGGAGACAAGACACATACATAAATATTATAATACAAAGCAACGTGTGGTAAGTGCCATATGAGTGGTATAGATGAGGTGTGAAGAGAGAGGCTGGGGATGATCAGGGAAGCCATGTGGAGGACATACAGATGAGTGGAAACTTGAAAGATGATTAGGATTTCCATAGATGGAGATGAGAGATAGAGGCCAACTCAGACAAAAAGGAATAGTATGGAAAAGATATAGAAATAAAAAGGGCAAGGTGAGTGATTTACTTGCAGTAGAACATTGTGGTGAGGGGGCAGTGGGAATTAAGACTCAAAAGAAAAGGGGGCAGAACGTTGATTGCCTGGCTCCTGTGGGGGAGCCTCTGAACATTTTTTGAGCAGGGAAATTATACAATCAAAGAGGGATTGGACAACAAGAAACAGCATGAGCCCCCTGGAAAACACAGGGTCAATCCAGAGCGATGAGCAACTGGAGTAGGCACTTGGGGACAGGAAGGTGGAGAGAATCTAAGATGAGATTGTCACTGCAAAAGGGTAGGAAATGAACACAAGATTCACCTACTTCATGATTTTTGCCTAGAGACAGTCCTGCCTCTGAGTACCTTTGGCAAGAGGAGACAAGAGATAGTTTCAGGTCATATGCATTTGGAACACTATGGGTAACAAAACAAGGCATGGGTTAAACAAAGAGTTGTTTGAACTTAACCCACTGGCTGAATATTGTAGCACAATAAGTAGTACTTGGCTCCACCTGGTTTTCACTTCATGTGTAACAGATTGTTGAGTTATAATTCTAATATAGTCTTAATGTAGACTTTGCATTCAATTTCCTTTTGTTTCTTTCCACAAAGGTAAAAAAGAAAATCAATTTTGCTGCCCTGTCTAGCCACCTTTATACTAAGTGAGAACCATGAAATCATCATTATGTAATTACCAAATTTTATGGCATGTTTACAAACTCCAGAGTCACACAAAAAGTAAAATAACTTGGAACAAAACAAAAATGTCACACCACATATGTAGGAAAGTGATGTTTAATCCTGTCTCTCTCCTTCAAAAGAGCTTATTAGATTCACAAATACTTTCCATTTTTCAAGTTTACATTATTTGAGTATTGGAAGCATTTGCAATTTAAAACAAAAGGGGGCATTTTTGTCATTTTCCTGCAGCAGCTAAGTTTTTGCTTAGTATTTCAGCCATAATAAGGTATTTCTAGTCCTCCCAGACAGAATCTATACTATAAGAGCTAAATATCTGAGAAGAAATTTTAAAATACAGTTTACTGGAGTAAGTATCTAATTATTTTCAATAGATACAGGGATTTCACTGAGACACATCCGTTTGTCTTAGGAGCTAGATATTTGATATTCATAAAATTAAATAATTATTAATAGGTTAAATGAAGAGGTAATAATCATGAAAGTACTGCTTAAAATGTGCTAGGTGGGGGGAGGCATTAGGCATTAACGCTTCAGAAAGATCTTCTGGACTGGAATGCTTGGTCTTATTGGAGGAGCCGAGCATCATTGACTATTACAAAGCCAAAGAGAAGATAGGCTGATGGAATTGAGTTTATCATTTTTGAAACTATTTTTGTACTGTCATGTAAATGTGGACCAAAGAGTTTGAGGCAATAAACTTTATACAGACAGATCTACACTGTAATTCCTGGGAAATTGAGACACCGATGTTTTAGTGTAACATTTCTCTTTTTTCTAACTTCTGCCTTGTCAGATGATGCATCATAATTGTATGAGTAAAAATGAATAATCACAAGAATTTCCAATTTTCTACAACCAGATTTAAGGCAACACTTTAGTACATACAGAGTAAATATTATATATTTCAGTAAGTATTGTGTACTGAATTAGCACAAGATGAGTTCAGGAAACCAAAGAAGAAAAGGATAATCTAATTTTCTGGATATTATCTTGAAAGAGTTTATTTCTTGCAACCAATTTTAACAATATTTATAACAGTTAGTAGGTTACAGTTAAAAACCCTATAAATAAAATAAGGTGACTTTAGAGGTGATATGGATAAAAGGGCTTGAAAATTATAATGTGTTATAAATGTTTAGGTCCTGCCACTGTAGCGAAAACTCACTTAACTTTGTTTATATTTATTTCCCAGTATTTCTCTTTAGAAAACATGTCCTTTAGTGAAGAAATCCTGAAACAAAATTATGTGTAAGATAGGGGCCAAAAAATAAAAATTTTAAAAATTAAAAAAAAAATCTCTGACTAGAAATAGAACAAGAAAATAATTTCAACAATGTTAAATGTCAAAATATTAGTGTTATAACTGTAAATGATTTTTTCCTTTCATATATTTTTCCTGACTTTCTTAAGTTGTGTATAGTTAGAATTACTTTTAAAATCCCTTTAATTTAAAGAAGCACATTATAGCTTCTATGACTTGTTTTTAATTTTTAAATTCAGGAGGAAAAACAAAAGGCATATCATTTGTAAAAGTAATAGAGATGAGAGGCCTGATTCAGGAGTAAGCTTGCAAATGTCAGGAAGCATTGAGCTTTGCTAAGTCAGTAGAGTACGGAAGATCTGGGATGGAATGAAAACTGCTACAGCCAGAAGGATCGATGTGAGAATGGGCAGGAGGTTATGAATAAATCCTGAAAATTTGGAGTTAATGATATAGTGATTCTAGTGATGGAAACTAGGAAGAATTCATAAATCCAAATGGCCATACTGGCTGAGAAACTTAGGATTTCATACGTGATAGCAGAAGTGTGGATACCAACAAAGCCAAACTGTGGGAAGAGCCAAGATGTCCATCAACAGATGAATGGTTAAAGAAGATGTGGTATATATATACAATGGAATATTATGCAGCCATCCAAAGGAATGAGGTCTTGCCATTTGCAATGACGTGGATGGAACTGGAGGGTGTTGTGCTGAGCGAAATAAGTCAATCAGAGAAAGACATGTATCATATGACCTCACTGATATGAGGAATTCTTAATCTCAGGAAACACACTGAGGGTTGCTGGAGTGGTGAGGGGTGGGAGGGAGGGGGTGGCTGGGTGATAGACATTGGGGAGGGTATGTGCTATGGTGAGCGCTGTGAATTGTGTAAGACTGTTGAACCACAGATCTGTACCCCTGAAAGAGATAATACATTAATGTTAAAAAAAAGAAGAAGAAGAAGATAGCAGGAGGGGAAGAATGAAGGGAAGTAAGTCGGAGGGGGAGATGAACCATGAGAGATGATGGACTCTGAGAAACAAACTGAGGGTTCTAGAGGGGAGGGGGGTGGGGGGATGGGTTAGCCTGGTGATGGGTATTAAAGAGGGCACGTTCTGCATGGAGCCCTGGGTGTTATATACAAATAATGAATCATGGAACACTACATCAAAAACTAATGATATAATGTATGGTGATTAACATAATAATAAAAAATTTTTTAAAAAAGTGTGGATACCCAAGATCTTCAGAGGAACCAGAAAACTTGCCAGAAAACCATAAAATGATCAATACCAAGCAAGGTTTTTGGCCTAAGAAAGGATTTTAAACTTCTTTCCTGTTTAAAAAAAGGAACTAATTCTAGGAAACAATATGTTCAGGGCAAATTTGCAGGCAGGGTATCATAGCACTTGGTGAAAGGGGATGTGAGAAAATGGGGGTATTGATAGGGTTTTGCCAGCAATGTCTCTGGTGTGGTCAGGTGATAACTGAAGGTGTGTTTCCCCAGGCAGAGGCAGTCAACTATATAAAGCAGGTGTCTGCTCTCACCTGCTCAAGGGATGTTCCCCAGGTTATGTGCAGCCAGTCCCTCTCCGAAAGAGAAGATGAGGGACAAATGAGACTGTCAATGAGGACATTGCCAAAGTCTACCAAAGGGAGATTATACTGCCTGGTCCTGGGACTAAACAGAAATGTCCTGTTAATAGTTCCGTAAAATATGCCCACCAACCTGTGCAATAGCTCATACTACATTCCTTATTTTCATAACTTCTAAATCTAAGGAAGATATTTATTTCAAATCATATTTGATTAGTTTGCATCATTTGACAAGTGATTTTCTTCTTCTTTCAACATTCCTTTCCCTTGGGTTCCCTGTGAGCCTAGTTTTCTTCTGACCTCAGAGAGCAATTTCTCCTTTGATGTTGCTTGCTCCCCCTGCCTTTGAGATGCCTGCCGGGCCCAGGTTTGCCTTCCTCTTCTCTCCTTCTGTACTGTGATGACATTCCCTTTCCAATCACAGTTATTATTTATGTCTCAGTGATTCCTGAATCTTGGTTTCAAACTCAAGTATCTATACTAGAGTCCCCACATTTACTGCGAAGTTAAATTAGTAAATGGAATGTATGGTCAGTGTCTTTTTTCAAGTTATCATTTCTGGTTTGTGTGTTTACTAATATCCTTTGGCAGAGATACCCTTCCCTGCCTCTGCTTGCAACTCTCTTCCCATCCATCAGCCACACCACTGTGCAGTGAGGATTGCTCTTGCGATATAGAAAATGTCTCAGTCCTTGCTTGGTGAGTAGAGAGGGTGGAAGGGTTGGGATTGCTGAGAGACCTTCCTGATGCAGCCCGGAAGCCAGTGTACCTGAACTAAATCAGGAGCAAGAGCCTAGGAGAAATTAGAGGTAGCCAGAAAACCTGGAGGACCCTCTTAACCAAGTTATTGACTCAGAGTGCAGAGAAGATTGTGAAAAGTCATCTTGACATCTTCAGAGGTTTGTCAGAAATCAAGAAATGGAATGCAGGGGATTTATCACTTAAAAAAATAGCAAAGACAGGCAGAGAATAGAGAAAATTCACCTCTCTATGTTTGGGGAAAGAACATCAAGGGGAGTCATGCTCTTGTTTATAAACTATGTCATCATAGTATTTGTCCTGTTTGGCTCTTACTAAAGCATTCTAGTCAGGCAGAGAATTTCTCCCTTATATAGCAATAAAGAAGGACAAGATAAAAAGATGCAGACAGAATTAAGGCTGGATGGCCGAGAAAGCTAATGGCTGCACAAAGAAATCATTGTCAAAAGGGAAACAGAAGGAAAGGTATGATGTGGCTGGTTAAAGTTTACAAAGCTCCAGTGTGAGTCTGTCATTAAAACCAAAGTTAAATTAAGCTTTGATTGATCATCATAAAAGAGGCAAGAGAACATTATCATATTTTATGTAGGCACTTCTGCTTTTTTCTCAATCTGAATGACTAACTTCAAAGACTCCAAGACATTGTGCGTGTGTGTTTCACATCTTGCTGTCTGTGAAATTGGGGCTTGCATGATAATTGATGGCATTTGAGTTTGGAAACTTTCTCCTCTTTTCAGTGATATTTAGAATAATATTTCATCTTTAATTGATGGTATCATAGAGTCAATGATGTAGTGCATATACTATTAAACCCCACCATAACACAGTAAGTAAGGTGAAAAATATAAAATGCTGAGGTTGCTACCAGAGTTAGCCTGTGCAACTGGATAGGTGGGAGTTCCAGGTATCTGCCTAAGTTGATCCATATTCTCCCAGGTCCCAGGTGCAGTTTGATGCTACGTGGAGGTTGTAAGCTGCGGCTTAATTATTGATGGGGACAATTTTGAGTCTCGTGGCAGGCTGAGATTGTCAGGACAGTGCCAACAACTCGAGAAATCTCTCAGTTGGTTGATGCCCCACTTAGTTGCCAGGGAATTAGAGAACATGGAGATCAACTATCAGCCTTTCTCCTTATAATTCTTGATATAATCTTCCCATCCTTCGGCACTTCCTAAAGCCCATACCCCAGCCTCTTCCCCAAGAACATAAGTATGTTTTCCCATCCTCTTTTTTGAGAAGGGAGACTAGACAGATGACTGGAGCTCATCATCAAATGCCACATATCCAAAATTACACCATTACAGGAATTTACAAGATTTGCTTTTTATCTTTAGTGATCATAGATTAGAAAATATGGACCCAGCAGCTTTAAAATAAGAACACTTAATTGAGTAAGAAAGTTTCCATGTTAAACTACTGAGCATTCAAGTTCTTGTGCCAGTGGGAAGACTTTTTGAGATTATGAGTGTCATTCACCTTGAGCCTGCTGTCTAAATTGCCAGTAAAGCACATGAAATAAATAAGAGTACATTTGGTGGGCTGGCGAACAAATTCAACTGCAAGTGCTGTAATGCATTGTAACAGCTCTTTTTAAGACCACATATGTAAAGACTCTTCTTCAGTTCAAGGTTAAAAGAACTATTTGCAGAACGTGGCAATGTTGTTAGAGACATCTTAATTTTTTCCAAGGTCCCATTAAAGAAAATAATTGGACAATTAAATGCCAAGCATCGTGATATACCCAAAGGAAATTGTGAACTATATAGATGATTTTTCTACCTTTATGGAATATGTTCAAAGATAACATGAATCTACATCCTTTTACAGCTAAGTTTTGAAATAATTCTTTAGATGTATTATTTTCCTTAAAGTATTTTTTATTTCTAATGGTTCATTAGGGCAATACTTCAATTCCATATCTCTGAAACATAAATTTTCTAATGTTCAGTATTGTAAAATTAAATTGCAGTCAATATGGCTCCAAAGCTAATAGAAATTATGTATTTCTGGGCCTTGTCAGGTTCTTCTTATACTTAATAAGAAGGATGTTGACTGGTGACTGTTCAAAGAGTTTGTGAGCTGGGTGCACTATTCCAAACAGAGCCAATTGAAAGTAAGAGGGCCACATGGTTAAGTTGCATCTTGTCTTCCTCACTGCTAAGAATGTCTCAAAGCATGTTCTGTACAGCAACATTGGTAACAGCTAGTGATAGTGAAATGTTTTCATAAACTCAACAAAATATTCTGTTCAGAGTATTCTTTATAAATGATGACCATAGGAATAATCTCTTCTTTCCAGATTTTATGCAGCTTGTTTGCTATTACTTCCATAGCCATTTATGTGCTTTTTTTTTTAAGATTTTATTTATTTATTTGAGAGAGAGAGAATGAGAGATAGAGAGCACGAGAGGCAAGAGGGTCAGAGGGAGAAGCAGACTCCCCGTCAAGCAGGGAGCCCAATGTGGGACTCGATCCCGGGACTCCAGGATCATGACCTGAGCTGAAGGCAGTCGCTTAACCAACTGAGCCACCCAGGCGCCCATTTATGTGCTTTTTAACATCAAATATTTACCATATAAATGGGAAACATTTGGGTTTCTAAAGTAAAGGGTCAATATAGCTTTCTCCTCATATGGAGATAGGTGGTAAGTAAGAATGTTATAAGTGATAATAGAAATAATTCAGTGTTTTAGGTTGATGACTAGGCTAAGGAAGATATTCAAATCTTTACATTGGGTCAAATGTTTAATGATCTTTACGAAGTGATTACAAGCCACTCGTTATTCATAGACGCATTAAATTCACAAAAATAGGATCAGAGCTTTTTCCAAATTCCTTAAAATTTTACACTTTTTGGTTGGGTAGAGTAAAAACTATTGTCTTTAAATCCATAACAATTGACAACTGACTCTAACACAACTCTTCAAATAAAGACCATTAAGTAAAGACAATTGGCTGCATGCACTTGTACAGTCACTTTTGACACCCATGCACATTGCTTTTTACATCAGTGGAAGAGATATAGACTTAACCAGTAACTGGCTCTCACTCAATAACAATAATCATAAAACAAGATACAATTGATTCTTGTTATTAGCAGCAATTATATTCTATAAAGTCATCATGAACACTGAATTATGAATACAACTCATTGTCTGTAGAGAAAATACAGGGTTAGGTTTCTATAAGCCTCTGGTCACAACATTTTCACCAAGTAATTAATATACTACTTTGTTTTTTTTGTGTGTGTTTCTGTCTAAAGACACCTTATTTAATATACATTTTTGATTCATCAACAATGAACTCAAAGCCAACAGCCCTATAAGTCATGCTTGAACAAAGCTAATCTCCATTTTTTTTCATATTGTCTCTATTAGTCATATCATAGATTTCTTGCACTTAGAAACACTAGATATTACTTCAGCACTACACTTGGGGGCCATTTTAAACAGTGAAATCACCAATGAAAAGCACAAACATGCAAAAAATGTGCCCCTAACTAAAGCAAGAAAAGGACACTTGTTAACAGGGTAAGAGTTGACACAAGAAGGCAGAGCATCTCTCGTTCAACTTCATCTGGGACTGTGAATGCTTGGTGACTCAAACTTTTTTTTAAGTTTATTAATTGAATTTCAGTATAGTTAATATATAGCTTTATATTAGTTTCAGGTGTAATATAGTGATTCAACAATTCTATACATTACTCAGTGCTCATCTTTAATCCCCAGTTGACTCAAACTTTTTACTGCTCTGCACAAATGACCATGAAAGCACCATGAGTATTAATTCCGGATTACAAATAAGTTTTAGCAAGTAGGTAAATTTGCAAATTTGGAGTCCCATGAATAATGATAATCAATTGTATCTTTTTAAAAAATATATTTATTTGAGGGGGAGGGGAGTAGGGGGAGGGGAAGAGGGAGAAGGAGTGAAAGCATTTTAAGCAGGCTCCGTGCCCAGTGCAGAGACCAACAAGGGGCTCAATCTCATGATCCTGAGATCATGATCTGAGCCAAAACCAAGAGTTGGATGTTCAACTGACTGAGACACCCAGGTGCCCCTCAACTGTATCTTTTTTCAAATGACAATTTCATGAGTCTGAGTCTTTCAGTAAACAAAAGGAAATTTTATAAATGGCATTAGTACTACTATTTATAAGGATTCCAAAAATTCCTTACACAAAAGAATTTGGTAACATCACTCTTGAAATAGATTAGAATATGGAAGGTTAACGATTATTGACATTCAGCACTCTGGAGCCATAGAATATACAAGAAAATTCCTATTTCCCAATTCTTTGTTAAATCCAATAAGTCACCAGTTGTGGCACTGGGATGCTTCTTCTGTCAGAGGTAACTGCTTTGAAGGATACTAGAAAGTACTTGAGCATAATGAGTACTTTTCATAGCCACAGAGTTGTACAAGCACCTTCTGTATCCAAAATTAATTGCCATTATTTGCCAGAATAGATAGGTAAATAATTCATTTTCCTTCTCTTTAAAAACACCAGCTATGTAATTCATCAATTCTCAATAGTGGCTCAATCTTTTCCTTGGTATCTAGCAATAGTCCATGTTTTCTTTCTTTTTTTCTCCATCCAAGTCCCTCTCTCCTTGCCAGCTCTTGGCTTTGATGATTACATGACCTTCAAGAGAAAAGTGGCTAGAAATTTGAACACCACCCAACGTTTCAGTGCTACCTAATGCTTGGAATGCAGATGATGATTTGGAATGTGATCTTTTAAAAACTTTAATAAAATGTGGGTCAAAGTGAAAATAAATTAATTTCTACTTGTTTTATAGTATATTTTATTAAATCAGTCAAAAATTCAGCAGGAGAAATGATCTTGGTAGCAGATTTCCTTTCAAATAGATGTTGTATCATTAAAAATAATCCCCATTTGGAAAATAAATAGACATGACATGAAATTGGAAACCAAGGACATAAGCATTTGAGTCATAAGAAACACATAGCAAAGCTGGCTTTCAGATTAACAAACTCTGAGTTGTGTTGATGATATTATGAGAGTTATAATAATAGTTAATACTGGAGTGATTATAGTTTTCCAGGAACTGTGCTCAGTGCTTTACCCTCACTGCCTCATTTAATCCTTCCAGTCACTAAATATGCCCTTTTAGCCATTCTCATTCTACTGATAAGGAAACTGAAAAACTTGCCCAAGGTTTGTCAGTCAGCTCAAAGGCTGTGGATTTGTGATTGAAACGCTCGAGTTTGCCCCCTAACCACCAAAAGTAGACTATCTGATAAAATATGAAGAACAGCAAACAATACTGAGCACATCACAGATGGTGACACACCCAATTCCTTAAAATTCAAAAAGAATTATTATTCTCACTAGGTGCATTAGAGAAGGATGCAAGATTTACTCTATCACACCCAAACTCCAATTGCTCCTCTAAATATTATTCTCTCTGTGCCACTCCATGCCCAAGGGCATAGGGGCCTCTACTGGACAAGGAACGAGGTGGGGCTTTTCAACTCGGGGGTGATTTTTCTGGTTTGTAAAAGCATATAAATCAGTTTCTCAGTTACCTACCCCGAAAAACAAACACACAATTAATCAAACAGTTAATGGTTAGTAACAAGACAAGTGTGAAAAAAAAAAAAAAAAAAAGACAAGTGTGCACTGACATTCTTGTGGCTGCTACTTTTGTTATTTTTATTATTTTTTTTGTTGGCTTTCATTTTCTTTCACTGTGCTATAGTAGTATGGAGATAGTCACAGTCAGTGATTGCACTTGTGCGATACTAAATTATATCCTACCCTTCATTTAATTGCCTACTTTACAGACCGAGAAGATCTTTGCCATTTTAGGTTCCCAAGGGGTGAGGGAATCTGTCTGTAGGTTTATGTCATGTCCATTATGTCCAGTCTGGCTCCTCACACATACGGTACACTCAGTAAGTGCTCATTGACTGACTGGATGCTTTTTGTTTAAACTGCTTCATAATTTTCAAAAATCTATTTCGAACAGAATTCTTCTCTTAGAAAGATTGTTTCTACAAAAAGTAGTCATATATTGAGAAAGTGAGAAAGCGAATAGGAAACACAAGGAGATAGAGGGGTTCTTACTGTGTCTGAACATTTCTAATATACAATCAGGGCAAGGGGCATTCCTTGCACCTCATTATGTCCTGGGGACACAGCATAAAGTTATCAGTCATGGAAGAAGCAAAGGCTTTATGACAAGAAGAGTACTGGGGATTATGGTGATGGAGACACAGTTGAAATTCAGAATTATGATGCCAATTCTGTGTGTACTCACTTTCTTTTAGAAAAATAAAAACAAAAGCAAACATAAAAATTAAGACATAGCCCTCAAAGGAAACGTTTATCTTGAGTGGGAAAATAGGATGTCCTATTTTGTTATTGAGTATGGCTATCTATCTACTCAGAAATCTAAAAAGGCATCTTTGTCTCAATCAGAAATGGATTTAGTCAGAATGAATAATTACTCCTAATACCTTGAGGCACTATAAGGAGGAAGCTGGATGTTTGGAATCAAGTTTATCAACTTTGCCTGCACTTGGCTATGGACTTCGTCAGTATGAGAAATTCCATTCTCCCACATGACCTTTGCAGGCTTTCATTCACTTACTGGCACTAAAGAGAATTTTTATTAATAGTAGCTGTGAATGGACAAGAGTTATAAAACTTTACAGCACAGGGAAAGTTTTCATCCATCACTGAAAACAAGTTGATTGCAGGTCTGAAAATAGACAACATATTATCTGGGTTGTAGGTTGTAACAGATCACTTAGCTTAAGTTGGCTGTGATAAAACTGATAACCTTAGCTCTCAACTCACTAACAGTGGATTTTGTGGGTGCCTTAATGATACCTAATGTAAGGAAATTAAAATATATTCTGTCAGTTTATTCCACCTCTTAAAGGTTTTCAAACGCACATGTCCAGGTAGAGCTACAGCATTTCACTACAGCAAGGAAGACAATTTACATCTGGTTTGTGTGAATGGTACTAGGAAGTGCATGTACTGTATCCCTATACCCAAAGGCTTATGTCTTAGGCAAATAGAAATGCACTCAAATATATGCGCTCATGATATAATATATCATTATGTCTCATCTAAAACTTATTCCTTACTCGGGAATAGTATTCCTTAGCCTTCTTAGAATGCATCCTAAAAAAGCTTACTGGATTTTCTCTCCAACATAAACTTGTAAACTATTCCTGGGAACCTGAGGGCTGATTGTTAACAATATTATTCTAGGACCCTTAGTTCATCTCCATATGTAGACTGTGAAGACAATCTCATTAAATGTTTTGTTTCCACAGTAAGGAAAGTATCTTCAGAGCATCACATAGAGAGAACATATTTGTTATTGCTTATTGTTTTGAAATTGACTTTAGCAGAGAACTGTAAATCATAAAAGCAAGAAACACCATTTTATTGCTTTTAGTTTTTATAATACAATCTTCGCATTTCTTCACTAGACGTTTGAATACTTTGTTGGGCTGCTTCTTGTTCAATTGCCCTGTCTCTTGTTTGTATCCATAGCCAAAATACTATTTCTTGGAAGTACATTTCCCGAAGCAATTGTTATCAATGACATTTACTGCCTCAATTACTATAGGGCTTGGAAAGATCTTATGGAAGCTAGACTAGAGTTTTGAAGTCAGTGAGAAATAGTTTGTTTCTGATATTTGCACTATTTAAGGATAATGTCCCAGGATGAAAACTTGGGGAAATATCACCATCGTCTCTGAATTGACACTCAGCATTTACTTATATTTGAAAATTCTGAAGGAAATCCACAGACTAGTCACAACAAATGTCAACATAAAGTAACTTCAAGGTCTGAGTGACTCTAATCATTGTAGTAGAAACATCCATCTTTTGATTTAAGCCATTCATCTTTACAACATAGTTGAATATTTTTGATCAGCTGTGCAAAATATTTGGGTACCAAACAAATTTAGTGGCTTTTTGGTAGTCATTGGAAAAGCATTCTTTGGAAATACAGGGAAGAAGTATCAGGAGTTCTTCATGTTCCTGATTTATATATAGATGTGTGTGTAATTATACAAATTATTGAAATTATATATATATGTGTTTATTTGCTTGTTTTTAATTTTTTCATTTAAGTAGAGTTGACATACAATGTTGTATTAGTTTCAGGTGTGCAAAATAGTAATTTGACAAGTCTATATCTTATGCCACGCTCACACATGTAGCTCCCATCTGTCACCATACAACCCTATTACAATACTGTTGACTACATTCTTTATGCCATAGCATTTTATTCCTGTGATTCCTGATATATTTTTGATTCCTGATTCCTGATTCTATTCCTGATTCCAGACCAGTCATTTGGGAGAGCACTAACAAGATCAACTTGGGAAACATTTTGCCTGAAGTAAAGAATATGGCTCAGCTGCAAGGGGATATCTAGCCAGTGCATTTCTTGATAAGTCATAGTGATGATAAAGTGAGACCATTTCTCAAGTAGGGGTGACATTAAAACATTGCATCACCATTACGGCAGAAGCATTGGCCACTCAGAATGTAAATGCTGGAGTAGGATCCTGGGAAACTCCTGCTGTGCCAGCTAGCACCCCATTCTTGTGAGATCATAAGAGGTCCTGCAGGAGGCATCATAGTGGAAGGGGTGGAGGGGTTGCACTGATGAATTAGTGCCAGCAGTTATTTATGTAATGAAACAAATATGTCTTACTATTTTAACAAGCACACTGGCTTTTCTAATATATGGAAGTTGAACATGAGCCCTAAGCTTGGCTCAAATATCTCTAGGACAGTGGTTCTCAAAGTGTGGACTAAGGACACCTCCGGGTTCCTGAGATACATTTAGGAGATCCATACATCCTCCCTTTTCCAATGACATGTCTATGTGGAGTTAAGATTTTCTTCAAATGATTAAACCAAACAGAATATTGCAACAGGTTGAATGCTGATGCAGATATGCAAATCTGGTCATCTTTTATTAAGTCAGGCATTAAAGTGATTTGCAAAAATGTAAAAGAGTACTATTCTCAAAAAAAAAATGTCTTTGAAAGATACAATATTTCCTATAAAAATATAAGGATTTTGTTAACATGGGATGGGTTTATTGTTTTTTGATGAACTAATAAATAATTTTTAATAGTATACAGAGATACTGAGACCAAAGAGTTTCTGAATTGCTACATTAAGTAAAATGATGAGAACCATAGAGCACTGGGAAAGAGAGGCCTAATAGCCCCAATCTCTGATCGTTCGGCTTAGAGTTTTGGTTGTCACTTAAGAGATTAGTTAATAACTTTAAAATATCCCTGTGTATTTCACTTATGCAAAAACATGTCCAGCAGCATATATTTGTATTTCATGTAAAGAAATACATTTCACTAACTATGCTAAAACAACTGTTATCAAAATGCCCTCAGGAGAAACAAGCTTTACATAATAAATTAAATTTTATTAGCTTATCAATTGTGAATGCTTTAGGTACTTCCAAGATAGTTAAACAGTTCAGGAGAAATCCATTTCACGTTATTATTATTTTTTTTTTACCTGATGTTCAAGAGAGAGGCAGAGAAAACATGAGCCTCATTCCGTGCTATTATCCCAAATGCTGAAGCATCAGAATTGAAATTATCATCTTACATTTTATCAGGCAACAGTGATTGAAATATTTACCATTATTTTATACAACAAAAAACCACCCAAAAAGCAAAAAATAAAACAAAACAAAATAAAAAACAAAAACCAACAAGCATGCAAACAAGTAAAAACACCCAAAATGATCTTCTTATAACATTGGGATGCCAAAGAGCTACAAAGAATATGGAAAACAAGCAGGAGCAAGATGGCAGAGGAGTAGGAGACCTAAATTTCGTCTGGTCCCAGGAATTCAGCTGGATAGGGAACAAACCATTCTGAATACCTACGAACTCAACAGGAGATCGAAGAAAAGAATAGCAGCAACTCTCTGAGCAGAAAAGCGACCACTTTCTGGAAGGTGGACGTGCGGAGAAGTGAATCCAAGGCATTATTTGGGAAGAGAGACCGGGAGGGAGGGGGCCTCCATCAGCTGCTACTGGCATTTGATAGAGCAGCGGAGCACAAAATCGGAAATTTTAGAAGTCAGCTCCGCTGAGAGACTTCACTCCAGTGGCTAAGGGGGGGGGGGGGGGAACCCCTGCAGGACAGTGTGGTCTCGGGATGCTCAGGGTCACAGGAAGACAGGGGGTGCCTGAGTGTGGCAGAGCTCCCAGGTATCGGAGTGGGAAAGCCGGCTGCAGAGATGGAGCCAAGGAGTGGGCTCTCAGCTTGGGGTTGCCATAATCTGTGATCCGCAGCACAGTTGGGCCACTGCTCTTCCAGCAGGGACCCAACAAGCAGCAGATCCGGGGAGACTCCCCTTCCTCCCCTGGGAGGAGTGGTGCAGGAGCGCACTGCAGGGATCTGCTGGGTTTGGAGACTCCAAACAGCGTCCTGTGCTGGAGATAGAAACGCTCAGTCATAGGCCAGGTGAGCACGGAGTGCTGCCAGAGACTGGGGAGATGTGAGTGATTGACTGCTTTTCTTTGGGGATCACTGAGGAGTGGGGCCCCAAGTTCTCGGCTCCTCCGGGGTGGAAATTGGGAGGCCACCATTTTCACTCTCATCCTCCAAAGCTATAGGAAAGCTTTCAGGGAACAAAAGCACCGGAGAGCAAACCCAAGCAGATTACTTACCCCGGACCCGGCAAGGGCAGGGCAATTCCACCTCAGACAAAGACATTTGGCAACCACAGCAACAGGCCCCTCCCCCAGAAGATCAGCAAGAACAGCCAGCCAGACCAAGTTTACTGATCAACAAGAATGGCAGAACTCCAGTGCTAGGGGAATACTGCACATAGAATTCATGGCTTTTTTTCCCA
>NW_027397063.1:134623653-134628619 GCF_003265705.2 Callorhinus ursinus | reverse complement strand
ATTTTGGGAGGCAGTTTCTTCTAACAGACCAAAATATACCCAAAATCTAGTGTGTGGCACTGATCTATTAACCAGCCTGATCATATCTGATCATATTCTGTTTTTTGTTTGTTTGTTTTTATCTTTTTTTGACCTTTTTTTTTCTTTCTTTTTTCTTTCTTTCCCTTTCTTTTCCCATCATTTCAGGTCTCTTCTGATTTGTTTAGTGTATATTTTTCTCGGGTCGTTGTTACCCTGTTAGCATTTTGTTCTCTCATTCATCTATTCTCCCCTGGACAAAATGACAAGATGGAAAAAATCACCTGAAAAAAAAGAACAAGAGGCAATACCGACTGCCAGGGACCTAATCAATATGGGCTTTAGTAAGATGTCAAAACTAGAGTACAGAATGATGATTTCAAAGATACTAGCTGGGCTTAAAAAAACCTTGGAAGATATTAGAGAAACCCTCTCTGGAGAAATAAAAGAACTAAAATCTAACCAAGTCAAAATCAAAAAGGCTATTAATGAGGTGCAATAAAAAATGGAGACTCTAAATACTAGGATAAATAAGGCAGAAGAGAGAATTAGTGATATAGAAGACCAAATGATGGAAAAAAAGAAGCTGAGAAAAAGAATGAGAAACAACTACTGGATCACGAGGGCAGAATTCGAGAGATAAGGGATACCATAAGACAAAACAATATTAGAATAACTGGGATCCCAGAAAAAGAAGAAAAAGAGAGAGGGGCAGAAGGTATATTGGAGCAAATTATAGCAGAGAACGTCCCTAATTTGGGGAGGAAAAGAGGCATCAAAATCCAGGAGGCACAGAGAACCCCCCTCAAAATCAATAAAAATAGGTCACCACTCCGACTTCTAATAGTAAAACCTATGAGTCTCAGAGACAAAGAGAAAATCCTGAAAGCAGCTCGGAAAAAGAGATCTGTAACCTACCATGGTAGAAACATTAGATTGGCAACAGCCCTATCCACAGAGACCTGGCAGGCCAGAAAGGACTGGCATGATATATTCAGAGCACTAAATGAGAAAAATAAGCAGCCAAGAATACTACATCCAGCTGGCTGTCATTGAAAATAGAAGGAGAAACAAAAGCTTCCAGCACAAACAAAAACTAAAGGAATTTACAAACACAAAACCAGCCCTAAAGAAATATTGAAAGGGGTCCTCTAATCAAAGAGAGAGTCTAAAAGTAACATAGACCAGACAGGAACACAGACAATATACAGTAACAGTCACCTTACAGGCAATACAATGGCACTAAATTCATATCTTTCAATAATTACCCTGAATGTAAATGGGCTAAATGCCCCAATCAAAACACACAGGGTATCAAATTGGATAAAAAAACAAGACCCATCGCTGTGCTGTCTGCAAAAGACTCATTTTAGACCAAAGACAACCCAAGATTGAAAGTGAGGGGGTGGAAAATCACTTACCATGCTAATGGACACCAAAAGAAAGCTGGGGTGGCAATCCTTATATCAGACAAATTAGATTTTAAGCCAAAGACTGTAATAAGAGACGAGGAAGGACACTATATCCTACTTAAAGGGTCTATCCAACAAGAAGATCTAACAATTGTAAATATCTATGCCCCTAACACAGGAGCAGCCAGTTATATAAGCCAATTAATAACAAAAGCAAAGAAACACATTGACAGTAATACAATAATAGTAGAGGACTTTAACACCCCCCTCATTGAAATGGACAGATCATCTAAGCAAAAGAACAACAAGGAAATAAAGACATTAAATGACACACTGGACCAAATGGACTTCATAGGTATATTCAGAATATTCCACCCCAAAACAACGGAATACACACTCTTCTCTAGTGCCCATGGAACATTCTCCAGAATAGATCACATCCTAGGTCACAAATCAGGTCTCAACCAGTACCAAAAGACTAGGATCATTCCCAGCATATTTTCAGATCACAATGCTTTGAAACTAGAACTCAATCACAAGAGGAAAGTCAGAAAGAACTCAAATACATGGAGGCTAAAGAGCATCCTACTAAAGAATGAATGGGTCAACCAGGAAATTAAAGAAGAATTAAAAAAATTCATGGAAACCAATGAAAATGAAAACACAACTGTTCAAAATCTTTGGGATGCAGCAAAGGCAGTCCTGAGAGGAAAGTATATAGCAATACAAGCCTTTCTCAAGAAACAAGAAAGGTCTCAAATACACAACCTAACACTACACCTAAAGGAGCAGGAGAAAGCAGAGCAAACAAAGCCTAAACCCAGAAGGAGAAGAGAAATAATAAAGATCAGAGCAGAAATCAATGAAATAGAAACCAAAAGAACAGTAGAACAGATCAATGAAACTAGGAGCTGGTTCCTGGAAAGAATTAATAAGATTGATAAACCCCTGGCCAGACTTATCAAAAAGAAAAGAGAAAGAACCCAAATAAATAAAATCATGAATGAAAGAGGAGAGATCACAACCAACACCAAAGAAATACAAACAATTATAAGAACATATTATGAGCAACTCTATGCCAGCAAATTAGATAACCTGGAAGAAATGGATGCAGTCCTAGAGATGTATAAACTACCACAACTGAAACAGGAAGAAATAGAAAACCTGAACAGACCTATAACCACTAAGGAAATTGAAGCAGTAATGAAAAATCTCCCAACAAACAAGAGCCCAGGGCCAGATGGCTTCCCAGGGGACTTCTACCAAATATTTAAAGAATTAATACCTATTCTTCTGAAACTGTTCCAAAATATAGAAATGGAAAGAAAACTTCCAAACTCATTTTATGAGGCCACCATTACCTTGATCACAAAACCAGACAAAGACCCCATCAAAAAGGAAAACTACATACCAATATCCCTGATGAACACGGATGCAAAAATTCTCACCAAAATACTAGCCAATAGGATCCAACAGTACATTAAAAGGATTATACACCACGACCAAGTGGGATTTATCCCTGGGCTGCTAGGTTGGTTCAACATCCGCAAATCGATCAACGTGATACAATACATTAATAAAAGAAAGAATAAGAACCATATGATCCTCTCAATAGATGCAGAAAAAGCATTTGACAAAGTACAGCATTCTTTCTTGATCAAAACTCTTCAGAGTATAGGCATAGAGGGTACATACCTCAATATCATAAAAGCCATCTATGAAAAACCCTCAGCGAATATCATTCTCAATTGGGAAAATCTGAGAGCTTTCCCCCTAAGGTCAGAAAAACCGCAGCGATGTCCACTATCACCACTGATATTCAACATAGTATTAGAAGTCCTAGCCACAGCAATCAGACAACAAAAAGAAATCAAAGGCATCCGAATTGGCGAAGAGAAGTCAAACTCCCACTCTTTTCAGATGATATGATACTTTGTGTGGAAAACCCAAAAGACTGTACCCCAAAACTGCTAGAACTCATACAGGAATTCAGTAAAGTGGCAGGATATAAAATCAATGCACAGAAATCAGTGGCATTCCTATAGTCCAACAACAAGACAGAAGAGAGAGAAATTAAGGAGTCGATCCCATTTACAACTGCACCCAAAATCATAAGATACCTAGGAATAAATCTAACCAAAGAGGCAAAGAATCTCTACTCAGAAAACTATAAAATACTTATGAAAGATATTGAGGAAGACAATGGAGAAGAAAGAAATGGAGAAACATTCCATGCTCATGGACTGGAAGAACAAATATTGTGAAATTGCAATGCAACCTAGAGCAATCTACACATTCAATGCAATCCCCATCAAAATACCATCCACCTTTTTCAAAGAAATGGAACAAATAATCCTAAAATTTGTATGGAACCAGAAAAGACCCCGAATAGCCAGAGGAATGTTGAAAAAGAAAAGTAAAGCTGGCGGCATCACAATTCCGGACTTCCAGCTCTATTACAAAGCTGTCATCATCAAGACAGTATGGTACTGGCAATAAAACAGACACATAGATCAATGGAACAGAATAGAGAGCCTAGAAATGGACCCTCAACTCCATAGTCAACTAGTCTTTGACAAAGCAGGAAAGAATGTCCAATGGAAAAAAGACAGTCTCTTCAACAAATGGTGTTGGGAAAATTGGACAGCCCCGTACAGAAGAATGAAACTGGACCATTTCCTTACACCACACACAGAAATAGACTCCAAATGGTTGAAAGACCTCAATGTGAAATAGGAGTCCATCAAAATCCTAAAGGAGAACACAGGCAGCAACCTCTTCGACCTTAGCCGCAGCAACTTCTTCCTAGAAAATCGCCAAAGGCAAGGGAAACAAGGGCAAAAATGAACTATTGGGACTTCATCAAGATAAAAGCTTTTGCACAGCAAAAGAAACAGTCAACGAAACCAAAAGAGAACCGACATTATGGGAAAAGATATTTCCAAATGACGTATCAGATAAAGGGCATATCCAAAATCTATAAAGAACTTATCAAACTCAACACCCAAAGAACACATGATCCAATCAAGAAATGGGCAGAAGACATGAACAGACATCTTTCCAAAGAAGACATCCAAATAGCTAACAGACATGAAAAAGTGCTCAAAATCTTTCGGCATCAGGGAAATCCAAATCAAAACCTCAATGAGATACCACCTCGCACCACTCAGAATTGCTAAAATTAGCAAGGCAGGAAATGACAGATGTTGGCAGGGATGCAGAGAAAGGGGAACCCTCCTAAACTGTTGGTGGGAATACAAGCTGGTGCAGCCACTCTGGAAAACAGTATGGAGGTTCCTCAAAAAGTTGAAAATAGAGCTACCATATGACCCAGCAATTGCACTACTGGGTATTTACCCCAAAGATACAAGTGTAGGGATCCGAAGGGGTACGTGCCCCCTGATGTTTATAGCAGCAATGTCCACAATAGTCAAACTATAGAAAGAGCCAAGATGTCCATCGACAGAAGAATGGATAAAGAAGATGTGGTATACACACACACACACACACACACACACACACACACACACACACAC
>NW_027397063.1:134603159-134623643 GCF_003265705.2 Callorhinus ursinus | reverse complement strand
ACACACACACACACACACACACACACACACACACACACACACACTGGAATATTATGCAGCCATCAAAAGGAGTGCAATCTTGCCATTTGCAACGACGTGGATGGAACTGGAGGGTATTATGCTGAGCGAAATAAGTCAATCAGAGAACATGTATAATATGATATCACTGATATAAGGAATTCTTAATATCAGGAAACAAACTGAGGGTTGCTGGAGTGGTGGGGGTGGGATGGATGGGGTGGCTGGGTGATAGACATTGGGGAGGTTATATGCTATGGTGAGCACTATGAATTGTGTAAGACTGTTGACTCACAGACCTGTACCTCTGAAACAAATAATACATTATATGTTAGAAAAGAAAAAATAAAGAAGATAGCTGGAAGGGAAGAATGAAGGGGAGGAATCGGAGGGGAAGTTGAACTATGAGAGACTATGGACTCTGAGAAACAAACTGAGGGTTCTAGAGGGGAGGGGGGGGGGGGGGATGGGTTAGCCTGGTGATGGGTATTAAAGAGGGCATGTACTGAATTAAGCATTGGATGTTATATGCAAACAAGGAATCATGGAACACTACATCAAAAACTAATGATGTATTGTATAGTGATTAACATAACATAATAAAGGTGATTTGTTTGCTTTCTAAAAAAAGAGAAAAAAAAAGAAAATGGAAAATAAGACCATCCATCAGAAATTGACTTCAAGGGAAGATCCATGTCTCAGTCTTAACACTGGATGAAAGAAGGAGAGATAGAAAATCTCTCCCAAGAATCGGACCCATAGTCCTTGCTTTGGTTAGAGTTTCAATTCATGCAGTCAGTGTGGTCAAAGACCTTAAACAGAGAATGTAGGTAGTTTACCCAGGTGACTAACAGGAGCAAATGCAAATTGTCTTGTAATAATGCCATTGATTAGAAGAGGAGAACCAATTTCAGAAGTGTTAAAATGTGGAAAAACAACAACAAAAACATGTGTCTTAGAAACAATGAAATACAGTAATTAGAATTTCCTGGTATATAAAAATTAATTAAATATTGCTTACATGGGAATAATTTGCTTTATGCCATACTTTATCAATGATGTTAACATATTTACTCTAGCAAGCACAATGCAAGGGGAAATAGAAGCAAAAATATATATTATGATGGGCACAGAAAGTTACGCAACATTCAGAATGTCTACTCTAAGACCACAGTCAAGGTGTAAAAATTAATATGCTTATCTCAAAACCCAGATATCTGACAAGCATATTTTTAGTGCACACCACTTCTTTTCCTAGTTTCTTTCCTCTGAATGTGTCTACATACTTGGAATACATTTTTATGGGTCACAGATAAATTTGCCCTTGATTTTCACAGTTCAACAGGAAAATATAGAACTCTTAAAAAGCAACTTCTGAAAATAGAGATTAGGAATATATGTTTAAAACCTATATTTAAACTACAAGATGCTCTGTGTGCTAAACTTGACTCCACAATGCTTCTGTGGCAATAGTACACATGGTCTTTACCATGATCTCAACCTAAAGCCCTAGATTTGTATGTGGCAGCTCTAAGTCTACATTTCTCTTATGTCTATTGGTTTGGTTCCTAAGAAATGTAGATTCAAGGGCTGTGTCTTGCTCAAGCTGGCATCCCTTTTGTGGATGTGATAATTCAGGTTCTCATGGGGACAGGAACTGAGGTTTTGGTCTTCACTGTGAAGTCATCTAATTGACCATCAAGGTTCTTGGTGATGGTCTATGATCCAGAAATCTCTCTCACAAGCAAGCATTTGACCCAATAGAATTTTAAGATCAAATGAGTCTTTCTAGACTACAGATGTTTGGAATGGGATGGATGTCATAATGAGTGTTCTCAGAAATCAGCTGTCTTCTGGGGGCAATGGGCCCAACTGCTGATCACTAACCCTTACCTAAAAACACAAGGGTCATTCCCTTTCCTCTTCTTTTTTTGAACATAACACAGATAGCCTTTCTAAATTGAAGTTTCTAACTTTCCTTTTCATTAGTTTCAAGTGTTCAGTGGTGATTCTCTTTTTCATGTCTTAAAAAAATGAGTTACAGATTATACAATACTTGAACATAACTATACAATTTAAGAGGGGTTTTGAGACCTGCGTGGAAATACTCAAAACAGACAACAGTGTTAGAAACTAAAAAATGGTTAAAGGTTTTGCTGAGGAAAACCCCACCCTCTTTTCCTTCCTTACAACTGTTAATGATGCAACAAGTGGGATGCCTCTTAAATGAGAAATGGATGAAGTAGGTGCTTTGAATAGAAATAGGAAATAAAGCTCTTCTGTTGAAATTAAGGCCTTGGTACAAAATAACGTTTATTCAAGTCATTCAAGCAACTCCATTCCATTTCACAAAGACTAAAAAGACCCCTTAGAAGCCCAGACACCTTTTCCTTGCCTTCTTACAACAAAAATAACCAAAAGGAATTCATTCCCAAGTGTCATTGGATGCATAAGCTTGCTTTTCTACTCTCTTGTGTTAAGAGGGTAAATGGATAATTAACTGCTCAGTGCTTTTCTTTTTGTTGTGAAAAACGAAACCCTGTGTATGTGAACTTTTCTCCCTTTTTCTCGACCAACAGAAAATGTCATTTTTATATTGTTTTATACATATATAAAATACATATCAACACATTTATGCACAAATGGGAAAATGCATAAATACACATATTATGCGCAAGTAGAATATCTCAATGGGAGAATAAAATAAATCTAAATTTGTGTTTTTTCCCAAACACATTCAACTCTCACTATTGATTTCACTGAAAATATTTCTTGGCTACTATACAATTATGGATCAATTGTTTGTGGATAATTCTTTCAGTGAGTGGATATTGGGTTAAGGCTTGGTTAAAGACAAGACTTACTGTAGTACAGAAATGAGGTCAATTTTGAAGTCCTACACTCCTCCTCAAGTAATTTTATCCTGAGCACATTAATATAGGCCTACTCATTTGCCCCCTTTGAAGCCATGTGATTTTCTACAGGACCCGATTTCATCAGGGTCCCAAATGTCTGTCTTGCCACCATTCTGAGGGATATCTATATTTCTGAGCAAAAGTCAGTCAGGACTCACCTCTCCTTCCCTGGGCCAAGGCCTTCCATTCTGGGTGTATTTGCTTTGATTCTGTCGCTTCTTTTGTCCTCCATCAGCGAATTTGCACAGTAAAGGCTCACTAGGGGCTGGGAAGATAAAAAACCAGTTCTACATTAGCAAATCCCCCTTAAAAACAAGTGATTATTTGAGTCACAGTAGTGCTTTGTAATGCCTATCTTTTGAAGTTGTCTTGCTTCTGGAGAGATATTTGGCCCCCTCTTAGTCTCAGTTATGTTGGCTGCTATTCTAACTGGACTTCAAAAAAGTACTGCCAGACCACAAAAGAGAACAAAAAATATTGTTGAAAAAATGATCACTTGAAGCAGAATGTGAACTTGCCTTAAAAGTAAAGAGGGGAATGTTGACTCCTTCCAGTTATATTAATGCTAAAAACCAGACAATGGGTCCAAAATGGAGTCACTTATGCTAAGCTCCATGTCACCAAACCAAGACCTAACTTAATTACAGTTTTGGCTCTCCCAGAAATGGAATTTTAAACCAGCCAATCAGGAGTCACCTGATCAGGGGCACCTGGATGGCTCAGTCGTTAAGCGTTTGCCTTCGGCTCAGGTCATGATTCCAAGGTCCTGGGATCAAGGCCCGCATCAGGCTCCCTGCTGCACGGGAAGCCTGCTTCTCCCTCTCCCACTCCCCCTGCTTGTGTTCCCTCTCTCGCTGTCTCTCTCTCTCTGTCAAATAAATAAAAATTTTTTAAAAAATTATAAAAAAAGGAGTCACCTGATCAGCACTAGTGAGGTAATTTATCTGATGACTCCTGCCATCCCCTAAAGAAAAGTGATCTTGCCACAACCAATCCACTTTTTGCCACTATAACTTTCTTGTTCCTGCTCCCTTCTGCTATAGAAGCCTCCCATTTGCAGAGGTCCTCAGAGCTCCTCTCTACCTGCTTGAGGAGAGGCTGTCTGATTCACAAATCCTTGAATAAAGTCAGTAAGATCTTTAAAAAGTACTCTGTTGAATTTTGCTTTTTCACATTAGAAATATATTCATAACCAGTATTTGTGTGTAGATAAATATTTCCCCCTCAAATTAACTATGTTTTCACAGTAGAAACTGTAGGATTCTATTTTGGAAAGAGATCCTTAGGAGCTACCTTCTAAAAAGGGAACCATTTTGCTAATTACAACCAAATCAGTTTTTTTTTCTCATTAATCTCTGTAATTTCAAAACGGCTAGAAGCTGATTGTCCATTGAACCCCCTTCACTCCAATTTCCCAGTGAAATCTAGTCAGTATCCCAGGGAGAACAATTATTTGAATATCAAATGAGCCCACATGATAAAATATAGTCAAAGGATATAGCTCTTAACAAATGAATCCTGGACTCGGGGAAATGTGGTGGTGTGACTTATTTGATAATCTTTTAAAACACAACAGGGAGAAACTTATTCTTTGAGAATTGATGCCCCCTCCACATCCCTACAAGACTAGAAAAATTGCTGCTTGTTACTATGATAAATGTGTTTAAAAATGAATAAAAAGAAAGCCATATTGGTCTAAAAATCTTGATCAATGAATTAACATGGCTGGGAGGATTTTTTTGCTAGTTTATTTGCTTGGATAAAACAAATACTAATTTGTAAGTTTATGATCTGAAAACTAAAATGGACCCCTTCCTCCCCTACCCCCTGGGAAAATGTGTTCTTCTAAAGATTAATTGTATTAATGGTTGAAGGGGAGCAGAATATACCCCTGAAGAATATGCCTCTTTGGCATAAGGCTTAATTTAGGCTCATTATTTTTAAGAAACAACAGATAGAGGAAAAGCTCTGAAAATTGACTGGAAGTTACCCTTTTGTAAGAGACATTTATATTTATAAGGGAAATCTCTATTTGTAATAGTTTCCCCCTCTTTGTATCTGGAAGAAAAGAATACTCTAAATCTCAAGAAACTCTTATCAGTGGAGAAGCAAGGACTTAAGTCTATGCAACAACCTTACCCTTGTTTACTGTGCTTTTCCTGGTAATCTACCATAACCGGCCTCCCTGCCCCCTCCCCAGCACCTTCTTTTGTCTTTAGCCGAAGGTGGTATTTAAGATGGTGACTTCAGCCATTTCAGGGAGTTACTAGGTTTTCCTGGATATCTCCACACAAGAGGCATATATGTTATTAAACTTCTTTTTGTTTTTTTCTCCTGTTAATATGGCTTTATGGGGGGGAGGGGAGTCCCAGCCAAGAACCTAGAAAGGTGGAAGGAAAATTATTCTTCCTCCCCTGCATGATCTTAATTCTTTATTTTTTTTTTTTTTTAAGATTTTATTTATTTATTTATTTGACAGAGAGAGACACAGCGAGAGAGGGAACACAAGCAGGGGGAGTGGGAGAGGGAGAAGCAGGCTTCCCACTGAGCAGGGAGCCCAATGCAGGGCTCAATCCCAGGACCCTGGGATCATGACCTGAGCTGAAGGCAGATGCTTAACAACTGAGCCACCCAGGCGCCCCACAATCTTAATTCTTTATCCCTCCTTGTATCTTTGCCTTTTGCCATGTAGTATTGTTGAGCCCTCTGAATCTTGGTCTGATTCCATGTGAATTGCTCTAGCCAATAAAATGTTAGCAAATGAGACACAAGCAGAAGACTAAAATGATTTTAAGCATTGAGTTTTGCTTCTTTTGCTTCTCTGCATAACCACATGAATATGCTCAACCTGGCCTGCTGAAGGATGAGATACAAGTGTAGATGAGTTATCCCTATCATCAGAGCCAAGGCCACTACCTGGACATGTGAGTGAGCTCAACTAAAATCAGCAGAGATACACAGATAGCATGCAGTTGACCCCAGACCAGGTGAGGTCAGTAAAGATGATTCCACAAATATGTAAGCTAAGTAAATCTTTATTGTTTCATATCACTAAATTTTGCAATTGACATGCAACATCATAATCTTAATAGATAACTGATATCATTTTCCCCAACACCCATTCCTCCCCATTTCCACTCCAGCTAGCTTGTTTGCATTTACTAATCTGGATAAAGAAAAAAAAAAAAAAGATTATGGAATTCATGAGACTTCCAGTTGCCTCCAAAATCAATAGTGGAAAAAGAAATGAGTGTGTATCCACAAATGAATATTTGAAAATCATTTGGCTTTAAGTGGCAGTAGTATTTACTCAATCCTTTTAGTTTACTCTTTATTAGCAGCAGCATTCTATTAACCAATATTGAAGGAAAACTGACTCAGACAGAAGGTCAGAATTGGGCAAAATTAAAAATAAATTGTCTTGCCTGCCTATAGAGGAGGCATTGCGGGTCTGGAATATGTAACTCATCCTGGCACATAACTCAACCAATGTCATTCCTCATGGAGCACAAGTGCTTCCCAACTGTCTGCTTTTGGGAGCCTCCAACTTCAGTGACTTTGGTGAAGCCACAGAAATCACACAAAGGAAAGGCTGAATCATGAAGTGTCTGCAGACAGTTGCTGCCATGACACTGAAGTAGTCTAAATTCTTTCTCCAGATGAACTGAAAGGATAAATGCAATCAAGGATCCTAAAACTCTATGCTAAAGAAAATTTCCTGCGAGACTCCAAAAGCATATATAAATATGTGCTTATAGTGAGGAATGATTATATATATCATATATATCATTATACATGTATAATCATTCCTCACTATAGGATATTTTCTCTCTTGATATTTTAAAAATTCAAGGTATATTCACTCATTCAAATGGGATGGTCATGCTGACATGTGAGTTCATAACTGACAATAGTACAAATTTCCCACAAAAGGCAAATAAATCTAGAAATACCTTAAATTTCCTGCTGAAAAAAAATGCAGATTCTGCCTTTTATTCTTCTTGGGATAATAACTTCCATGAGTCATACTTTCTACTGTCTGAGGTAGGATTCTCTTTATTGTCTCCTAAAATGGATTCTTTTAGAGTATATAATGTACTGATTCTAATAGGCTAGAATATGATGACTTCTCTTGAGGTCATTCATGTTTCTGTAGGCTTTGTCACTTCGTTTGGGTGCATTTCAGTGTTTAGCAGTCTGTTTCCTGGCTCCCTGACTTACTAACTACAAGACATCAGACACCTTAAAAATTTTTTTTAATATTTCTGTGACTCATTTTCCTCACGTATGAGATGAGGATAATAACGTTACCTACCTCAGGCAGCCGTTGTGAAGGTTAAATAAATTCATGTGTGAAAAGGGTTTAAAACAGTGTACGGTACATAAATGATTATTAAATCCACATTAGCTACAACTATCACTATTGCTTAGTATCTTTATTAGCCACTGCCCATGTATCAGCTATGAAACCTAGTTACTTAGCAGAGTCAGAGTTCAGAGTGTTTAATCAACGAGGCTTATTGTTCCTCAGCTCTGTCCCACTCTAACTCCATGGTTGGTTTGGCCACAGAACTTGCAACTGACTGCCCTCCAAGAACAGTGAAAAGATTTGCTCATTGAGAGGATCCATGTTTCCAAGATGGTTCTTGCTAACTGCAGCTTGTCAGTGGACCATCTGGCCAGCTTCCTCTCCTGAGTCCTCACCAAATTTCGACTTCCAATATCCCCTGAGTATGATACAAGTCATGTTTTCTTATGTATGGTAACATTCCATTGCCTACACTGAATGCTCCCTGTTCCCTTTTTTGCTGTGGTTTTAAAAAAATTATTCTTACTACTATTTTTTGTTACTCAGTTGCTAGAGATCTATCGGCTGTTTAAATCCATCAAATCTGTATTTTACTACTAGGATAAGTACTGTGCTGTTTACATATTATGGGCAAGCAAAAATCGCCACCCCAAAATGTGTCTCTTTGGCATGTATATACCCACACATATATTTAAAGACCTTCTTGGTGAACCCTTGTAAACTATGGAATTAGGGGAACAGCATTGGCAGGAAAAGAAAAGGCTCTGAACAAATTATTAACCTTAGGATTTTTCCTACCTACTGGCATAGAGAAATTTTATAGAAGCCTCTTTAAAACAAATATTACCAAATAACAATATTTTAGCTTGCCAAGGATCAATTATACATAGATGATGAGAGTCTGGGTTGTAAACCTACCTTGAAATTTTTCATTATTGAAAAGAGAACTTTCAAAACAATATTTTTAACACTAAGGGAAACTTAAAAAGCCACCTCAACTGAGATGTCTTTGTGAGTTGTGTTTTATAGTGTCTTAGAGGCTTCAAATCCTACCCTGGTATTCGAAGGTCTTCATAAGCTGTTAGACTATGGATGTTGGTAATGACCTATTTATATTTATTGATATTACTATGTTGAAACATCCTTATTACCTTCTTGATTTGAAGATGATTATGATGGGGCACAAATTTTTTATTAAATGAGTAAAAAAATGAAATCCCAGAAACAAATTTTCAAATTTGTTTAAATTAAAAATTAAAAAAGGATGGAATATCCATAATATTGTCCTTGAATTTAGGCATGCAATTCTGATTTTTAGTCTCCTGGGGAGGTTGGGGGATGGATTTCATTGAGAGTGTAAGAGAAAACAGTCAACTAGATGAATTAAGATTTATATAATCTTCTAGGTCTCAGGTGATTTCTAAATATCTAAAGATAAAATCCAAACTCTGCTATTAGAAGAGAAGAATTTGTTCCCTTGATACTGTCTTTTGCCAGACTCCTCCCACCCCTGTGGCCTACAGTCTCCTCACCTCTATATGCCTTTCCCCATGCCTGGAATTTCCTCTCCCAGCTTCCCCAACCCCTCCCCCTCCCCCCGCATACACACCCTCCATCTGGCAAACTACTAATCAGCCTTCAGAAAGCAGCTCAAATGCCATGTTCTTCAGAAAGCCTTCCTTGACTCCACTTTATCTCACTTCAGAGAGAAATTACCTAGTGCTTACTTGGCAGACTTTCCTAGGTTGAATGCTGTTTCTGTTTGTGTTAAGTCTTTTAACAGTAGCAATTAATTTCCAGGCTTGAGTTTCAAAGTATTGTAGCAAAGGTCAGGGTGAAGTTTTTATATGCACATGTGCATGTGTACACACGTGTGTGTGCATATTGTTAACAGCTTTTTGCACATAGGTTTACATAATACTTGAAAGTGATGCTATTCAAAGTGTGGTCCAAGGACCAGCAGCAATAGGATCAGTACTTGGGAGCGTATTAGAAATGCAGAATCTGGGCCCTTCCCTAGATCTACCCAATCAAAATCTGCATTTGAACCAGATCTTCAGGTGATTCCTGGGCACACATCAGTTTGAGAAGCACTGATTTGATTGTGCCTGGCTTTTTAACAGAGGAAGAAGGAATACATCTTAGATGTTAAACATGAATCCTCTGAATAATGAGATGATTTCAGTAGCACAGAAATATTATATTGTCTACAATTTCCTTATTGCAGTATTATGCTACCAATTAATTTTGTTTAGTCTCTTTTCACAGTAGTTAAAATACAGACTAAATGAAGAAGAGGCCTTTGTGGAAGTGAGATGCAGTTATAAGCCACAGATTGTAATGTGCTGGAAGACATTATGATCTATCATGAAAATGGAGAGTATTTAAAATATAATTATAAAAATGCATGGTGATAAAGTTGCACGGTAATTACGAAGGAGTAATTACTGTTTGTTTGCTTGTGGAGTATTTCTAGTCTTCCAAACTTTGTATTAAACATGAAACATCCAATGCGTGAACCGATAAGATAATCTTATGGCTTACAGGATTTGTTATTTTAAACAAACAAAACAACACCACATATTTTACCTAGCAAAATTAACGTAAATTTTTTAAAATTTTTATTTGAAACTTAACATACCTTATTCTTCTCTTCCCTTCTAGTTTGGTGGCTTTCTTGAAAGTTGTGCTTGGATTCCTTTCTCTTTCTTTTTTGTGTATCTATTTACAGGTTTTTGATTGTGGCTACCATGAGATTCATATATAACATCTTATGCATATAGTAGTCTATGTTAGGTTGATGGTCACTTAAGTTTGAACCCATACTAAAAGTACTACATTTTTACTCCCCACAGCCATGTTTTAGATATATGATGTCATACTTTAAATCCTTTTATTTTGTGAATCCCTTGACTGATTTTTGTAGATATAATTGATTTTATTGCTTTTGGGTTTTCACCATACTGGTTTTATAAGTGATTAATCTATTGCTTTTATTATATGTTTGCATTTACCTGTGAAATTCGTTCTGTTCATAATTTTCTTATTCCTGATTATGGCCTTTTTTTTTCCACTAAATTTCTTTAAGATTTCTTGTAAGCGTGGTTTAGTGGTGAAAGGCACATGAAACATTCTCCAGAACAGACAACACATTAGGCCACAAGGCAAGTCTCAATAAATTCAAAAAGACTGCAATCATATCATGCATCCTTTCCAGCCACAACAGTGTGAAACTAGAAATCAATCACAAGAAAAAATCTGAAAGAACACGAATATATAGAAGCTAAATAACATGCTACTAAACAATGAATGGTCAACAAAGAAATCAAAGAGGAAATTAAAAAGTACATAGAAACAAATGAAAATGAAAACACACTGGTCCAAGATCTTTGGGACTCAGCAAAATTGGTTCTAAGATGGGAGTATATAGCAATACAGACCTACCTCAAGAAGCAAGAAAAATCTCAAACAACCTAACCTCATACCTAAGGGAGCTAGAAAAAGAACAAACAAAGCACAAAGCCAATAGAAGGAAGGGAATAATAAAGATGAGTGCAGAAATAAATGATGTCGAGACTAGAAAACCAATAGAACAAATCAGTGAAAACAAGAGCTGGGAAAACACAGACAAACAACAGAAACTTAACATGGCTTCGGTTTTATGATTCACTAAGAATGTTTACTAAACATCATATTGTACAAGTAGATATTGACATACCTTTTAGCTTCTGTATATTAATAGCAGAATTCCTGCTGTCCCTTAGAGAAGTGAACATTTTCAATTTTTAGCATTCAATTTATTTAAAATTTTCAGGTATTGGATTGTGGTGACGGGCTTTTAAAATATCTCTTATTACCATAACTTACAGGTCTGGCGATTTAAACACTAAATTTAAAAATTCCTCCCCTCAGATAGATTATAAATTTTACTTCAAGAAACAAAAAGGGAACTGTGGGAGAAGCGTAGCAGAAAAAGATAAGCTAATGACAAGAGAAGCAGTTTACTGGAGGTGGGCTTATAAAATCTGGCACTGAGTAGAAGAATGAGATGAAATAATTAAAAAGAAAGAATTCCAAGAACTAAGTTAAAATATAAAATTTTAATCTAGAAACTACCTTTTTTTTTTCAATGTGTGGACACGGATCCCTTTTCAATTAAAAAACCAAACCAAAACAAAACGGAACTATTCGTGTGGTATTCAGGGTGCCTTGTACATTGAAAAGCTGTTTTCTACTAAAGAATTTAAAAAAAAAAGATACTAAGGGGCGCCTGGGTGGCTCAGTTGGTTAAGCGTCTGCCTTCGGCTCAGGTCATGATCCCGGGGTCCTGGGATCGAGCCCCATGTCAGGCTCCCTGCTCAGGGAGGGAAGTGGTCACAGTCTAGAGGAGGAGAAAGACAAGCAAAAGGAAACCTCTAGCAGCTTGCAGTGGATACTATGATAGGAATATGGATAGGTAATTTGAAAGCATAAAATACATACCAATCTCTAGCACTATACACACAGAGTGTAAATCACATCCAATACCATAGAATTTTAAGAAAGTCACAGGTCACAGGCATGACTCCCCCCATGCCAACTGCCAGATCATGAATGAGCACATGAAGGACTCATACCAAGTGTTATCTAGTCTGGCTAAAAACAGGCTTTTATGAAATGTTTAGCAAATGAAAATATGAATGAATGAGATGGACACAATGACAGGATTTAGTTGAAATACTTTTAGAACACCTGAGGCCATATAGATCTTAAATTGAAAACTGGCAGCTTTCCAACAATAAATACAAACTTAGAGCATTTGCCTTAATTCTCCACAATCCTTAAGCTTCCTGCTGTCTTATACCTGACCGGCAACCCTCATTTCCTTCCAGATACAAACAGCATCATTAGTCTGTAATGATTTGGAATAAAGAATAATGATGTAAAAATGATAGATGTGTCTTTCGAAATAACTCTCTATTGGGCGCCTGGGTGGCTCAGTTGGTTAAGCATCTGACTCTTGATTTCAGCTCAGGTCATGATCTCAGGGTTGTGAGATTGAGCCTCATGTCAGTTCTGAGCTGGAGCTTAAGATGCCTTCTCTCCCTCTCCCTTTGCCCTTCCCTGTGCACGCATGTTCAATCTCTCTCTCTCTCAAATAAATAAAATAAATAAATAAATAACTGTCAAAACCCATGTCCTTAATTTTCATGACTAATTTCAAAATACTTGCTGTTACATCTAGGAAAGTTTCACAGTGTCCTCTGATTAGTCTGCAAAAGATTTGTTACTTTCTCTCTCCCACATATGCTCTATACATGATAGACTTTATGTGCCATATATGTATGTATGTATCTCTAACTCTGTACATATTTATATACCTCTATCTAAATCATCTTTCTGGATGTAGAGTGAGCAAATCCCGAACTTAAACTACAATTTATTTGGCAAACATTAAGTTTACAACACAGTATTATTATATTTTGGAGTTAGAAAGCCTTTTACCTATGAGAAAGTGGGCTATTTGGTTATATTTCCTTTTGACTTCTAGCATCTTGTTTACCATTTAATTATGTTTTGTGGACTGTAATAAGTTAGTTGTAGTTATTTGGATAGTTCCTAGTTGCAACAGACTTCTATCCTGGAAGGCATATAGCCTCTGTCATCTGATCTTAAAATTTATTTAATTCAAACCTTTTATTTTGCCAAAAAGGAAAATAAAAGTTTAATGAATTGTCAGCTAATTTGTGGTAGCTGGTGGCAAAGTCACACCCAGAATCATGTTCTCTGGATTTCTAACCAAACATTCTCTGACTGCTTAGTTTCTACCTTCCTTACTATCAGAGGTAAAAAAAAGGAAATGAGTTTCAAGCAGTTCTTACGATTGGCTTTATGATTTGGGGATGGAGCAAAAAGATTGAATATTCATTAAGATATGATTACAGTGGTTCTCTACCCACAGGTTAGAGTTACAACTGAACACTAGGCAACCAATAAGATCTCCTAAGATGATTTACACTACCATTCTAATAGCAATTTGTTTTAACAGAATAAACAAATCACATGGGTTATATTTACAAGTGTCAGACACATCTTTATTCCTATCACTTAGGCCAAAATGAGCACAGAAATATAAACCAAAAAGGTAGAAATAAATAAAAAGTTAGTAAAACTTAAATGAAGTGTGATTTGCAGGTACATTCCCAATTTTATCCCTCAGTAATGGATTAATGCTTATATTTAGTTTCAAATATAATTCTCTACAATGCAGAACAGCCTTACAGAAGAGGAAAATGCCCCACAGTGATAATAAAAGCAGAGAATAGCTGTTTGCCTAGACATAAGACAGAGGAAATCATTTTTTGATAAGTTATATTATGGCCTAAGTAATTATCTCAAGTTCACCTCTCTGTTTTATGTATTAGAACACCGTCTTTTTCTGTGTTTATAACAATTCTTTGCTAATTCTTTTCATATAGGAAGTGATTATTTTTAGAAGAAAAACCAAGCCCCATAAGGGGAATAAATTAGATGAGAAAGTTAATGTTTCATGTAGATGGGACACAGAGCATATATTTGAAGGTTAAATTTGGTTCATTTTATAAGGAATATGACTAAACCATTATCTGTGCTTAATGAACACAATGGTTTGACACGAAGGAAGTGGAATGTATCAGCACTTCCAAAAAAGCATCAATTTGCTTACTTACAACTGACTTACATACCCAATTACCAACTGGGGAGACTCCTGTAGTTGGAAGACAAACCATTAAAGGGAAAGGTTTCCAAGATAAAGAGGCTTTAAAAATAAGAGAATCTTATTTATTGACCAAGAGGGGCCATATCTGGTCTTGCCTCATATTTCCATATTTCTACGGCACTGTAATTGACTCTGATAGAGCTCTTTGCATACTGTATGTAATAGTATTATATACTCAATGTAACAATGCACTTTTAGAAAGAGGTACAAAGAAGAAACAATATAGCTCTAATCTTATAGTGCAGAAACCCCTTTGATATTTAAAATGAATAAACACATTAATAGAAGAAACATAAAGTAGTAAATTCAAACTATACAAAGGTTAAAAATAAAAAAGCACAAGACCTCAACTCCCCCACTCCTTTTTTCCTTTTTTTAATAATTCCTTCCAGGAAAGTGCATAAATATATATCTACTAATCCACTTGGTCTAGCTGTTTTTGTTTTGTTTTGTTTTGTTTTCAATTCCAAACGGGGCACTATTGCTCAACATGTTGGTTTTGCTGTTTGTGTACCTTAATTATGCATGAAGAGATTTCCATATTAGCACATACCACCCTTCTGAAATGCTGCTCGGTATTGTAACATAATTATCATGCACCATAATTTATAAATGTTCCATCAATAGGGGACCAGCTAAATCTCATTAAATTTCCATAATGCATTTCCATGTTCTTTCCACTATTATGAGAATTTAATTTGATTGAAGTCAGGAGCTGGGTCTATTCACCTTTGCCTATCATCCACCCCAGTGGCCTCACAAAGAGTCTGAGGATAATACACATTTCATTATCTGTTGATCAAATTATTAAATAAATGCAGACAGACAAAATAACTTCTTAAAATTCCTTACATTATGAAATTTTAAAGGATTGAACAGTGAGGACACAACATTTTCCTCTTTTAAGAGAGCATAGAGTCCCATCACTTCCATATTTAAATATAACCAGCCAGCCTACTGGAAAAAGAAAAAACAAAAACAAAAACACAAGAAAGAATTCCAAGTGTTAATCCCAGGTGTAATTCCAGTTTTGTGTGATCTCAGGTCAACTGCCCTAGGAAAAAACAAATGGAAGGAAAAAGGTAGGAAGGAATCTGATAATGAAAAAACATCAGGATTCTTCCCAGTATCCACTTACAATCCCCCACCAAGGAAGAAAACACTTATGCACCCCCAAATTGAACTCAAACTCAGGTCAAGAAAACACCTCAATTTTCTACATGCTGTTCCTAAACATATATTTTCTGTGCTAGAGACGGAGAGAATTCCCAAATGCAATGAACTGCGTTAGCAGAAATAAATGTAATCCAGTTTCAAAGTAAAAGCTGTATATTACACTGTAGGTTATCAGTTAACAAGGCTAGAAGGCATCAGCTGGGGCAAAAACCTCACCTTCAGTAGGTGAAGGATTTACAGCAGAAATGGCCTGGGACTGAGCTTCTTCTAAGGAGTCAGGCAAGGTACTGAAATTGTGATAATTTCAAGAGTGCTTTCATGTAGACTGAATCACTTACTAATCAATATTAAATAAATTTAATCCAGATATAAGAAACTGAGCTTTTCAAAAAGGTGTTAAGGACCGCATGTGCTGTAAACGTCTATGGATAAGTCAGTCTAGGGAGTCGTAAAAAAATAAATACATAATGTGGCAGCCCCACCTCCGGAGGAGTTTAGCGCAAAAGCAATGCCTACAAATGGCTCTATAGTAGAATATCCATTTGTCCTTGTGATAGAAACAAAGGGATAAAACTGCTTAGGATGAGACTACCCCAGGGAAAAGTGGGGGTAACTGTCCTAAAATCATTTTTCTTAGATGGGACCAATTATTTTATTGGGATTGAACATGAAAGATACTTTATATGAATTGTTTATAGATCTTTCAAAAGTACAATCTTTATCATGTCCATTGCCCACATGTCCACCTATTGATAAAGTCCAAGCTCTCTAGCGCAAAACACCATCTAACTTCATCACCTAAATATACACATCTCCATTTCCACTCACAGGACTGCTCCAAAAAATGGTTGAGACCCTTCACATATTCCCAGACTTTCTCAGTCTTCACAGATGGCTGTCTTTATCCTCCCCACTTCCTAGATCATCTATGATCTAATCTTATTTCCTGTTAGTACTTTCCTGAAAGAGAATGTTGCTAGTCGGCCCCAAGTCCTACCAAATTTGCAGCTCTGCCTATGTATTACGTTTATCAGAACAACAAAAAAACAGATAGACAAAATATTCTCTGGGAAGCAGAGCGGGAATAAAGGCTGCAAATAGTCAGGAAGTCATATTTTTTCTCCCCAACATAACTGGTATGTTTATTGATAACCACTCCAGTGTCTGCGCTGCTACCTCTAGATCCCTAAATTAAATGGAATCAAGAATTTTTTTTATTATTAAATAGGTGGAATTCACTGTAATTTTGGATTGTTATCACAATAGACATCAAAATGGAAATGCAGTATACTGCTTAAAATTTCATACATATATGCACACAGGATGTTTGTTGGGTTTGTTCTTTTAATATTATTGGACCTTCCCAATTTCTTTAACAATGGCACAGTTACATAGATACACATACGAATTTGAGAGAATTTGCAGCATCACCCAAATGCTCTGATAAAACAATTTCTTCATTGACCTGTTTTTCAATGTGAAACACACACATACGCATGTTCCTTTAATGGCAGGGGTAAAGTGATTCCAGGAGGTGTGTGTGTGTGCGTGCGCGTGTGTGTGCGCGTGCTTATATGTAAAAGATTATTTTTAAAAAGAAGAGATTGGAATATATTTCTCATCTATTTAGATCTGTGTTATTAGAGAAAAGAATATTGAATATCTCTAAAAGGCTGCAAATATATTAACCATCACAAAAATACTTCTGGGATTTTTTGATCAAATAAAAATGGTTCCAATTACACTCCCAGGAGTACATTCCATCACTCACAATTTGAAATTGAAAAATGTCCTAGAATCGTAGTATTTCTTTCCCTTAATCACCACTTAGGTTTTAGATTGTCCTCATAGTTTCTGAGCCTGACTTATCAATGACATAAAACCCTCAAAATTTGTCTAAACAAAACAAAACAAAAACCCAAACTGCTCAATCATCCCTATATGCCTATTTTCATTTATTTATTTATTTAAAAAATAATTCTCTTTATGAAAATTTTCAAACACATTCAGAAGTAGAGAAAATAGTATCATGAATCCCCATATTTCCTTCACCCAGTGTCAACAATTATAATAATTATTCATAGTATACCAATATGGTTTTACCTAACATTCCTTTCCCCTTCTTCTTCTTTTCTTTTTTTTGGCAGGGGGCGCAAAGTGTTTTTAGGCAATTCACAGAATATATGAAGTCTTTTATATAAAAGCCCAAGATAATATTTTAGGTCCCGGGACTTTCCTTGGACTTCCTTGTTGGACTTTCTAAGTTCAATAGTTGTTTTTGGAACCTATCCCTGATCAAATCTAAAGCCCATTATAACTATATGCATAAGTTTCAAATAAAATAGATACCTCCAAGCTGTTATTAAATATGAGTTACAACAGAGTAAGGCAGCACTGGAACAATGAATGCTAAATGGCATAGTCCATAAAACATAAACATTTGAACAAAGTGATTATGGCATATTGGATGAAGATGTTGTGAATGCATTCCTGACGGCGTGTCCGTGTGCCCTGGCTATCTGCTGGGTAGACCTCACATAGCTGTCTCTGGAGGGAAGGACTTCTGTGAGATGTCCTTCTCTCTCTTCTTGAATATCATCAGCAATTGAGAAATAATACTTTTGGCCCCTTCATCACAGAC
Source organism: Callorhinus ursinus (assembly GCF_003265705.2). Classification (NCBI taxonomy): domain Eukaryota; kingdom Metazoa; phylum Chordata; class Mammalia; order Carnivora; family Otariidae; genus Callorhinus; species Callorhinus ursinus. The sequence continues at coordinate 134,605,845 of NW_027397063.1, read as the reverse complement.
ATAGGGAGGCATCAAGGAAGAAGGGGAACAAAGAGTGGGCTCTGTTCTGTATAGAGAACAGGTGTCCTGGAACTCTACAAAACATGAGGGGGAAAGCCACATCCCACTGTGTGGATTTACAGTGTTTTATTTAAAACAGAAAACTGAAGTGGTCCAGATTTATCCCATTTACTGGACTTAACAGAATTACTAGTCTGACTGCTCATGAGAAAAAGAATTTTAAATGAGTCACTGATATCTCACTTTACTAGCATTATGGTACTGGTCCAAGACTTAATATAGAAAATTATAGATCCTGGCCCTGGGTAATTTTAATCTCTGCCCATAATAACAGGCCATCAGCTGCCAAAAGCAAGGGCTTTGTGTGCTGAAATTGGAACTCTGACCCTGAGATACAAAGTCATAACTAGTAAGCACAAAGAAAGATTTTGAACTTGCAGGAGTTATGTATCAATAAACACAAATCAGACTATCTCTCCACACAATGTGTATCTTGTACAACATTGTATCTTAGATCAGGGAAGGTAAGACCCCTTGCTCAATATAAACTATTTTATTAGACACGATTGAAAAGATAAAAGGCAGGTTTAATTCATCATCTTAAATGGCTTCATCCATTTATCTCTCCAAAACAGGCTTTCCCCAAGATTGTGTCAGGTAAGAACTTCCCTGAAATGACAAATGTATTTACCCTATGCTGCTTGTTATCATGCATGTCATACGATATGGCCTCTTGTATCTCTCATTTTTTCCTGGGTTCTATATCAGATGGGCATGGAAGTGGTAGACTACAAACACACTACTTAATTGACTCAAAATTCCAACCTAGGGGGAAAAAAGGACATAGTTCTTTTTAAAATAAGAAAGCTACATGAGCCTATTATAAGTAAAGGCTACTCCTTCTTCTTGACTGATTGATTCATTTGAACCCTGGAAGAATCCTCAATTGAAAATAAATTTTCTGTTTCTGATTCTATAGTAAAATTTACTTGCCTGTATTGATAAGTCTATTTTTTATAAAGGCTATCAAATGTTTCCTTAGAGGGCATTTATGAACTTCTGAAGTAAGCTCTAAACTTTCTTATAACAGGGCACAGGAAGGGAAAGATACTGATTCATTCCATTACTGAATTGCATTCATAACAAATTCAGAAATAAATACAATCCTAAATTAATATTGTTATGTTATTTGAAAGGCCAGAAAATTTGCATATAAATGACAGCCAGTCAGACATCTAAGAGGCATACCAAACGTTACAGGTCCAGGGTGTAACCCTTGATCTCCCATAAACAACACAAGTTCTTTTCCCAGCCATCTTCATTTCAAGTACTGTATCATCCATCCAACTGTTCAAACCATAAGTCTAAGAGGCTTCCTTTCTTTACCTCCATATCCTTACCTATCTTTTGATTCCACTTTCAAAATATATCCCAATCTTTCCATTTCTGTCCGTCTCTCAACCAGCTAATTTGTTCAAATTATTACATGTCTTTCTGGGACTCTGCAAATGCCACTATGGTTGATTTTCCATGAACTAGTCAATGAGCTTTCTAAAGCAAAAATCAGGTCCTGTCCCTCTCCTGCTTCTGAAAACCTCCAATAGTTTCTCATCAAACTTAGGGAAAAAAATTCAACTCTTTTCATAGGCAAAGGTCCCTACATACACATTTCTAACCACTCTGTTTATTCTTCACTCTGCTCTTAATTACATGGGAAAGAGTCCAGGTAGCTCTCCCTTAGGGATTTGGATTCGCAATTCTGCCAGGAAGTCTTCCCCTCAAATAATGTTTGTGTCATTGAAACCTCAGCTGAAATGCTGCTTCTTCAGAGAGGCCACTCCTGACCATAAAAAAATGAAATATTCACCAGGGTTTACCATATCTTCCTGTTTTAGTATATCCATAGGTATTATCATATCTGAATTAGATAGTTCATTTATATTTGGTTGTTTATTGACTGTTTCCCCCTTCCCTGCCCCAGAATCCAAACGCTACCAAAGCAAAGAACTTGCCTATTTTGTTAGTTGTTTATCTACAGCCTTGAGAATACAGTGGACTCTTTTTTTTTAATTTTTTAAAGTTTTTATTTTAATTCCAGTGAATTAACATACAGTGTAATATTAGATTCAGGTGTACAATACAGTGCTTCAACATTTCCATACAACAGCTGGTGCTCATCATAACAAGTGCCCTCCTTTTATTTTTAAAGATTTTATTTATTTATTTGACAGAGAGAGACACAGCAAGAGAGGGAACACAAGCAGGGGGAGTGGGAGAGGGAGAAGCAGGCTTCCTGCGGAGCAGGGAGCCAAATGCTGGGCTCAATCCCAGGACTCTGGGATCATGACCTGAGCTGAAGGCAGTCGCTTAATGACTGGGCCACCCAGGGCGCCCCAACAAGTGCCCTCCTTAATCCCCATCACCTATTTAACCCATCCCCCCACTCATCTCCCATCTGGTAACCAACAGTTTGTTCTCTCTAATAAAGAGTCTGTTTCTTTTTCTTTCTTTTTTTTTTTCTTACTATGTTATGTTAATCACCATACATTATATCATTAGTTTTTTTCTCTTTATTTTTTCTTATTTTTTTATTGTTATGTTAATCACCATACATTACATCATTAGTTTTTGATGTAGTGTTCCATGATTCATTGTTTGTGCATAACACCCACTGCTCCACGCAGAA
>NW_027397063.1:134552022-134583159 GCF_003265705.2 Callorhinus ursinus | reverse complement strand
GTAAAAAAAAAAAAAAAAGAAGATAGCAGGCGGGGAACAATGAAGGGGGTGGATATCAGAGGGGGAGATGAACCATGAGAGATGATGGACTCTGAAAAACAAACTGAGCGTTCTAGAGGGGAGGGGGTGGGGGGATGGGTTAGCCTGGTGATGGGTATTTAAGAGGGCACGTTCTGTGTGGAGAACTGGGTATTATGCACAAACAGTGAATCATGGAACACTACATTAAAAACTAATGATGTAATGTGTGGTGATTAACATTACAATAAAAAATTTAAAAAATTAAAAAAATTAAAAGGGAAAAATGAGGTAAAAAAATGATTCAAGTGGGCTCAGCATAATCAAAATGTTATTGATGGATAATGGATAAATTTGTAGTAGAAAGTATTAGTTTTCTTTTTACAGAGTAGCCATTTCAATATTCAAGTATTTAGAATGAAAGATTAGACTGAGGGCTATCAAAAGCCTACTTACATAAGCTTAGAAAATGGTAATTTGGCACCTCTCACTCATCCATGGGAAGCAATGCCTTCATCAAAGCTCTATAGCATTTTCCTGTGTTTATAACTAGAAAGACCTCTTGCACAATGAAGGAATGCAAGAGAACATCATTTAAAGGAAAATGGCCAAAGGAAAAAGAAAAATTAAAAAAAAAAAAAAAAGGAAACTGGATGGTTCACCAGGTAAAGCCAGCAGGAACATATGGCCATTGAGACACAAAAGCAATGAGTCACGTCACATTCCTCAGTCACAAAGATACTAATTTGTTCTTTGGTGTCTCGGGTCACTATCATCATGGCTTTAGATTTCATGCTTTCTTAAAAGTAAATGTTTGTTGTTTTGCTGACAGAAGATCCAGAGATAATTCTGATGACAAAGAAATTAAATAGCTATTTCTATCTTGTCCTCTATCATGACCTCATAAAGTGTGGAAGCAGAAATCTACATTATACCAATTTTATTTTCCTTCTTGAAACAAAGATACCATTCATTAGTGGGATTAATTAAATGAAAGAGCAGCTACTGCTAGACCAGGGGAGGGGGTACAACTTTTCATCCAAGTTCATTCAGATATTGATTCATATCTTTATGTAAGAAGAACCCAAGGCTAAAAAGCTTGGAAAGTTTGACAAGCTTTGGTGAATAAAATAATAATCAGAGTTTAATGTTCCAAATGTATACCAATTATAATTAAAGCATGAAAAAGAAAGCAAGGAAAATAAACACAAACACCCAATACATAATACATATAATCCACAATAAAACCACAGTAACTACTAGGAGTTAAGATATATTAATAAACAATAGAAAAAGTTAATGAAAATATTACTCTATGCTCACTAGGCTATAGCTTCCATCCAACAGATTCATAATCACTATAATTGTGGAGAAGAATCATTAGATTCTTCTAATCTTCTAGAACTATCATTAGAGTGTCACGACGAAAATTTACTAAAGCTTTTGACATTAATGATGATTGGCTCAATCTTCCAGCGTAATGGAAACCATCATTTGAGGGAGGACGCCATTGTTTAAGGGTTAGGCATCAAGGCAAAGACTAGACTTGAAAGTTCATTTCCCTTGCTTCTGCACTCACTCAATGGCAAAGACATCTGAAGTTAGTGGGACGACAAAGACCAGGCAACTCTTTGAGATCAGAACGTGTAGGCTAGTTCTTCATCTTATATGTAAGTTAATATAATTAGAGTTTAACAGATTTACTACCTGGCCATCAGTTTGGTGTAAAAGAAAGAATTTGCATTAGACAAAAATATGTCACATGTTCTCTCTCTCTCTTTCCCTCTCTCTCTCTCAACTTATTGACAGTACTTATTGAACACTTCTACATGCCAAGCATGGTGTTAAAGGCATAATGTGCCTTATCTCATTTTGTCTTTACCAACATTTTATGAGGAATATTTTATTATTAGCTCCATTGTACAGCTGAGACTCCAAACTTTTAGAGACAGGTTACACAGGCTCTTGTGTTTAGCAGGAGTAAGGTCATGCTTATAATCCAGGTCTGTCTGCCTCCAGAGGCTGAGTGTTTTATCAATCTGCTAAATTTCTTTACAGTGGAGCCTATCAATAAATTTCATACCTAAGATACTACTTTGGTTGTTGTCACCAGTTTCAATTTTAACATTATTTTAAGAGTAAAGATAAATATTTCATTACTATATTCCTCCATTCTTCTATTAGTCCCTGCTTCACCATTTTGAAAAACTATATTCACTGAATTATTTTAAAGTGAGGTCTCATAAGATCATTAGTATGAGTACTAATAAAGGAAAAAAAAGTAGTGGATGAGTGGTGGAGGTAGAAGACGTTTGAGGGCAATCAATTATTCTAAGTGGTATTTGCCCCATTTTACAGATAGGGAAACTAAAGATAGGAGCTATTAATTAATCTGCCTATACTTATTCGTAAATACAGAAGTAAAGATCCTAAGCTTATTTCAAATCTAGTAACGCTTGCTCTACTCCACAAAACAGATTAAATAGTGAGTCTGTAAGTCTACAAGAAAAAAAAAAGATGACATTTTCATTTCAATTATTTAACATGGTACTGAATAGAGAAACAACTCCTTCAATAAATCTATGTTCCTGGATGATATTAATTTCCACCCCATAATTTCTGGTGTAGAAAGTGACAGAAGAACACACAGGAATATTACAAAAAACAAAAAGGAAAAGTGGACCATACATAAAATAAGCCATTTAAAATCATATTCAATTTATAATCACAGACCAAAGTTTGAACTTAAAAAATGGATTTTTTTCCTATCAAGATACTTTACACTTCAACTGAAGAGTATTAAAAGATAACTGTTAATAACATCCCCAGATTTAGATACCAAACCATTCATTCTGTTAAAAATGTATTGAGTATCCATTAGGAATTAAAAAAAAAAAAAGCTTTCTGGATGTGTTAGGAATACAAAGGTGATCACGACAGACATGGCCCCTGGCCTAGTAGAGATTATAATCTAAATGGTAAGAAACACATAGAATAATTAATTACACAAATTTTCATTTTGTTGAAATTGTGCTATGTGTCAAAAAGGGCTCCACAGTGCTAATGAAATCACGTGGTCTGAGAACCCTCAGAAAGTCTTCCATGAGGATAGGAGTTTGACCTGAGCTCTGAAGTCTGAGCAGAAATTAAGAGGACAAAGAAAAGGGAAAGAGGGTTTTAGACAGCACGTGGAAAGCTATGATGAGGAAAGAAACACTGGACGTTAGAAGGGAAGGAAAATGACCAACATGATTGAATGATGGAAAGTGAGGTAGGAAGTGGTGAGAAGAAGCTAGATTTCATAGACACTTCTAGACTCTGGTAAGGATTTTGGTGTTACAACCAAATATTTGGAAACCCTTTAAGGATTTTTAAGTATTTAAGTATTGAGGAACCAGAATGATATTTGCTTTCAAAACATTTGTCTGGCTCTAGTGGGGGAAAATAAATTAAGGGCAACTAGAGAAAAAGTTGGAGAGGAAGGAGGAAAGTAATTTCTATTTTAATTTGAGCTTGGAAGTCCCTCTGAAATATCTAAGAGGAGATATTAAATAAGCTATACACATTTGGAGCTCAAAGCTGGACTAGAGATAAAAAATGTGAGAGTCCTATGTGGGCCTTACTGTAATTCAGTTGTTTAGAGACAGAGTATATGATAAGAAAAAAGCAAGGTTTTAAGGTTTATTTTGAGGGTGCCATTATTTATAGGATGATAAAATAAGAGAAGCCACAAGAGTGTGGTTACAGAAACCTAGGAATGAAGGAGGAAATGGATAACAGGTTTGGATGCCCGTAAGAAGTTAAGTAAAATGAAAACCAGAAAGTGGGCAATGAATTTAGTGGCATAAGATCACTGGTGACACTCACAGGAGATATCACAGTGGACTGATGGTGGTGGGCAGACAGACAAGATGGCTGACACATGTATAGAAGAGTCTTAACGACTCTCAAGAAGGTATGAAGGGGAGACGAACCATGAGAGACTAAGGACTCTGAGAAACAAACTGAGGGTTCTAGAGGGGAGGGGGTGGGGGGATGGGTTAGCCTGGTGATGGGTATTAAAGAGGTCACATACTGAATGGAGCACTGGGTGTTATGCACAAACAATGAATCATGGAACACTACATCAAAAACTAATGATGAAATGTATGGTGATAAACATAACATAATAAATAAAAAAAAGAAGGTATGCTATAAGTAGATAAAGGAGAGAGAGACAAGGGATGTATTTGTATTGTTCTGCTTTTTTTTTTTTTAATCTTTTTCTTTTTTTTGAGAGAGAGAGAGAGAGAAAGAATGCAAATAGGGGCGGGGTGGGGGAGAAGCAGAGGGAGAGGGAGGGAGATAGAATCTTAAGCAGGCTCCACGCTCAGCATGGAGCCCTACATGGGGCTTTATCTCACAACCTTGAGATTATGACGGGAGTCCAAATTGAGAGTCAGACACTTAGCTGACTGAGCCACCCAGGCACCCCTGCTTTGTATTTAATTGGAGAAAATTGGTCTTATGTGGATGTTGATCAGAAAGATCCAAAATAGAGAGAGAGATAGCATAAAGTTACAGGTGATAAAAAGGATATTCATTAATGAAATTTACAAAAAATAGGAGAAAGTAGATTCCAAGAACAAGGAAAACAGAATCAGGAGGAGAGACACCTCTTTAGTTGTAACAGGAGGGAAGGAGACAATGCTGTGTTCTGAAGATAGATTTGTAACTTGGATAGTGGCAGGTTGAGGGAGTTCCCATTGAATGACTGCCACCTGCTAAATTAAATGAAAGCAAATGTCATCTGCTGAGTGTCTGGAGAAGAATGGTGGCGGCAGTTTCAGAAGGGTGAAGGTAATTTGCAACAGCCATTCAGAATTGGAGAATGAATTGACCAGTGAACCTAGTAAGATTTTTGAGAAATCCAGACACACAGCTGAGGTTGGTGATTGTAGTGTAGCAATCCAATTTTCTCTTGTGATTTTCTTTGTCTATGGTTTATGTGGAGACACAAAGAAAGCAGGCAGTTGAGTACATCTGAGGTCAGGATTTAATCAGATGACAAATCAAAGCAAGTGGATGGGACAAAGGAAAGGGAGGGTGGTCAATGGACTGGACATGCCCAAGAGGCTGGAGAAAGGTCATTAATTGAACAACCATGCTTGGAACGTAGAAGGTTATGGGGTAAGAGTAGGATGTTGAGTTCTTGATTTTGGAAGAACACTTTCATGAGGTTGTATGGTCTTGAGTTTAACTCTGAGAGTAAATGGTTGAAGAGAAATTGAAAAGGATGTTACTGCAGATAATGAGGTAAAGAAATTGAGAGGCCAAAAGGAAAAATTGAGAGGCCATGCTCTGAAGCAGTCATCACATCAATTCAATACAGTATGGTTCAATATGATAAATGGTTGTTGAAAACACTTAAGATGATGGCAGAAACTGGGTTAGAAATGAAAAATTATCCAGATGCCAAAAATCTTCAGTGACAGAGCAAATTATCCAGAGGCCAGTAGAAGGTAAGTAGAGAGTTGTCTTGACAGCTTTCATGAGCCGCAAAAAAGAAGCAGTGTTTACAAATTGGAGAAGGAGCAATAATCCAGAAACCGAAAAAGAGCACGGAAGCTACTATCCCAGTGAGAACAAACTGAACTCAGTAAGGCTGGACATAAAGTAGTATCTTTGGGGGAGAGGCTGAATTTTCATAGTACCGGTAGGGTGGTAGCAGAAACTCTCTGAGTGAAGGCTGAGGATATAAAGTCTTCGGTGATTGTGAAGCAGTGGATGCAGGGATTGATATAAAATACAGAACACAGGGGCGCCTGGGTGGCTCAGTTGTTAAGCGTCTGCCTTCGGTTCAGGTCATGATCCCAGGGTCCTGAGATCAAGCCCCGCGTCGGGCTCCCTGCTCCGTGGGAAGCCTGCTTCTCCCTCTCCCACTCCCCCTGCTTGTGTTCCCTCTCTCGCTGTCTCTCTCTCTGTGTCAAATAAATAAATAAAATCTTAAAAAAAAATTAAAATACAGAACACAGTCCTATAGAATAATAGATAAGAGAGGGTGTACAACATGGGAAGGGGGGCAGGAAATAAATGCTACACTTCAGGTATTGACCACTTCAAGAATAAGACTTTAGGGAAGGCCTCCAGGAAAATGGCAGCACATGGCTTAAAATCTGAAATTCCTGATCTAGTGGGCTTTTAAGTGGCACCAGAAAGTTCAATCTTGGAATTCTGGAACAAAAGAATCTTAACTAATGAACTAGTGGCTCACCATCCCCACCACAGCTGACTTGGGATAACGTTTATCATACACGAAATACTACCTCCTACCTTAATTTGTTAATTTGTTAACTTAGGTGAGTGTTTACTCTCAAGGTAAAAGAAAAAAATGTATTAACACTCTTTAAAAACTCTGTATCGATCTACCCCCCTAGAAAAGCAAGAGGAAATAATCAAGCATCTTTGGTAATCTGGACCTTATATAAAATTTTGAAGCGAAGTAATTCCTTTAATAGATTTACTACACATTTTGTTGTTTCTCAGTAAAAGTATTTGAAGGATTTAGTCTATGTTCCATGTCAGCAAGTTTTTAGTCAATTATAATTATTAATTACCAACTGCATTAACCTAAGATTATTCATATATTTAATTTATATTCCTTTTCTATGGTTTGAAATTGCCTGTGTGAAGGATCTTATTGTACATGTATCTTGAATTATGGATTATGTAAAAATACTTTTGAGATATAAATCCAGAATTTTCAGAGCTTAAAAAGAATTAGCACATTATTTTTTCCTCTACTTTCCCTTTGTATTCAAGAAAAGTGAGGTACAGAGAGGTTCCATCATGAGGGATGGTGTCCAAGTAACTTTAAGAAGAAGAAAATTGGGACTGAAATCCACACCCTTAAAAAAAAAAAACAACAACAAATGCACACCCTTAATTTCTGCTCATTCCCCATATGGAGGATTTCATCAGCATATTGTGAACAAACAGACATATCTTGCTCTCTACCATTTCATTTTTCATTCAACTTTGGCTCCATTCAACCTGTAAATAAAGATTAAAAGTAGAAAGCCTATGGTGGCCATGCTTTAGTTTCCTTCCATACGAAGGTTGTTTAAAATGCACTCAGTAAATTCTCTAGCAGTCAAAAGCTTTCACAGAAGATCTGCGTTATTTTAAGAATGGTGTTTTTTTCAACAATCTCTGAAGAACTAGATACTTAAACATTTATTGGTACAAGGTCATTGCTTTAGTGAAATAGCTTTAAGTTAACATAAATCAACTTAGCACCTCACACTGTATATCCCTACTCTAAGGAAGGACAGAGAAATCTGAAGTTGAAGGTCAATTTAACTTTTGCTTGTCTACACTTATTGAGGTAATATTCCAGTTCCCTGCACCTCTATTTTATGTTGGGTGTTTAAGATCAAATGGTGTTGCAAACATTGCTGGAAATGAATACACAAGTGGCAAAGAGACTGAAATGCAATGTGTTAGCTAAACAAGTTGCTTTTGTATTTGATGTGTTCACTAGAAATAAAAATGAAAGAGTCCAAAAGCCATAATTTTCAGTTAAGTACTAAAATTCTCATCAAGAGAAATTCTCCAGGGGGCTTTTGGGACCTGTGTGTATATTACACACACAACTACTCTATGTATTTAATTTTGTCAAAGCTTTATGAACAAAGTTGTCTATTGACCACAATCAAGAGGAATTGTGTTTTGAAGTATCTTTCTTTTGTTTTTCAGTGCTGGTAACAGCCTGCCCTGTACCTTCACTTCCATTACTTGTACTTTGTTGAGTTTATTTGTGGGTTAATTGTTAAAAGCATCTCGAATCATCAAAGAGCTGAAGATGGAATTAAAGGGGTTGTCTGCTTGATATCTGCCCTAGAAAAAAAGTTTTTCTATGCAAAAACTAAAATGCTCCATTCTTGAATTAAACCTTTGCCCTTTGTTTCATGAGCACCACTTCATTTAGTCAAATTGTTTAAACTTGAAGGTTTTAATACAGAAAAATAATCCTTTTTAAGTTGCCCCCAGCAAAACTTTCTCAAAAATGCCTCGAGAGAGAAGAAAGAAGGAGAGAAAAAAGATTGTCACCCGCTAAAAATACCTGCAGTATATAATTAGTTGATCTGCATATATAAACGTAGCCCAAAGGAAGAGCTTGGGCTTGCTAACAAAATAGATTTCTACTTAACTGAAATAAGGAGGCTTTCACAAGCAGTTCAAAAATGAAGCAACATTCTTTTTTGATTAATTCCCTTGACTAAAACAGTGAAGCGGGACAAAGAGAGAGACAGGAAACCTCATGTTAATTCCGGGAGTTCTAACCAGATACACTAGTGATCTGAGCTTGGGAGAAATGGGGCTGGAATGCTGTGTGAATTGCAAATCTCTCTTAGCAGAGTCTCCTTGGTGTTTCCAGTTTGTCCTCTGCTATGAGTCCTTTGGAAACAATTCTCACACATTCTTTTTTTCTTTCTTTTTCTTCCTTCCTTCCTTTCTTCCTTTTCTTTCTTTCTCTCTCTCTCTTAACTTTCTTTCTTTCTCTCTCTCTCTCTCTCTCTCTCTTTCTTTCTTTCGAGTATAGCTGACACACAATGTTACATTAATTTCAGGTGTACAACTTAGTGATTTGACAAGTTTACACCTATGCCATGTTCACCAGAAGTGTAGTTGCCATCTGTCCTGATACATCACTATTATGGTATCATTGAAATTCTAAAGGCTGATATTGAAATGAGGGACACAATGGGATTTTTTTTTGAAATCTGTTCTAAGTTGCTTTAAACACAGCTGCTTTGCCAAACTATAAGGTTTCATCAGCATCAACTCTAAGCAGATGATAAATATTACCAAAAAAACGTAGCAGCCTCAATGCTTGCTTAAAACGGCTTCTTTTTATTCCCTACTGTCTCCACTCCCACTCTGCTTTGGCGATCTTCACAATATTCCAAAATATAGTGAAGATAAAAAGGAGACTGTTGTGTTGGCAGCTCTGGAGAAGTGAGAAGGCAGATTTGAGTCAGATGGCAAGGGGAGAAGAAATTCCACCTGAGAGATGGGAAACATTGATTTTATCTTAGCAGGATGCTCAGCAAGTTGTGCATTAAGAAATGCAAAGAAAAACCAAATAAGCACTGTGGACTAAGAAACTTGGTTGCTAACAGTAGGTTGATGCCAAAGACACACAGCATCTCTTGACCCTTCTTTCCACTATGTGGGTTATTACTGAACAGACAATTATGTTTAGGATGGGGAGAAAAACAAATGCTTAAGCATGTAAATTGATTGCTGAGAACGCAAATATTTCCATTCTGCTTTGCTAAGGTCATTAAACACACACACAGGGAAAAAAAAAAAGCTACTCTTTCACAAATTAATTTTTCTCCTCTAGACTGTGCAGTTTCCAGTCCAACATCTGTTACCTTTGTTAGTCTGTGATCTGCCAGAGATTGTTCTTTTTACAAGGTCTGTCTAGAGAAATGTGAAATTTATAACTTTAACTCTTTGAATGTTATATAATTTTTAAGTCTATATTTCTTATTTAAGGAACGAGGTCATGTTAGGGACAATGCTGGCAATCTATTGGAAGGAAAGATGTAATTCTGTCCCCTTGTATCACGTATCACTTAGGGCTTGGGAAAGAATAATAGAAGACAATGTGCTTAATGTATTTTTTTCTGTGTTATGAGTTACTTAATGCCAAACATCTTTGAGAAGAGTAAGCATGCATGTCAACCTAGCACCACATATAAGAGGTCTCACCGAATAATGATGTCAAATGATGTTATTATGTTAAAACAAAATAAATAATAATTATAATACAAAAGGGGCAAGGGGCAAGGAAAGAACCTTCAGGAGAGAGGGGTCTATAGGATAGCAGCAAGTCAAAGCTCCTTGGGGTATGAGGACAGTGAAATTTTACATGACTGGAAAGTGATTTCTGGAAGAATATGGCTAATAGATTTGGGCTGGCAGCTGAACTGTTCAGAACTATTCAGAATTGAACTACTCCTAAAAAGTCGAGGGTAAAAGCAAGGGGAAAGGAAAGAAATGACTCACAGTTTCTGGATGCTGTGAGGTTACCATCAGGCAAAGGATTTACGATGATCCGAAAGATTCAACAGAGACACAACCTGGTTATTCCATTTCCATATGCCTTTTCCTATCATCTTTTGGGTCTGTTTCTTCCAGCCTGCCAGCTTGCTGACTAACTTATAGCTTACCTGGGGAACAAGCTGAGTTTGGATTCATTCATTATTTTTTAGGTAATACATTTTGTCCCAACTATGTGCAAGGTGCGGTTTGATATCCAAATAATGTATCACCTGTGGCTCTGGTTATAAAAAATTTACGCCAGTTATTCTAAAAGAAGTAACACAGTATGGCATTGAGAGAAAGCCTCTGAATGTAAGTCAGAATCGAGAGTCCCAGCCTGGACTCAGCCACACAGGAGACATGTGATCTGGAGAACGTTTCAACCTTCCAGGGTGTGCACATGCAAATTTACAAAATAAAGGGGAAAGATGAGATAAAAAGGTGAAAAACCTGAAGATTCAAAACTTCTATGATTCTGGAATATTTACTCAAGTAATATATTTGCAAGAGAAAGCAAGACATTCATTATGAAAAGAAAGCCATTGACTGCAGACTGAGAATATTCCTGACAGTCCTGTGGCCTTGAAAAAAATCACTGATTCCACAGATTACATTAGCTCTGTTGTTTTCACTGCAAGTGGTTCTGCTGACCCTGACTGATGGCAGTTCAAATTAAAGTACACGTACAAGAATCTTCAAAGGGAAGCCCAGTAGACCTCCAATATTTGTGACATTATGGAAGATTCTCTAGCACTCAAGGAAGGAGAACCAGGTTCTAGCCCTCATGACCACATAACGAAAGTATGATTTGAGGTCAGACACTTAACCTATCATGAATAAACACAATTCTTTACTTGTTGGAATACAGGTGACTATACTAGAAGTCTATTCTAATTCCAAACTCTGATTCTCAGATCACTCAACTTCCCCCTTGCTTCTCTTTACAGTTTTGTTACAACCAAATGATTGGGCGAAGATGAGTAGGTTGGTTTGGTATGCCTGAAGAACATGTTGTTTCATTACACTTTAACATTTACCACTTTTCTTCCCCCAACTTCGAATCCTTACGACTGTCTCTGTTGAACTGCAGAGAAAAAGAAATCTCAGTGAAGTGAAGTCATTGCATACTCAGATAAATATCAGAGTAAGTACAAGTGAGCCACACAATGGGCAACATGGAAGTGTCCCAAGGAGAAATATACCAACTTCTTCCTGTTCTTATTGTAATAACTTCACACCAATATCAGGATCAGAAAATCTACCCCTGGTTGAAGTTGATAACTCTGTATCCATTACTGATGCTGAAAGCTGAAATGGGGGCAAACTTGGAAATTAGTTTACAATTTTGTATGCTTATATAACAAATTCAAAAACCCCAGCTCAGAAATCAAACAGGACAAAAGAATTCTAGTTTAAAGAAGAGAATGCTATGCTTGCTTTTATAGTTATATCTACTGATTCCTGATGAACCAAGAAAGTAAAAATTCACATCAAAGAATATGTGATTAATTTTACACAGAACATTTTTTATTATCACTTAGGCTTTTCTGAAATTCAATTATGGTAGTAAACCTAACACACTTGCATTATTTTCCATTTCCTTACCCTGTTCATTCTCGTATCAATACATTTCCACAACACCTGCTATTCTTATAATCTATTCTGAGAATAAGGTATCAGTAGAATATCTTTAAACATTCTTTTTTTTGAATGGCTGCCCATTTTGATCTGTTCTCATTGTTTGTCAGGGATGTAATTGGTAGCACTCCTCAAGCAGTGATTCAAATTAGAGATAAATGGAAAGGTCAGAATGAGATAGTTTGTTTATTTATATTATTACTTGCCAAGGAAGTAGGCCATTGAAATTTGGGTGTTTCATCCTAATGACAAGGAACAAAATGAAATACATGAAGTATAAATGAATTGAAGGCCCCTTTGAGGGCTCACATTAGAAGGTCTGGCTGTGTTTCCTCAGACCTCGCTTGCCATTAAAACTCACGGGAGTTATGCCATTGTATGTAACAATGCTACACACTCACACTCACCCTTGCCATTGCTGTTCTGACTTATCTTGTCATTACCACTTCAAAATAACTCTATGTGTGTATCTTTTTTCTACAAGACATTCCACATTAATTTAAACTGAGAGGTTTGTATATATTTTAAATATACATATATTTCAATCACATTTAGTTATCTGCCAAAAATAATCAAAGGAAGTGTGTTTATAAAGATGTACCATAATACCCTGCGTCTTTTAACTGATGTCATTTTCTTTTATATTCTAAAATTTTATCTAAATATTTTATTTTTCTTTCTTTTTAAAAAATTAACATATAATGTATTATTTGTTTCAGAGGTACAGGTCTGTGATTCATCAGTCTTACACAATTCACAGCACTCACCATAGCACATACCCTCCCCAGTAAATAATTTTAATTATTTTCTTTTTAGGTCAATTTACCTTAGCAATATTTCAGAGTCAGTTGGTCTTAACATTTACTCGCCCACCTGTTGAAGGCAGCAATTCAGAAATTATAGGGTAAAAGCCCGTGGCATACCAGAGACAATTTGATAAAGCACTGGGAAATTTTAAGAATAAAACAAGAGTGGCGTAGACCTGTCTTCTAAATGTAATGATAGGGATAGTTTGTGGGGGTAAAAAAATAGAATCTATGTTCAGCATTTCCCTCCACTTGAGGTTTTCAAAGGACAATTTTCATGAACCTTCACTGGTATAAGGTTTTCTGTCAAACGCAAGGGTACACTGGTTTCACCATGAGTTTCTTCCATGTATATACTTTTACTTAGTTTAATCTTTGATTTATTTCATAATATCTCATTCAAAATTAATAAATTGTTTTAACTTCTGATTTCTTAGGTAGGCTAGTCAACTACTTCAGATATAGTGGTAAAACCTCATATACACAGTTTTTTCATTGTTCTGGCTATAAGCATACATATAAAGAAACTAACACTTTTAAATCAGACCATTTTTTAAATAAAATACATATCTCAAACATATTTCTTGGAAGCTGAAAAATCCTCCTTCTCCTACTTGCTAAATTTTCAAGACACGGTGTTTCTCAAGGAATAGAAATTTTGCCTCCAAAGGAACTGGAATAAATCACTTTATTAGAAGTTAGTAAGCATCTTGGGAAGAGAATGAGTCCCAGCATCATACTGTTCTTAACAAACACCCCCAAATAATTAATATATTCTGGTATTATCATAAAAGGAAGAGAAAGAGAAAAGAGAGTAAAGAGAAAGAAATATGAGTTTGCCTCTCTCTGTGTTTTTAGGTAGATTTTAAGTAATATCTTTTTATCACTGAACAGACAAGAGCAAAGAACTTCGTTCTCAAGGATACTGTGGCAAGTTTATTCAATCACTCTTCGTCCCACTCATGCATTCATTCATCCTTCCAGTCACTCACTCCCTTATTCATCGATCCATTCTTTCAGGAGAGGAGGCTGCATCTTTTCTCTTGAAGAAAATGTCATGCTGCTACAGCATAGTTTTGATTGCAAACAATTTCAATCTCTGATTGGGGCCAGCGCTTCATGAGCAGATTTTTCTGATTCCTATAACCCTGCTCCAATAGCTTGGGGACAGTTGGGCAATCCTTTTTGTTTGTTTGTTTCCATAAACAATTTTACCCAGAACATCACAGCAAATCCTAATAACGATGTGCAGAGAGGCAATGAGTAAGCTGAGGAAAAAGGGCTGGCCCAGGAGTCAGGAGACCTTTGGTTCAGTCCCTCTCCATTAATTCAAAGTCTTCAGATACTCAGACGCCAAAGTAGAGTCCATAATGGTTTTTTCTGGAACCCCTTTGGTTTGTTTGCCTCTTCCCTAAAGTACTGTCTTCTTCTGGAATGAGCTATAGCTAAAGAATAGTGACATTTAGAGATATAGCAGCACACTTTCTGTAGAACAAGTGAAAGAAACAAGGTCCGTTTCAAAAATGTTTTATCTGGAAGTCATACGGGAGCATTATAGAAATGTGTCATTGATTTAGGTGGGTTTCCTAAGAGCAGAGCAAGTGGGTGCTCTTAAGTGAAACCTGTAAGGAAATGAGGGAAGCAGGATAGAGCAGGGGGAGAAGCTAAGCAAGGATGCTCTCCCAGGTGTGAGTCTAACCTCAGCCTTATCCCTTGGGGAGCTAAGAAGCAGATATGGTACTATCAAGTGATCCCTCTTTGTAGTAAGAGGGCTGGTCTTTTGTAACTTATGTCAGTCATTCATTTGCTGTTGACTGCCCCTGGAAGGGAATAATCTCCAAGGAACTTCTAGTCAAGCTAGTTCCCTGCTGTTAAAAAGTAATTCTAGGGCATTCTAAAGTTGCTTCTTTTTAAATAAAATCAATACAGAAATGTTTTTAAATTTGAAAAAACCTTGATTTTGGATATGAAATGGAAGTTTCCCTTCTTTTTCCATTTCTGGCATATCTAAAATTATAGAAATGAAAGCAATGTTTTAACATCATATTCTAAAACTTTTTAAGTAACTCTCTGAACTCTCATAAATTCAAATTCAATGCGGCATACAATGACAGATACTTTCACCCATGATATATGCAGTCTCTTATAAAAGAAAAAAATACTCATTTACTGACTAAGGTAAAAGTAAAGATTAGTTGAAATAATGAATATCTTCAAAGTAAAATATATTAACAAATTGACTATTCCTTTAATTCATGAAGTCTTTTTTGAGTAAGTTAAAGTAGGAAGAATGGATTATGATGTCCCTTTTTGACGTTTTGTGCTAATTGATTTCATTAATTTTAAGAGTACTGGTCCTTATTTTAGCACAGAGTTTGTTAATGTCTTTACTGATGGGGTATGATAATAATCTTTGCTTAGAATTATACAATTGTGATTTATAATACCTAATATTCAGATAATTATTAATACAATGTTAAACTTAATTTTCATTTTATTTTTTAAGATTTATTTATTTATTTTTTAGAGAGAGATCATGTGTGAGCGATGGAGGGGCAGAGGGAAAGAATCCCAAGCAGACTCCCTGCTGGGAGGGAAGCCTCACAAGGGGATAGATCTCAGGACCCTGAGATCATGACCTGAGCTGAAACTAAGAGTCAAATGCTTAACCGACTGAGCCATCCAGGGCCCCAAACTTCAATTCCTTTTTAAAAGAAATAGTTAAATTACTAATGACTTAATAATTATTTTGGATAAGGCTTTTACTATTTTTTGTTGATAGCAGAAGTCATTTGAATCAATTTTGAAAATGTAATTGCCATGTTTTATTTGCATGGTGATTCTAAATAATGTAATTATTAAAATATCATAAATATTTTAAAAATAATAGTAATTCTAGAGTAACCAACAGGCTCTATTAAGATTTCATTAGGTCCTCTTACAGTCCATTATAGGGGTAATAAAAAATATTATAGAAAAAAATTATTCCTAGCTGATATGTGAGTTCTCTAGCTTGCTTTGAAAAGGATGACCCCTTAGCATCAACATCAACAAAAAACTCTTGAGGACAATCCTGTGCCTAATTTGCACAGTAAGTCCAGCATTTAGCAGAGTGTGATGCTAAGTGGACAACCTGGGAAATGATTTTACTCCTCCAGATACCATTTCTTCTTTTACAAAATATAAAACTCCTCCTAAGCTCCCTCTAATTTATCCATTAAATCAAGTTGGCTTAAAGATCTCAAATTGGCCTCTGAGGATGAAAATTCTGATGAAGTTTGAAAACACAAAATGAACTTACAGGGTTGTAAATCTAATGCAAAATTTGGAAGTACAAATAGCAAACTTGAGAAAGGCTCCTTTGGCAAGATGATGTGAAGGTACTGGAAGCACAATCCATTTTCTCTTATCTTTTATCCTGAGCTAAATGAGGTGTCTATTTCCATTACTAAGCTTTCTCTTAAAATATAATCCAAAGAAATATAAACTTAACACTTCATTAATTTTTAGCCAATTGGAAGATAGTAAACTAAGACATTCTTCATTGCTCTAGTCTTCAAATTACTTTATTATTCTTTGTTTGTTTGTTTGTTTTTATTGAAGTAGAGTTGAACACAGTTGAAGCAAAGTTGTAATGCAATGTTACATTAGTTTCAGGTGTACAACATAGTGATTTGATAACTCTTTACATTCTGCTCTGCTCATCACAAGTGTAGCTACCATGGAGTCACCATGCTATTACACGGCTATGACTCTACTAATTGACTTTATTCCCTATGCTGTACCTTTCATCCTAGTAACCTATTTATTTTATAACTGGAAGCCTCCACCTCCCTGCCCTCTGGTAACCACTCATTTGTTCTCTGTATTTATAGGTCTGATTCTGCTTTTTTTATTTATTTGTTTTGGGGTTTTTTTTAGATCCTACATATAAGTGAAATCATATGGCATTTGTTTCTTTCTCTGACTGACTTATTTCACTTAGCATTATACCCTCTAGGTCCATCCATGTTGTTGCAAATGACAAGATTTCTCTTTTTTTTTGAAGATTTTATTTATTTATTTGAGAGAGAGTGAGAGTGAGTGAACATATGCAGCAGGGGAGCATCAGAGGGAGAGGGAGAAGCAAGTTCCCCGCTGAGCAAGGAGCCCGATGCAGGGCTTGATTCCAGGACCCGGGGATCATGACCTGAGCCGAAGGCAGACGCTTAACCGACGGAGCCACCCAGGTGCCCCGCAAATGACAAGACTTCATTCTTTTTTTTTTTAATTTTTTAATTTATTTATTAGAGAGAGAGAGAATGAGAGAGAGCACAAGACGGAAGAGGGTCAGAGGGAGAAGCAGACTCCCTGCTGAGCAGGGAGCCCGATGTGGGACTCGATCCCGGGACTCCAGGATCATGACCTGAGCCGAAGGCAGTCGCTTAACCAACTGAGCCACCCAGGCGCCCCGACAAGATTTCATTCTTTTCCTCATTCTTTTTTTATGGCTGGGTAATATTCCATGTTATATATATTATGTATATAATATATATTGTATAATATATGTGTGTGTGTGTGTATATATATATATATCTTTCACATCTTCTTTATCCTTTCATCTACCAATGGACACTGGGTTGTTCCATACCTTGGCAATTGTGAATAATGCTGCAATAGATATGGAGATGCATATATCTTTTTGAATTAGTGTTTTTGTTTGTTGTTTCCTTTTGGTAAATACCCAGCAATGGAATTACTAGATTGTATTGTATTTCTATTTCTTTTCCAAGCACTTTTTAAATTAAGCTGCATCATCACTCATTTTTGCTTTTTACATAGATATTAACTAGTTAAAAACTTACCTTCCAAAATCATATAGTATTAGTTCAAATCCCAGCTCTACCACCTACTATACCTGCAAGACATTAGGCTATGTACTTAACTGTTCTAGGATTAAGCACTATTATTAACTTACAGATAAAATTAAGAATAGCATCCATTTCAAGGAATTCTGAGGATTAAATAAAGACTGCTTAGAAGTACTATGTCTCTTGCACATAGTAAACATCAAACATTTCTTCTTTTACATGTTTTTACTCTTATATCTGTTATTATGATGCTCTTGGAATTTTTAAAAGCTAAATGCTTTTCTTGCATCTTGTTATCAGTCAGTTTGGTCATTAAAACCCCAACTGCTTGTCAGTGCTATATATTGATGGTATCAACCTCAGAGATTAGATGGCTATAATGAATTTTAGTTATTTAGATATTTTAATTTGCAATAATATTAATTAAAACGATGGTTGTAATTTTAATCATCATAAGCCATGAGTCTACTAAAGTCATTGTTCCTCTTAACATTTCATTGGTCTTCCTGTCCAATTACTGTATATATTATATCTTTGGCTTGAAAGTTCTTGCTATATATCTCTACAAGGCTAAATCCAGCTCATCTTGCCATGCCACATCAAATATAATTCTTTCACGAAAACTTCTCTGCCATTCCCTCTAACAGGCTCTCTCCCTCATTTCATAAATAACTCTCATGTCATTTTTTTACTTTTAACTTTGTATAGTCTAGTTAGGTACTGTATTAATTTTCTCTTGGTATAGCAAATTCCCACAAGTATGGTAGCTTAAAACAACACAAATTTATTATCTTATAGTTCTGTAGGTTAGAAGTCTGACATGGGTCTCATTGGGTTCCAAATCAGGTTGTCAGCAGGGCTGTATTCTTTTCTGGAGGCTCTAAGAGAGAACACGACTCTTTGTCTGTTTTGCTTTCTAGAGACTCACATTCTTTGGCTTATGTCCCCATTCCTTCATTGTCAAAACCAGCAACAGTGGGTCAAGTCCTTCTCATAGCACTCCACTCTGATCTTTTCTTTTGCCTTCCCCTTCTACCTTTAGGAACCCTTGTAATTGCTTTGAACTAATACAGATAATCCAGGATAATCCGCCTATTTAAGGTCAGCTGATTAGCAACTTTAACTTTCCTTTGTCACTTAACATAATATCTTCATAGCTTCTGGGGACATTTTTGGGGGGCCTACCAGAGTCATAAACAGAAGAGATATATCCTTATAATTATTAAATTTGTAATCTAGTTGGGTGAGAGAGAGATACAGGTAAGGTGAGTAAACAACTAGCCAAAAGAATGACTATAAGTAATGATGATACTTGTAAAAGAAATAAGCCAGATAAACTGTGAAGACATTAAAAGTGAGGGTGTATAGATAGGCAGGGTAGCTATCACTAAAGAGGTGACATTAAAAAATGAGATAAAAAAGAGATGATTGGTGTTCATGTGAATAGCACACAAGGTAAAAACAGTAAAGGCTGAGAAATGGGAATGAAGAATAGCTTTCCAGACTATAAGCATTATACTACAAAGTTCAAAAGGCAAAAAGAGAAGTTGGCTTATTTGATGAACCACAGAGAGCCCACAGAGTTGTAGTACAATGGGCTTGGGGGAGGGCAGAAGGTGATAATCTTGGAATAGTGACCAGGGTCATATCACTTTGATAAGAACCTGGCTTTTATTGGAGAGGCCATGGAAAGTTGGTAACAGATTTAAAACAAAGAGTTATTGTTATTATTGTGTACTTTTAAGAAGATCTGACTCTTTTGTGAAGACTAGATTGGAAAGAGCCAAGAATGGGAGTGGGATGATGATGGAGACATCTATAAAAGTCAAGCCATTAATGGTTAACTTTTTTTTTTTTTAGTAGAAAATACCAAGTATTATCAAGGTTGTGGAGGAACTAGAACCCTCATACGCTACTAGGAATGTGACTAGGTCAACTGACCACTACTGGTAGAAGACTGCTTGGCAATATCTACTAAAGCTGAGCATGTGCATATTCTATGACCAAGCAATTCTACTCCTAGGTATAACAGAAATAATTTCCAGTAGAAATGAGTACATGTGTTCACCTAAAGATATGTTCTAGAACCGTGCTATCCAATATGGTAGCCACTATTCACATGGGATTATTTAAATTTAAATTAATTAAAATTAGCTAAAATTAAAAGTTTTTAGCCACATTTCAAGAGTTCAATAGCCAAAGGTAGCTAGTGGCTACTATATTAGACCGTGCAGATATAGAACATTTCTATCATTGTAGGAAGTTCTATTGGACTGTGCGGTATGCTAGAATGTTCATAGTGGCATTGTTAGTAATGGGCAAAAGTTGGAAACTACCTACATGTGTGTCAACATTAAAATGGAAAAATAAATTGTGACATGTTCACACAAAAGGATACTATGCAACAATGATAAGGAATAATCTATATCTACAGGGAATAGTATGGGTGAATCTTATAAATATGTTTGGGTAAAATGTCAGACATAAAAGAGTACAGACTATAAGATCCCACTTATATAATGCATGAAAAAGATAAAGCTCATCTATTGTGTTAATTTTAGGACAGTGGTTATCATTAGTGGGTGCAAAGGTGGTGACTAGGAGAGATCATGAGGGGTCATTTGGAGGACTGGTAACATGTTGTTTCTTGCGGGTATTGCTTGCAATGCCTGTATTCAGTTTGTGAAAATTTATCAAGCTATTTATTTATAATATGCAGTTTTCTGTAGATGTATTATGCTTTAAATTAACCCTAACATAATTTTAATGTGAATTAAAAATGTAAATATTAATTTCTTCTTTATTGCTAGAAAGGGTAAGGTATTTAATTTCTTGATTTAAGCAAGAAAACACAATGGATTCCTCCAGGTACCACACTTTACTAAGCTGTTCTTTTTCACTTTTTCAAATAGGGCATGCAAGGTGTCTAGGTGACACTGGGGGATTTGAGAGTATTTCTTACCACCAACCCCACCATCCCACACCAGAAGACACCTCTAGTGAAATACGGCAGCCATGACACCATCACAGATAGACAGGAAGGGTGGTATCAATGGAGGCCCACTAAGGTAGCACAGTTTGCCCAATGTCACATAGCAAATCAGTAATGGGAAATCCAATCCAATCCATATCTTTTCTATGCAGTCTCTCCAGTATATTGCCTCACCTTTCTACTCTGAGTTTTTGGCCCCAAAGCCAATAATTTATGGCATAGATTGCCATTGGATACAATGAAAAATGTAGACACATCAAATAGAGAGTGGAGTGTGGAGAAACTCAATTTAAGGCCAAAATTAATCGAAGTGTCTCAGGATCTGACATTGCTAGAAGAAACATTACTGTGACTCTCAATTTATTCCACCAAGAAAGTGCAGTGTAATATGTTTTAATGCACTTTCTGTAGGTCTGCAATGCAAGTTTGATTTGTTTTTCCCAGAAGCAATTTACTTTTAAATTCCAAAGCCTAAGACGTCATTGAAGAATGTTTTGGACTACTTAATCATGGGATTAAACTGAGAAACTGGCAAGAATAGTTTGTGTAAAATTAGGCATTCACTAGTCTGAAGGAAAGGAGGAATAAAACTCTCAAATACTTGCAGTCGCATACTCAAACTTAGGAAGTGGCAAATGGCACAGAATGCTCTGATGAATGACGTGTGTCTGAGCAAATGTGCAGAAAAGAAGAGCACCTACTGGCCTGATAAAAGGCACACAAGAAAGCCTTAAGCCCAGTGATTTAAGGATTATCTCCCTTGTGTAGTTTGTAAAATGACAGTCATATATTTGGGTTTGAATTAATGACTCATGAATTAAAATGTAATGGGGAAATAATGTTCCCTAGAAGCCAAGTAACAGTTGAATTTTGAGAAGAACAGCCAGGCATAGTCCACTCTCAATTACTTATTCCAGGTTTCTATTTCCTAAGGACAATAAAAAGGGATACACTTTCCACCAAAAGTCCGATGTGTCCTGAAGCAAAGGGAAAGGGGAAAAAAAAGCAAGAACTTCATGATAAATGAAAACATCCCTAGTTATTTTTGATTCTCTGGTTCTGATATCAAAATCTCAGACTGAGACTTAGTTGTTAGCCTACTTTTCAGTGTCTCTAAATTATAAAATGTTCTTATTGTTCAGACTTTCTCTTGAAATCGTTCTCTATTTTCCAGAGAATAATTCTGTAGGAAGCTGTCCTGATATTCTGGCACTACTATATATACTATATATATATATATATATATACACATATATATATAGTATATATACATGTATATATATAATATATATATATATATTAGTTGTAGTCTCTAATATGTAGTTTGCTTATCATGTAATAATGAAAACATGAGTTAGTTGAAAGCAGAAGTGGTGCTTAAATTTATGTGCGTGGTTTATAAGTCTCTGTTTGTTAGCTTTGCTTTATGTACTTGGGCACTGAGTAACTGTTGTCCTGGCATGTGCTGGGGTCAATGTAAACAACACCGATTACTTTCCAATAGCTCTGCAGACCATTTCTAGGTATAGAAACAAACCCGAAAAACAGACTGAAATAACCAGAGCTTACACAAGAATTCATGGTTATGAACTAAAAATACAAATACAACATTCTAGGACAACTAAAAATAGTAAAAGTTATAGAAAATGAATCAATAAACTTTTCATAGTCTAATCAAAATTTTAGAAAAATAAGAGAAAACTCAAGTTGTGCCTAGATGCTTGTATTTCATGAAAGCTTTCTCTGAAAACACCTATCCATCTATCCATCAAAAGAAGCAATAAACCTGACTGTTTAGATAATGGATTTTATTTTTTTTTTTAAGATTTTATTTATTTATTTGAGAGAGAGAGAGAGAGAATGAGAGAGAGCACGAGAGGGAAGAGGGTCAGAGGGAGAAGCAGACTCCCCGCTGAGCAGGGAGCCCGATGCGGGACTCGATCCCGGGACCCCAGGATCATGACCTGAGCCGAAGGCAGTCGCTTAACCAACTGCGCCACCCAGGCGCCCTGGATTTTATTTTGGTAGAAAAACCATAAGGGAATAGATAAACATACACTTTGCATTTGTATTTCTATAGGAAGCCAATCTATGCTAATCATAAAGCACCACG
The DNA here is from genome assembly GCF_003265705.2 of Callorhinus ursinus. Lineage (NCBI taxonomy): Eukaryota > Metazoa > Chordata > Mammalia > Carnivora > Otariidae > Callorhinus > Callorhinus ursinus. The sequence goes on along the minus strand of NW_027397063.1, from coordinate 134,560,647 downwards.
AGTCTAGGCACCGGATATCCCTGGAAGAGGACTGAAGAATCTCATAAGAGAATTAGTTGAAGGGAGAGTTACTCTTTATTGCTTATTCTCTCATACTCTTGGAATTTTGTAGTATCACATCACATTGATTATTCTAGAGAGTCACCTTCCACTGTCTATCCAGTGGTAGTTTATCTGAATTATAGGCAGAGAACCCAAAATGATATAATCTTGCTGATCAAAACCTAATTGGTGATAGAAAGAGTCTTAGGTAAAAAGAGAAAATTTGTATTCTGTTTTTATGAATAACTAAATCTTGAATAAATGCTATCTTTTCAATTAGCTGGTTTGAACACAAGAGGAAACATAAATTTAGTTAGGCAAAAATAAAATGGGACTTGATTGAACCACTGCAAAAATTATCATGGAATTTATTAAAGTTCTATTGCAGGAAAGGCCTGTGTTCTTCAGCCAGAAAGGATTCAAATTTCTATGTTTAAAAATAAAGCTTTTGTGTTCTGATAACACAACAAATAAATATACAAATCATAGTGTTTAAATTAGCCATTTTCATTACCTAATACTTAACATTAACATTTACTTAAAATATGAGGAGTAGGGAAAAGGAATCTGATTCTTTGAATCTGTCCAGATTCACCCAGAGAAGTTCACTGATCTCAACTGTCCCTGATTTTCATCTACTAGCACATGTCTTTTGAGCTGCTAACCTAGACACACAGTCTGGTAAGTATTCTGAATACCAACGCAGTACAGTTGAGAATCTTTTGCACATATACACAGGGAAAAAAGTTGAAGAATGATCATGGCAGCATTGCTGACAACAGTGGAAAACTGCAAACAAATACCCATCATTAAAAGACAAGATAAACAATTTTACATTGCATGTTAAATGAATGAATGAGACCCACATGTACAAATACAAATCTCAAAACCTTGAAGTTCGATTAAAAAAAGAATGCCAAAATATATTTTGATGCTATTCAAAAATTTAAAAAAACATGCTGGCTAATACTACATATCGAGTTGATCAATTCTGGCCTGGGGCCCAAATCTGGGCTGACACCTCTTCGTGAGATAAAGTTTTATTGGAACAGGGTTACCTCCAATCGTTTACACTTTGTCTATGGGAAGAGGTGAGAAGGTACAACAGATGATTTTTAGCCCCCAAAGCCTAAAATACTTAGTATTGAGCCTTTAAATAAGAGTTTGCTGACTCCTTCTCTCCATGCCTCTAGGGATGTGGTGAAGGGAAACAATCTGTGAGGGCAGGGTACTCACTACTTCAGGAGAGAGGACAGTTGCCCCTGGAGAAGGAGACAGGGCTAGAACACTTGATGTTTGACTGAACACTGTCAATCCAGGAAGAGAGTACAAATCTCTGATATCTTTTTTATCTTGTTGGGTGACAATGGAATGCATTTTCTTTTTTATTTTACTAAAATTTCTTGCTTTGGGAAAATTATGTTTCAGATTACATAAAACAATCTTAATTTAAACTCCACTATGTCACATTCTCGTTATATAGGTTTTTGATAGTAAAATCAAAACTCATGCTTTTGAGAAAGGCAAAGGTAGCTACTATGGAGAAAATACTATTTTTTGAAAGGCTAAATTAAAAACAACTAATTGAGGCTTACTCAGCGTGAGGGAAAATAAGGGAGCCTATCATGTTTTCAGAGGATGTCAAGTAAATAAAAGGCATACTGATAATTATTTTACTAATCATATCTGATGTCTGAAGAAATTAATCAATATTTATGGAATGGCTGATTGATTGCAGCATAATAAATAGTGATTTGCTTATCCCAACACAATCTTTGTGAAGAAAATCAAACAAGTTGAATTTTATTCACACTTTTCAAAACATCTATGTTTACAGATTGTCATCATCAACAACAAAACTCTTATAAGTGCATGGTTGATATCAAAATGCAAGTCTGGATCACTGAGAAATTCTAGCAGCAGCATTTAAGTGGTATCTAAGGTCAACTAGAAAAATAAAAAAATTAGTAAGAGAAAACTCACAGAAAAAAGGCAGATGTGAACAAAAGATACGAAAAAAACTCACAGTTAGGAAAAAATTAAAATGAGGATTATATTTTACCCATTAAGTGAGCACAACTTTTAAGTTGGTAATTTAAGGAAGGGATAGAAAAATCCTACTGTATGTAGTTGGTGGAGGAGAAGATTCATATAACTTCTCTGGGAGGTAATTTAGTAGTTACTGACTTAAGTTTTTCATGAAAAATAACGGAACTTGAAACTTAAATGAGGTTTTCATTATAGGACAGTAGAACATCCAATGTGAGAATGATTAATTATATATCTTTCTCACTCTTCATATCCATTTACATATCTCTATATAGGTAAACCTGAATCAGAAGGTTGCTAAAACAATGCACCTAGTATTAAGGAAAACTTTCTGTAAAAAGATCTAATCTGACACTGAGTACGACATACATCAGGTGTGCAATAAACCTTCACTACATGGACGAATAGAGGAATGGGTAGATGGGTGTGTGGGTCGTTCAATAACATATTGGCACTAAGAGCAGCACTGAAGTAGATTACTGAATCTACAATGATTCCATTTCTTTTCAAAAATTATTTCAATTAGTTTATACTCTTTCCCCATTGGCCCATATAGATATACTTCTCACCAAGAATATCATCTTCCAAATTGGAAGACAACATTGTATTAATAAACCCACTTTTCTATATTAAGTATGCTGACCAAAAGCATTTCCTGTTCCTGATGTTTTCTTTCCCAAATGCATAGTGACTTCTACTTTCAGATTCAATCAAGAGTAATATAAATTTAAGAGAACACCCAATTGCTAAATTCAATTTGTGTCTTTCAAAATATGCCTTTTCAAAATTTAGAAATGCAACACATTTTAATTAAAAAATAAAGAATAATAAAAGATTAACTAACAAAACAGAGATATTTGATATCTGCTTTATTTTCCATTTATCAGTTTTTTAATCTGTATATCTATTTAGGTGCCAACTGGGGCCGAACATGACTTATGTACTCTATGTCAACTATTATGGCTCATAAAAGTTTTTTGTGCATAAAAATGACTTTTTTAAATGTTCATCTTTTGGTAAAAAATAAAAAGCACTGTAAATTATGAGCATTTGTAATAATATCTTTGTATTAAATTGTTTCCAATCACTGCAAGAACCTTTGATTTCTGGGTTTGGCTGTGTTAAACTTCAACAAAGCAAACAACCGTCAAAGGAATGCTTAGAGGTTGTGCCAATTAACAAAAATATGTTGATTTTATATCCAAGTGATAATCACAGCAGAGGCTCGCTGAAATGTTCACCAACATCTGTGTTCTCTTTCTCCTGGGCATACAAACAGATTACATTTCCCTGCTCGTCTGTGTTTAAAAGATTGGGTCATATGATGGATTTCTGTCCAAAGAAATGTGTGAGGGAGGATGCACATGGCTTGCTACTCAGACAATCTTCCATGCTCTCTCTATTCCTTTGCCTGCTAACTGGAAAGAAGTGGATCCAGAGGAGGACTCAGAGGCCCTAAAAATGACCAAGCTATATGATGGAAAAGGCCTGGATTCCTGAATGTGGGCACGTACCCCATACCCTGACCATATGGACCATGACATGGTTAAACATTCACTTTTACTGAGTTATGGCAGGGAACCAACAATAGCCACAGCAATGCTAATGCATGCTATCTCATTTAATGCTCTCAACTCTCTGTCTTTAATTTTAATTCTAACCCTATTATAACCAAGAACAAACTCAGGCTTTGAGGGATTAAATTAATTGCCTTCAGGTTCTCGCCAGATGTCACTTAAGTCTGTACTTGTAAACATCACAGTGTATTGTTTCCAAGGAGAAATGTGGAGGATAAGAGGAAGAAAAAGAAGATATGCTTCTGGTTTGGAGTGTTTAACACTGCAAAGAGCCTACAAATAATGGCAGTTGCAGGGTACCTGAAGCAGGTGATTTTAGGGCTTGGGTATGGGTGAGAAAGAGAATGCAAGTAGGAGGCTTTGGAACTGAGAATTACCCCATGTGACCAGACGGATGGTTGTTCCTGCATCTAAAGTAAAGTGATGTGACAATGAAATCTGCCCTAAGCTTGTGCTGCAGTTGGGGAAGGGAGAGCACAACCCTCCACCCCCCCCCCACCCTGCTGCCAGCAAATGGCGAGGGAGATGGGAAATGCACATGAACAGGCTTCTCATCAACTGTGACTGGATGATGTTTTACGCCAATGCAGGAGCTGACTGAGATACTACTTCTCGTGCTGTCTTTCCAAACATCAGTTCTCACAATGAAAAAAAAAAATATATATATATATATTCTGGGAGCATGCAAATGGTAAGAGCAATGAAAAAAAGACAAAGAGCTTTTAGGGTCATGAATAACACTGGACCAAACTCTCAAGTGCACCCAGTCCCAAGAAGTTATTTTAATCTGGTTCATTTGGGAAGCATCAAAGCTTAAGTGTTCTTTTGGAAGGAATTTCTAATGATGGGAAGATCCTGAAACGTTCATCTCTATGTTCATGTGTAAAATAAGGATTATCTCTGAAACTATTCCACTTTTAAATTTCCTATCAACTGAGAGACAAATGAGCATATCTGTCTATATGTTAGATGCATTTACTCTATGACCCTGTAATTCAAGTCATCAAAATAGAAAAAAAATATATCATCATGTTTCTGTAAAGATATTCTTTGAAGTATTGTTTCCACTTTTAGGGGTGTTAAAGGATTCAAATGATATGATACATACAAATAACGTGGGCTTTCAATAAATGGAAGTTTTTAAAATATAAATTTTTAGGGGCGCCTGGGTGGCTTAGTCGTTAAGCGTCTGCCTTCGGCTCAGGTCATGGTCCCAGGGTCCTGGGATCGAGCCCCGCATCGGGCTCCCTGCTCGGCGGGAAGCCTGCTTCTCTCTCTCCCCCTCCCCCGGCTTGTGTTCCCTCTCTCGCTGTGTCTCTCTTCGTCAAATAAATAAAATCTTAAAATAAAATAAAATAAAATAAAATAAAATAAAATACAAATTTTTATTGTTTTCATTAGGGTAAAAATAGAGATGGTTAAGTAAATTATAGTGTATCCATGCAACTGAATACTATGAAACTATTCAAAAGAATGAGTTGGATCTATATTACATATTGTCAGTCAAATTTCACATTGCCAAAAATATTTATGATGAATTTCTATTCATAGTGTTTAATTTGGCATAGAAAAATGGTTGGACATATAGTTTACTCCATATACTTTTGAGTATTTTAATTTCTTACAGTGAGAATTATATAAATGAAAGATAATTTTTAAAACTATAATGTTAAAATTTTTAAAACTATAACATTAGAACTGCCTTGTTTCCAAGACCCTAAGCTCATCTTGCCTTAACTAGGCATACCTAATTTCCAAACAGCCACTTGGTTTTTTCAAGAAATACTCATTTTGAGGCCTTATTTTCTGCAAGAAGGAGCACATAACAAAGAACTGAGTATTAATTATCTGTCTTCCTAAATAACATTAGTTATTTCTAAGTTCTTATAGTTCACTAGAAGCTGCTCCACAAAATATGGAAAACAAGATACCAACTCTGAATCTCTCTATAGCACAACATGGTTTTCAGAGGGACCAATGCTTTCTAGAAAGTCCTAACTCATGCATTTTTTGGGCTGTTGTACCAAGAATCCTATAAAAATACTATTTTTAATAACATGAATAAAGTTTTTCAGAGTTAGTTGTAACATATTCACTACATTTTAAATTAGGCATCTAGTTCTCAGGCATAATATAAATATATATTAAGCTTAAAGAATGGCTTTAGTAAATTTATCCTAAGCAAATAACAGCATTATGCATAGTGTTGAAAACTAGAAACACTACTAATGTCCAATAAGAGGGAATTAGTTAGATATTATGGCAAATGAAACCATCAAGTGACATATTAATATGTAAAGGAGTTCATGATATACTACCTCAAGAAAATAGCAGGTGCTACAATATATAGCATATAAAACCATTTATATATCTCTATATATGCATATGTCTGTACATATGGGAAAATATTCATTATCAAAGAAACGAACTTGGAAAAATATACACACAAAAAAATAAGTAATATGTTTCAATAGGGAGAATTTGTCTTATTACTTAGGTGTATTTGGTTTCTAAAATAAATAATTAACGTGCTATAAAAATCAAAAGTAATAAAAAATAAGTCCTTGTATGTCATGAATCTGTAGTTTGGGAGGAAAAAAAGCTTTCAAGAATGGTAAGAGAAATATTGTTTTGCTTACTTTAATTTTTATTAGTTTTATCTGAGAATAAAAAGTTATAAACACACACACACACATACATATATAAATGGGTGTTTTTATGTTTATCTGAAATTTCACCTGGAAGACTTGTGAAATGCCAAACAGTTGCAAACTGGTTTGAATATTTCAACCATTTACTTAAATAGAAATAACCTACTATGACATATAAATATCTAATGCTTCCTCGGAAACACAAAGAAAGTCTAGAATAAGCTTAATATTAAGTCAGGAATAAAAGAATTATAACTGAGATACAGAGAACGTTACAGCAAAAGAGATCACCTATCTCTAATTAGACCTTACTTACCATGCCTCTTGACTTATCCATCCAAATCACCTTGCCAAGATTACTATCTTTCTAAGGAAACATTGAGTTAATTATCATCAGGATTAAAAGAATCATTTCTGTTAACTAAGTGTACACTATAATCCAGGAACTATGCTATCTCTTTACATAGCATAGTAAAGATGTAAAGAGATCTCTTTACATCTTTAACCATAATGGCTTATTGACTCTTTTAAAGAAATTTAAAATGATATTTCCTGGGTAAGAACACAAGCAAATTCCATAATACATTATGTTAATATAAAATGAAATAAAACAAAATCTGAAAATGTCTAATCAATGAAAGAAACACTGAAGAACCAACATGGAGGCGGTAACAGGGATGGAATCATTATTTTAAACAGATGTTGCCTATGCACTTTTTCTCCCTCCAAAATTCCTGAGATGAATGTTCTTTTCTTCATTTACTAGAAAGCATTTCAGCTTAGCATTGTTGTTTTCACAGGAAATTACAGTCCATTGTATTAATCATCACAGTCATCAAACCTGAAAGAGGACTGTCCAGAAAGTGGATGCTCTCCCAATCCCTCAAAATTTGTGACAAGTTAGGAACACTCTGGGAAAAACAAAAGATGTCAGCTATGAAATAAGCTGCTTCCCATTGCCTTTTATTAAAAACAAAACAAAACAAAACAAAACCTTAATCAATCACATATGAGATAAACTTTTAACTTGAGAAGTGAAAATTGGCCATAAGTACTGACATAAAGACCCATTACTAGTAATAAATCAATGCTTTATTGTCTTATCCTAGAATAAAAAGTTATGCACACACGTGCACAGACAAATGTTAAGCACCTATAACAAACACACACACACACATACACACACACACACACACACAGTGTGTCTATGTAGATAAATGAAACAAATCTAACATCTAGGTATTTTTAAAAGTTATTCTTATTATTGATTTTTATTATTATTACTGATACAATAAGAAGAAGAATGCAAAAATAGTGGCGCCTGGGTGGCTCAGGCATTAAACGTCTGCCTTCGGCTCAGGTCATGATCCCAGGGTCCTGGGATTGAGCCCGCATTGGGCTCCCTGCTCAGCAGGAAGCCTGCTTCTCCCTTTCCCACTCCCTCTGCTTGTGTTCCCTTTCTCACTGTGTCTCTCTTTGTCAAATAAATACATAAAATCTTAAAAAAAAAAGAATGCTAAAATAACGAGAATAAATTTCTATAATGCCAAAGACGAAATCTATATTTAAAAAAAGAATTTAAATATGTAGTTCAATACTTTCTAAAACTGTACATTTAATATTGTTTTATCTACCTTTCAAACACTGATTCCTCTGCCCATTTCCAAATTGGGGAAAAGAAGAAAACTCATTATATTTAGTGTGTAGAAATGGAAATTTAAAGATTTCTGATACATCATCACCATCATCATATGCTTATCTTTTTGTGGTGAAAACAAGAAAATTATCATGTGAAAAAAATAGCTTAACTTATACCCCATGACCCAAAAATATAATGATAAAATTAAGTTAGTAAATTTCTGAATAGTAACTGAATTTTTTTAAAAAAAGGATTTTTAGGGGCACCTGGGTAGTGCAGTCGGTTGAGCATCTGATTCTTGGTTTGGCTCAGGTCAGCATCTCAGGGTCATGATCTTAGGGTCTTGAGATTGAGTCCTGCCCCCCAAACCCCCCACCCCCACCTCAAGCTCCAGGCTCAGTGGGGAGTCTGCTTGAGATTCTCTCTCTCCCTCTCCCTCTGCCCCTCCCTGCCTCCCTCCCTCCCCTGTTCCTAAGCATGTGCATTCTCTCTCTCTCTCTCTCTTTAAAGTAAATAAAATATATATAAAAGGATTTTTAAGTAAATTTCTCATTTCTTTCATTGTTTCACCAACAAAGTTTTGGCTTTTCTTTTCATTCTTTTCTTTCTTTTTTTTTTCTTTTCTTTCTTTCTTTCTTTCTTTCTTTCTTTCTTTCTTTCTTTCTTT
>NW_027397063.1:134500814-134552012 GCF_003265705.2 Callorhinus ursinus | reverse complement strand
TTTCTTTCTTTCTTTCTTTCTTTCTTTCTTTCTTTCTTTCTTTCTTTTTCTTTCTTTCTTTATTTCTGTATTATTCTCAACTTTTGAAGTCTGAGATAGTGACAAACAACTATTTTCTGACCCTTAAGTTTTATTTTATTTTCTCCATTGACTATTAGGAAATAAAAGTAAATCAGTAAATAAAAGTAAATCACTAATTAGGTCTTTGAATCACTCCACAGTTAAGGAAAACTAAGAGGGAATCCAATTTAGGTTCTTTTCTCTCACTCTAACAAATCACATTTGAGATCAACATTTCCTCATGACCATTTAATTAATGTCCTTGATTGAACAGAATTCAGCAGGAATTCTTAATATACCTTTTAAATAGAGTCCTAACTTCATTAAAATAGCAGAATTGCTATTGTCATTTACCAATCCTTCCTGTTTCTCAGACTTTTTATATTCTTTTCTCCCTTTACGATTTAATTCTTCTCAAAATGGCAGAACAGGGCTAAGTGACAGTCAAGCGGGTAATAGGATAAGCCACACTGTGATGTCTTATTATAAGAATTGGGGTTGATCAGATATTAACTTATTTAACCCATTCTTATAGTGATGTGGGATTAGGGGATCAGTCTTATATACTTGGGTGTTTTATTGAATAGCTGGTCGAGAGACCTGCTCTGGATATTGTGAAAAATTCTTCCCTGCAGGGGGGAAATGAATGTGTTACACCATAACTTCAGTAATGCATTCTATTTTACCGTCTGTGTTTCAAATTGCAAAATCCTTTGGCATTTTCCTTTTCATTTGTCACTTGGCTTTAGAAGGCAAGAGATTTCCTGAAGCACATTCCACTGCACGGTTGACAATATCAATTCTACATTAGATACATTAGCAGGCAAAAAGAAAAGAGAGAAGAAACCAAATTGGGTATAAATAATTAAATTTGTAAAAGGTCAGTGAGCAAGTAGCAGGAAGGAGGAAGGCTGAGGAAGTTATGGGGCTTTGATGCTCAGCCACAGAGGTATTAAAATATGAATATTATCTGCTGACATAGCTAACAAAAGTAATGAACAACAAAAATGGCCCGACTCGCCACTGAAGATCCTGGAGCTTGGTGATAACCAAGTGATGACCTGTTATTTGTGTTTTAAAGGGGAAAAAAAAGTTAAGTGACACAAACCATGCATTTCTATGCTCTACAGAAAAGCCGTATTGGAACATCTAAACCATCCACAGTGTAAAATAAAATCAACGCGGTATGTGGGTTATAACAGCTTTGACTCAAATTTTAGTGGTACTAATTTAGAAAAACTGCATTTGGTTTTACATAAACAAAAACCGAATATTAGAATTAAAATGTAGGGGAGAGGAAAAAAAGAAACAGAATTTGACAACGGGAAACTATTATTTTTCCCATTGCCAAAACTAATATATTTAGATAGCTCATGCGCACACGTTTGTGTGCGTACATTCACACAGTATTTTATTTCTACAGTGAGACTGAGCTACAGCTGGGGATCGACGACTGTTTGCTTCACATCAACAACATGCTGTGGACCATCTTTCCAAGCTGTCACATTGCCATTTCATTCTTTTTTTTTTTTTTTTTACCTCTACTTGTCGGCATAGTACTTCATTATACATTGTAAATTTTAAAAAAACATTTAAAAGTCACTTTTTTTATTGAGAGACATCTGAGCTGCATTGCCAGGTTTTTATATTGCTAACAATGTTGCAGTAATGTCTTTGTACAAATACAAATATCTGTATGCATATATGCTATTATTTCTGTGGGACAGAGCCCTATACATAAGATTGTAGGGTCAATAGGTTGTACATGTTTTAACTTTTAATACACAGTGCAAAATCACCTTCCAATAAGATTTTATGTCTGGCAGAGATCATATAAAATATTTTATTTCATTTAATTTTGTTTATTAGTGTATTAGCATCCCTGCTTCATTCTGGAAAGGGTTTGGGAAAGCTTAGAAGCTAGATTTATGCAGAGTAGAAAAAGACAGTGGCTTAGTTAGTGAGGCAGTGACATTTTTGTCATGTTGCGTTATGAAAAAGTAGTCTTGATGCTGACAGTTTTATGTTTTTACTATTTTATCACAGGTGCTTGTAGGTTCCCCCCTCCCACACACACACCCTTTGGACACTCTACAACACTACCCTCTTAAGGAAGTAAAACATGCCATTTATTTCTCTGCCTCTAAAGGTTTTCCTGCTTAATTGTCCAACTGCAAATTAAAGCATATATTTTCACACACACCCAATCTACAGCTTAATAATGCATATAGTCAAAATTGATGAATTTTGACATTTGAAAATTAATACAGATGTTCAAGACTCAGATATGTACAAAATTGGAAAAAAAAAACCCACTTTAATTGCATTGCAAAAGAATCCAAACACTTTATGCAAAATCAACTGCAAATACTTAACTTGTAAAAAGTAATAGGATTAAAAAGCATAGCTCCTCGATCAACATTCAGGACTTGTTGTAGAATGATCAGTAAGTGCTAAAACAGACAGAATTCATGATGTACCTGAATAAAGTGAGAGAGAATACACCATGGTCCAGAAATCTGACATTACCTTGTAATAATTATTAACAACCCATGATAGACCAGGCTGGATTCTATAAACAGACCCAGTGAAGAAACTGAAGCTATTATGATTTCTCTAGTCTTTCTTGCTCCTTAAAATGTCACATTTATTTGTGGACTCTGTGTTAAGTCTGACTGAGGCTGAGAATTACTGAAGCAGGTTAAAAATCGGGCTGTCTTCCTTCATTATCCACGAAAGCTCTGCCAGCTGGTATGGTCAATGGGAAATGAAAAATAATCCTAAATTTGCTGGATAACTCTTCCACAAAATATCAGACATTCTAAAACAGACTTTTGGATTATCTTTCACATTAGCCTACCTGCAACTATGTTCTTTTTCATCGACTTAGATTATCAAGAAGAGAACATGTGGATGGAGGGTTTCGTCATCTGCCTGGTTTGAAACACTTGTACAGGGACAAGGTGATATCAAAATGACAGGAAATAAATGAAAAAATGAATTCTGCTCTTTTAAAATATGGTGCTCTTTCTTTCCTTGGGTTCTTTGTTAGAGGGTTCTGATTCTGTCTGTGAATTTCCAATTCTCTGTCTGAGAAGAGATATATGGCACATGGATCAAAGCTCTGGTTTTTAAAAATATATTATACTCTGGAATAAAAAAGAATGGGCTACTTCTCAAAGTCATTCCTACTCCTCATACATTTAGAAGACAAATTAGTGCTGAAAACAGGTATTGGAGGGCAGTTAAAGTGAGAGGGAGAGAACTTTCATCCAACTTTGAATACTTGTGAGGGAATAATAATCTCTTTGTATTTGCCCATTGTTAATGTACTTAGAAATCCAACAATCCAGTCACAGAACACATAGTACACAAAAAGGATTTAACACTACTAGTAGCTTCAGAATAGAGAATTAAGCTGATTCAGTATATATCCCTGGGAATTTCAGCAGAATCAGCAACACCACACACACACACACACACACACACACACACACACACACGAACACCACACACCTACCCCCCACCAAACACCAGACACACAAACACCACACACACACGCCCCACACACACATCACACATATACTACACACACAAATCACACACGCACACAACTCACACACCACACAAACACCACACACATAAACACCACACACACACACACACACACACACATACACACACCTACCACACACAGGTACATGCACAGTGGTCTTTGCCAAGAGAGCACTGTACACTGTAGTAAGATATGTTATTAATTAGACTAGATAAAGGAACTAGCATATTAATTTGTATATTAGAAGAAGACCATCACAGATTCATTTTGTCATTTCTTTAAGGCATAAAGAACCCTGATTTTCATTCCATGGTCTGAAAGAGAACAAACTGGCTTTTTGACAGGGAAGAAATCAGAAATAGAGAACTTCCATGAAAAAAAAATGGCCTATCTCTAGTTTCTAGAAATAAATGTTAAGAAAAAGAATCATTATTAAAAACATAAAACTCAGAGTGTTAGAAGTACAGCCTTTGTATCCAAAGTTTTACTGTTTCTTAAGAGTAATAAAACAGTAGAACTGAATCTCAATTATTGGCATATGGTTTATTTAATTTGGAGAGTTTCTGTGATCGATCTTAAAACACATATAGCTTTCTATTTTACCATTAACTAAGCTCTGGGTTATCTTTGAATTACTTGGCATGCATTCAAAAAACATTAACCCAAATAGAATATAAGTCTATACTCTGCAAAACTAATTATAAATCATTTGGGCCTGTTTTTCTCTGTTAATTTCCCTGATCAAGTAAAAAACAAATTCTAAGCCAATGGCTTCCAGATTGCTATCTACGTATGTATCTTTTCTGTCAGAATTTTCCTCTCAATTAGTTTTACATCAAACGTGAACACCACTAAATCTTTTTGAAAAGAAAAGACACATAAAAAATTGTAGTCTTGGGGTGCCTGGGTGGCTCAGTCAGTTAAACATCCGACTCTTAATTTTGGCTCAGGTCATGATCTCGGGGTAGTGAGACTAAGCCCCACACAGGGCTCTGTGCTGAGCCTCTCTCTCCCTCTTCCTCCATCCCTCCCCCTGCTCCTGCGTTTGAGCTCTCTCTTTAAAATAAATAAATAAATAAATAAATAAATAAATAAATAAATAAAATCTTAAAAAACAAAAAAACCTGTAGTCTTGCTTCTCTTTGAGAGCAGTGATAAAAAGACCAAGGTTTCTCAAATCTAACATAAAGTAATTTACATGCAACCTGGTGGTCCAGGGCAAATGAATTAACCAGGCATGAATTTCCTTATCGGTGATGATAGATTTGGGTTACTTGGTCCTTCATGATTCTTATATGCTTCTGTAAAGAAAATCAGAAGTAGCTTAGAAAAAAATGCATATAAAGATAAAATAACTTACTGTTCACTCTTTATGTGTAAAAATACTGGCAAGTTAAGCAAGTTAAATGTGATTCTACTTTTAATATTACTCATTTGATAATATTACAAAAATTACCATTTCTTGAAAATATACCATGCCAGCAACTGACTCTCAAATGGCTTAAAAACATGTTCTTTGTTCTTTACTTGCAATTTCTCTGTAGTTTGAGATTGTCATATATATATATATATATATATATATATATATATATATACACACACACACATATGTATGTATATGTGTCATATATATATATGACAATTCTGGGTCTATTTTAAGAAACACTACAGGCAATCAGTTTGCAAACTGTAAAGACTACATTAAGGTGATAGATGTTCCTATCAGTTGTAGGTTTCATCTTCAACACAATTTTGCCCACAAAATTCCTCTCAATAGAAACCATTCACATACTACCATGATGAGAAGTGGGTAGAAGCAGTGTACTCTATGCTGCCATTAAAGATAATACTTTCTATTCATCCAGTACTTTTGAGTTTTTTTTGTGAAGCATCTTCACAGCCATTATATGATTTCCATCTTAAAAACAAAATAAAACAAAAGCAACATAAAGCAAACACCCAGGAAGTTGAGATTAAGAGCCACAGTCTTTCAATTATGGTATATACAACACAAATGAACCACAGTGGGTTCTCAAAATTATTTGGGTACTGAGCTCCATTGCTGTTTTAATGTAAAATATGTTGAAGTTTTGGTTTTTTATTTGGCTTGAAATATATAATGCTATCCTTTATTAGTGTACTTACTAGTTTATGCCATTTTTTCAATAGTAAGACTGTAACACCCCATTTGTTTATTTTGGTTATAGGTGAGGTGGGGGGAAAGGATTGAACAGCTGAGCAAATAAACAGTGGGATGTTAAGTGGATAGCTCCAGAGCATTTTTCCTCTGACAAAAGGGTCCCAGGGACTGGGAAAGTTTGACAAATCCTGTATTGGATTAAAATATTGTGATGTGGAAAATATGTATGTTCCCCCAGTGTAATTTCTATAAAGTAAGTGTCAACTAGCCATCATTAAAACATTTTTCTAATCTAACTCTACTTTTACTAAAAAATAGGCAATATTGAATATACACAAATTGTTCTGGCTCCTCAGAAAATAATATTGCAGAGTCTTAAGATTGTATTATTATGATTACTTACTAATATAAAACTATGTATTATAGTATACTTGTGGTTTATAACCCTTGAGATCTGATGATCTCATGCTATAGAGACTTTTTTTTCAAATAAATAGGAATAGTGATGATTACCAAATATTGAGATAAAGTCTTCTGTAGAAAATATAAATTATTTTATTTTTTGATTCTATATTATTGAAACTTTATTTGCCACTCTTAGAGGGAGATAGGTTTTTGTATTTTGTTTTGTTTAGTTTTTAATAAAAAATATTACAGAAAGTGTTGGGGAAGAAAAGTTCTCCTAGCCTTCTTGATTCTTTGGCTGGTCTAATAATCAAATCAACATAGGATGACAATTTAACAAGAGAAAAACAAATTAATTATGTATGCATGGGCCCCTTAAGAATATGAAAACCAAAGACAAGTCTGGCATTGAGGCTTCTATGTCATCCTGAGCTAAGAAATAGGTAGGGATCTGGGGCTTCAAAGCGGATGAGGGTATTTCACAGGACAGTAAGAAAAGCAGATATTTGGTGATTAGATGTTTGCCCTGCCATACAGGTAGGTCATTCAGGTAAAAGTTATCTCTAACAATAGTTTCTCCTGAGTCAGGCCCCTACCTAAGTTCTTCTGTTTATTTATTCTTTTCTTTTTTTAAAGATTTATTTATTTATCTGGGGGGGTGCAGAGAGGAAGGGAGAGAAAGAATCTCAAGCAGACTCCCCATAGAGCACAGAGCCCGAGGTGAGGCTGGATCTCACAACCCTGAGATCATGACCTGAGTTGAAATCAAGAGTCGGTTGCTTAACCCTATGAGCCACCCAGGCAACCCCCTTATCTAGGTTCTTTTAGGTATTTAAGGGAGAAATAAGTTTTTCTTGAATCTGCTGGGTTTTGATTGCTTTCAGTTGAAAATAATCCACATGCCAAAGTGGCATATTTGGGGATCACGTATTCTGTTCCCCCTCAAAAGCAAGTTCCTTGAAAGGGAAGCCTCAACACAGTGTCTTTAACTGCTAAACTCTGATTCTGTCCCTTCCTTTCCTTTTCTTAACATTTCTAGGCTTAACACATAACCAGATGGATAGGGAGGGAAAAAATGCTATAATGGCGAAAAATATTATCCCTTCCTCCAAAACCATTCAGATCATCAGTTAACAGAGTTCAAAAGGATAGGCAGTGACTAAAACTGGAGATTTTTTCCTGCACTGCATGGGATGAGCTCACATTGATTAATTTTTGAGAAGTCAAAACTCATTAGTATTCTCTGTGTTGGCTTTGATTCCTAGATGTCATTCAGTATACCTGGTGCCATTTATTATGTGATGTGAGCAGAGGGAGCTAAAAGGGACATGCAGTGACTACAAATCTTGTTAAAACTGTTCATGAGGAACACAGGCTGTGGGATAAAAGTATTAAACTATCCTGGATAACACTGTCCACATATTCGGTGATGTAACCAGAGCTCTCCATGGGCCCCTTGGCATGGAGATGCTGTTCCACCTTCCTTGTAGAGGTAAAGGGACAGAAGCAGCTAGTTACAAACCACAGACAGTAACAAAATTCCAGGGTCAGCTTTCTAACAATTTTTATTTTGGTTTCCATCAATGTAAATTTCATATGTAAACGAGTGTAGCTCATTTTAATGAAGTGTATACTTTAAATATATTAAAATGAATTATTCAAGGACACAGCAGGAAAGCAACAGATGTACCCATCTGAGGGGGTCATGCTTAGTTTCACTTGATGAATGTTTGTTTTGTTGCTTTGAAAAATTAATGCAATGAAATATTTAAAATGAATAAGGAGGTTTTAAATTGACTTGGAGAAAAAGAGTTCTTTCCTTTTGATTTTTTTTTGATATGCCATTGGCACTAAGTAGGATAGTATTAACATAGTTTGTCTTGATTTGCCAGGAAAGTTGCAGGGAATATTTATTAAGTGTAGATGTATGAGTACCCATTGTACATTTAAAGACAAAGTTTGAAATGTGGAAAATTCAGGCATATCCTGTCACTCAAATAACTCAAAAAAGTAAGCCTTGACAGTTTGAAAACTGGTTATTTGGTTGAGAAAGATAGAGGATTATAAGATATTTGAATGGCTTCAACCATCTGTGCTTAAAATTTCTTCAGTGATCTTCTAATTTTGGAACATAGTTTAGCATTAAGTCAACTCCATTTATAGATAGTTGAAAGGCATTCACCATTATTTCCTTAATGGGTATTGGCTGCTCTCATAGGTAAATCAATGGCATTTCTTAGGGGAAAAAAATGCCTGTGAAATATTTGCAAAAGACTTAAAGAAGCTAGAGAAAAAGAAAATAACAGGGTCCCCAGCTTTAAGGATCATACCATCCAACGTGATTAAAAAAGAAAAACAAAACAGACGATACACATCATTACAATTGATGTCTTAACAAAAACCTGTGTAACAAATTATGGTTTCAAAGACCCAGATGATGAACTACTCAACTGCATAGAGGCACAAAGAATTCCACTGTTGCAGTAATATTTGGCAGTACTTATTTGACAGCTCTCAGTTAGTATAGCACAGACACCAGTTTGCATCTCTATGTCATTTGTTCTGCTTAATTTTAAATAAGTTAAGGTGAGGGCTCTATAAAACTAAGCCTTTTTAAGTTTCTCTTAATGGTTTAGTAAAAAAGTATACCATGTAGGCAGCAAGTAAATGTTAGCATATCTCAAATTTCAGGGAACTACTTCATGTTCCATGTTGGTATATGTTATGGGATTTTTGTTGGCAATGTGATAAGAGACAAAATTGATTTCTGGACAATATTAACACCCCTTCCTTCCTTCCTTCCTTCCTTCCTTCTTCCCTCCTCTCTCCCCCCCTTTCTCTTTTTTTCTTGTTGTACCTCCAAATGAGATGCAAAATCTAAAATACTACTTAGATTCCTCATACACCTGTCTGCACAAATAACCAGATTTATTTTGAAAATTTTCATTTGCACCAAATGTTGTCTCTCTCCCAGCAATAAACACCCTGTTTGACATCTCTCTTTTTAGAAACAAATATTCTGCCTAACACCTTGCAGAAGATTTAAGCAGCATGAACTATATAGCCCTGGAATTTTAGACTTTCTTCACCTTTTCAACAATCCATTTAAGCAACCAGTCAAATTGGATGGAGATAAAGCATGGCACAATAGAAACATTTACTTTAGGGTCAAAAGATTTTACTCATATTCTCGCTGTATGGCCTTAGCCAAGTCACTGTAACTTTTATGGATTTTCTTCCATCAATAGTAAGGTGTTTGGTAGTATTGTACTAGATGATTGTGCCCTAAAGAATAAAATCCAAACTCGTCAATGTGCACACTTCATCACATCTGACCCCCATCCTGCCTCTCCAATTTCATCTGCAATTTTCCCACCACAGATATTCAATGCTCCAGCCTTGTTAAAATTTCCCCCACTTGCTAATTTCACATGCCATTTCATAATTTCATGTTCCCTCCTAATGGACTCATCTTCTCCAGTCTTTCCCCCTCAAGTTAAAAAACGTTTGCTTACCTTTTTAGAGCCAGTTATATGTGAAGACTTCCTAAGCTTTCCATAGTGCATTGGTCATCTTTCTCTCTTTTATTATCATGGTCTATCTGTTCATGTAAATTTCCCACCCTTGTGCAATTGACTAGCACAGGGACTGTGTTTTATTCAAATGAAGCTGGTATATAGTAGGTGCTAAATGTAATTTAATTATTTTCTATAGAACCCTATTAACTTCTATCGAATTAATTACTTGGTGACACAGTGGATCAGCCCAATATCCTTTCCTCCTAATAATACATAGAATGCAGAATTATAATGAACCTTCACAGGTCACCTCCCTGTCTCCCTGACGTCCTCCCCCACCCTTCCAGTTTTTAAAGGAGAGAGATGAGTCCAAGAGACTTTAAGAACTATAACCAAAATTATATAACTTCCTAATGATGTATCATGGATTAGAATCTAATTCCACTACCATTTCTATATTAATTAATTCAATAAACATTCATTAAGCTTATACTGGTTATACAGTTTTAGGTTAGAGATATAACAGCAAATAAAATGAAAAGTTTTCTTGATCTCATAGAGTTGATGCTCTAGCGCAGGGAGATGGGAACTAATTAGTAACAAATCAACCAGAGATGCAATTATATGATGACAATGATAGAAGAAAAAAATAAGACTATTTTATCTTGCCTGTCAAGTATGCAGTTAGCCAGAAAAATACAACAATATATTTTAAATAAGTGCTCAGCCTTAAGGTTTACAGAGATGGAGCATGCCTCTGATGTGCTTCCAAGATAGAGTATGAATTTCATGGGGATCCAAGCTCCCACCTTCTGTGAGAGCTCACACACTCATTTATCTTCTTCTTTTTCTGCCTACCAGGAAATCCTGGATTGTTGACAAGCACTTACAATCATGGCAAAAGACAGAATACTAGCAACTGTTATTTTGTTCACTACCCTCCTTCTGCCCTTTTTTCATGCCGACCAGACAACAGCTCAAATGATGGAAGAGGCAAAGAGAGAAATATTCTCTGTGTTAACACACATGCAGTCTGGAGAATCCGATGGGGCCTAATAATAACAGAATTAAAAATGTCAACAAACCACCTACAGCCTCAAATGAATAGTATTCACGAGCTGAGAATGGGAAACATAGAGTTATGCTGGCATAATATATATGCTTTTTAAAGGGCGTCCTTTGAGAAAGCACATGAATTTAGTAGATTTTTTTTTTCTTCCTCCCCTTTAGCAATGTTGTTTTGCTCTACGCCTTGCTCATTATCACATGTGGGTGGCTGCATACCAGGCACATGGCCACGTGCACACACACATAATGAATCTTCCAAACTAAAGGGTTTCAGGGCAGTCAAAGAATCGCTTTAGGAACAGGCAGTGCTTCCTGGGCTCATGACTCACTTGTAGTCTCAAATTGTTACAAAGTCTTGTGCTGCAAATCCATTTACATCTATGACTCAAGGCCCAGATCATGTGGTTTTAAGATGCTCTGCCATGGAAAGGGCCAAGGAACAGCTGAGAGGAGTTACCTAGGTAGG
Source organism: Callorhinus ursinus (assembly GCF_003265705.2). Classification (NCBI taxonomy): domain Eukaryota; kingdom Metazoa; phylum Chordata; class Mammalia; order Carnivora; family Otariidae; genus Callorhinus; species Callorhinus ursinus. Next base: position 134,540,799 of record NW_027397063.1, on the reverse strand, counting down.
AGCAGTCTAACAACAACAGCCAAGGGTTCAATGGGATTCTACAGTCACTGCGAAGGATCAAAGAATGACCACCCATCTTTGACCCAGCCTGCAAGTCACATTAGTCAAGCTCAGAGAATTCAATGAGCTCATGGTTCTCAACTAATTATCGGTTGGATTGAAAAGAGTTGACTCTCTTCTTTACAAATTGGCTAAAGAGAGTTGGAGTTGACTGCCTTTTTAATGAGCCAAAATGACTTTTTTTTTGTACTTAAAAATAGAATACATTTCTAAAGTAAGATAAGGCATCATTATCCATATTAAATGAGAGAAGATGCAGCTTAGAGAAATGAATGCCATTTACAATTACTTTCTTAGAAACTGAACATGTGACATGCTCTTTTGTTATTCAGTCATTAATGATTAATTCAACACTTATTAAATGAACACCAGTTATTTGTCAATAATCATTCAGATTATTAGTATGCAGCAGTGAAAAAAAAAAAAAAACAACTGACAAAGAGTCTTGCCTCTCCCCACCCCCTCCCAGCAAAAACTAACATTCTATACTAAATTAAATAACTCATGGGGTTTATTTTTTTTACTTTTGTTTCCAGGAAGCTCAGTTATAGTTCATTTCAAATTTTGACTTAAATATTATTTCCATGCTTTAAAGAAAGCTTAATATCCCTCCTTACTATTATGACTCTTTAATATGCTTTTCTTTGGTGCCATTTATCCATATATTCTATTTTTTATATTCTAAATGAAGTCAAATATGTTTTTGTTAAATTTGGAAGTTAATGGGGTATAATGATAATTTAACTAAAGAGCAAATGGTCAAGGAGAAGATGTATTTTTGCTTCCTCTTTTCCTGTTTCATTCGGCCAAACTGATTCTGGTGTCAAATCTTAGCTGGTATCAAATCCTGGCCTGGCCACTTATTATGTGTTTGAGGCAAATGCTTCAGATTCTCTGAAATTCAGTGCTCAATTAGAAATGACAGAAATTAAGATGCAGATTTTTGCAGGGACAAAATGTAATATTCCACAAGCATTTCAAAAAGTGCTTGGCATAATTAGTTTTTTATAGATGTTAGTTCTGTTTCCTTCAACCTTTCTCTATTTTATTTTAGTGAGCAATAGTTCCTACCAAAGGGGGATGGGAAACATGCAATGATGCTCACATACAGGAAGCCAAAGTGGGTTTCCCACCCCAAGAGACCTATTATAGCCTTTGGGTAAGCTGAAGATAATATATGAAGATAAGATAAAATAAACTTACAATATATTGTGTCCCTATACCCACCATTTAAAGCAGTAGCTCACTTGTGCTTCTCCATAATCATGAAGACACTATTTAATTGGTCTTAAGCTAAGTGTATATTGCATATATGTTGTATTCATTGACCACTTACAATGAGCCAGCAGCCATGAGTTTTACATGACTATAGCTCATTGGATTCTCAGGAAACCTCTGGAGTAGACATTATTATTCCTATGGCGCAAAGAAGCTACTTTGCCCAAGGTCACACAGCTGGATGTGTGGTGGCACCATGATCTGAACCTGTGGTTGAATGTCAGTACCTACTTTCTTAGTCACTAACTAGTACCACATAAAACCAAGGCAACATTACTGAGACTGTGCTTGTTCAAACTCTGGACAATATGTTGCCTGTTTGGGTTGGTTTCCAATTAAAGCAGAAGAAACACCAAGCAGATACAGCCATGTTCAAATTCATGCAAGCCTTCCTCAAAGCTCGAACCAGCCCTTCATTTGGAAGTGAGCATAAACTTCCCACAGAGGTCCATTTTGTCCCTTGTCAGGGAATCCTTGCTTAAGAGTGGGTGCCAGAGTTACAGACCAAAAGTCTGCAGATGAGGTTCTTTAGGGTTGCCAGACACATTTTGGTAAAATGGATCCTGTTTCAGATAAATGTTTAAGACACACCCATTGACAGAACACCCATAACTCTGGTCTTACCACCCTAAGGAGTAGTTGGGGAGTGTATGTACTATTTATTTATTATCAGTTTCTAGAGAGTTCTTCCACACATGGCACTTTATCATCATCCTTGGAGATGACAAATTATTGAGAGGCCATGTATTTTCCCCTTGATCACCCTTCACTCAACCAAAATAAGACAAAATAATTAGTTTCTTTAATCCTTTTTTAAAAGATCATCTTTAAGGGATTTAAGAAATAATTTGCCTTCCATGTGGCAGAGAAGCTTTTCTCAGAGACAATTTTGCAGGTAGCATGAGATTCCCTCGGAGAATGTCATAGATTATGACAGAGGGTTCAAGTGAGCACCTGGTGTCAGCATTGGGCTTTATTTAGCACAGTGCCTGGTGCAGACAGGGGACTCCAGAAAGCATTTGCTGGACTAGTGAGAGAAGTATATACACCCATGTGTCTGGAGAAAGGGGAAGAAAAAAGTCAGTCCTCGACATCAACGGGCCAGCTGACATTGTCCTCCCTTATTTCTGATCTAATGTGTTATAAATCAGCAGAGCAATGAAGTCAATGCTGAAGCATAGTCACTTTTATTAACTGTGTTCCCCCAACAAATGAGGCACTTTCATCTCTGCCATGGAAGTAAAGTGCCTCCATCAAACCACAAAACAAACAAGCAAACAAAAACAGTGAATGAGGGGGTCTCTGATGCTAACAGGCCCTTCTCTGTATCATATCAAAGATGTGAGCTCCAGGCCTCAATCTTATCAGGAGATTTAAGTTTTTACTGAGCACCTGCCATATGCAGGTGTTTTACTGGTTCTTTCTATGATTCTTTTATTTAATCTCCAGCAGGTGTCTATACTAACTCCCAATCAAAAATATACATGAGACTCTTTGGCTACTTTGAAAGCAGTTTCCATTTTTTTTTCTTCCTTAATAGATGATAATGCCATCTATTTGCATCTATAATGTTCAATAAAACTGTAATATTACTTACCTCATTAATCAGAGAGTCACCTGAGATTCATTCTGAGCACCTTCATTTCCCCAAAAACTAATATGCAATCCCTCACCAGGTCCTGCCTCTTCTACCTCCAAAATGTAATTGTAAATGTAATTAATAATATGTAAATATAATTTGGGATATGTCTGTATCCACTGCCCCCCAGGTCACCATTAGCTCTTTCCTGTGCACAGCAGCAGCCTCTAATGGTCACCCTGTTTCCACTTGTTTGTCTAGAATCCAGTTACAACGCATGAACCAGCACAACCTTTTTAAAGATATAAATTGTACTATGTCACTCTCCTGCTTAAACTTCCCAGTGCACTTAGAATCCAATCCTGATCATTAACAAGGTTCCAAGGCCCAAAGATCTGACCCAGCCCCAAGGACATAGCCCTGTTCCCTTTCTCCCCGTGTGCCAGTGGATCAATGACCTTCAACTGCTCAAACACCTCCTGTCTGTCTCAGGGACTTTGCACATGAGTTGTTTATGCCTGTAATGCTCCCTCCCTCCCTCCCACTCTTGGCCTGTCCAAGTCCATCTGAGGTCTCAAATTAAATAATCAACTCTAGAAAGCCTTTTTTGATAACTAAAATCAATCAGCTATCTTATTCTCTCTCATTGTGTTCTGTTCTTTTCCTTTATAGAATTACTTAAATGAATAATTATACATTGGGGAGCTATTTGATTACTGACCACCTCCCATCCAGATATTGACCTTCATGAGTTCGGGGACCGTAACTATGTTGTTCACCACCATGTTTCTAGGGCCCTGAACTGCACCTGAATGAAGTCCAGCATAGACAGTGAGTTTCACTCAAGTGATTTCCCTAAATACTACCTTCCTTTTTGTTTTTTAATTGTCTTGCCTACTTTAGAATAAATAATTCAGGCTGCTAAGAAGGATAGCTAGTTCCCACTCCAAAAATCTTAATGGCAGAATTTAGGATGTGCTGAAGCAAAGTGGACATAAATAAATAAAGTGACATCTATTTGTGAGGAGGAGAAGGATAAATATTATTACTATACCAAATATTTATTGAGTGCTTATTTAATAAATATGGCTCTTTATTAAGGGCTTTAGATATATATCCTCATTTAACTTAATAATCCCATGAGGTAGGTGCTATTATTGTTCTCATTTTATGGATGAGGAAACTGAGTCATGAAGAGGTTACAATTGCCCAACATCACATGGTCGTAGGTCGTAGAGCTGGGATTCTGATCCAGGCAGCCTGGTTCCAGAGTTTAGTTCATGTTGCTTTTCTTCCAGAATAGCCAAAAATATGTGCATATGGTAGCAGAAGACAAGGTTGGGAAACTTGGTTAGTGTCAGGTGCGAAGCAAAAGCATGCAGGACCCTACATTTCAAATGAAGGACTTCATATGGAGTATGAGGAACAGTAAGTCATATATGTGACTGAAGCATAGTTTGGGGTACTCATTTTTTGATAACTGGAATTGAGGCTGAGAAAATAAATGCTCATCATGGACTGAAGCTGGGAACTCAGGTTTGAATATTCAATCACTTTTCTTTTTTCTTTAATCCTCTGTCATTTTTTTAAAGACTTTATTTATTTATTTGAGGAAGAGAGAATGAGAGAGAGCATGAGAGGAAAGAGGGTCAGAGGGAGAAGCAGACTCCCTGCTGAGCAGGGAGCCCGATGCGGGACTCGATCCTGGGACTCCAGGATCATGACCTGAGCCGAAGGCATTCGCTTAACCAACTGAGCCACCCAGGCACCCATTCCTCTGTCATTTTTAAACCAAGAATACCAGGGGCCCAAAAGAGAAGTCAGAGCCTATATGATAAACAACTCTTGGATTAAAAGGTAGAGCTCATTGATGTTTCTGGTCAACTGAGTACATTTAATAAACTACAATAGGATTTAAGACATATTTGAGATTAAGATTTATCATTATCTTTAAAAAAGAACATCTGGTCATTTTAGAGAAAAAAAATAAATTGGTAACGATTAAGTGTAGGCATAAACATTATATGCTAGTGCCAATTCAAGTTTCCTGTTCATGTGCCCAAGATATTGTGATATAAATACAAAATGCATTTTCCTATCTGTCACTGCTTTGTCAGTGGAAATCTTTATTGGGATACACACAAGTAAGCTTTTAGTGGGCACCACCATGATATCTTAGGATAGGAAGAGCTTCTGTCTCTGTTCTCCTAACTGAACAGATGGAGTTTCAGACAAGAGTAGAGTTCCAGCCACTTCATGATGGGTTCAACTGTGCCATCTCTAAGGTAAGGAAATTCTCCACTCTGAATGATAAACAGTAAAATTTATTCCTTATACACTGGGCTTAGCCCAAAGCCATCTTCTAAATATTGGGTTTTCTAGGAGGAAAAAACAAAACAAAGCAAAACAAAACAAAACAAAACAACTACGAGCAGTTATTTGGATAATGATGTCAGCTAAAGTACACTGCCGTTTGTTCTTTTTTTTTTTTAATGGCATTCTGAAACTCCAAAGATGATAGATAAGAGGCTTTTAAGCATCATTCCAACATCTTTGGTCAGTCACTTTCATTTTGTAACATGAATTTCTGTTAAAACAGCAATACATAAAAAATAGAATTGACTTCAAGGCTTTAAGATGAGAAATGGAAATGAAATTCTACTAGGGTAGCATTTACATAACAGCCTTCTTTGAAAGAAATCATGTTATTCACCTATTCACCCCACTTGTGTATGAGAGTCTTTTTAAAAAATAAATAAATAAAAGGACTTCTAAAGGCAGGATTTCTTACAAGATTTCACAAACACGCTGGTACAGAGGAATAATGTGCACATTCTAACAGGGGCTGGGGTGTGAGGATTTGCTCTGATTTCCTTGCCTGTCTCCAACCAGGTCCAAGACTCAGGGCATGGGAGGAACCAAAGCAAACCAAACAGAAAGGGTCTGTGGAAGGCAAGGTTTCAGGGACATTACCAAAAAGAATTAAAAGCTTTGAAAAGTAAATGGAAATCAAATTTGTATTTCAAAGATCATGCAATTTGGGAAATTTCACTCAATATCAAAGTAAAAATGTTTTACTATTTAGGCTATAAAATATCTCTGTATTTTCAGCTTCAAGATCTCTGTAACTAACTCAAAAAGCAAGAAAATGGGGCAGGCATAAAAAAACAGTCCTTTTGAAAATTAAGTAATTCTCCTGAATGCTTAATCTCTTCCTGTAGAACACTTGGTAAATCACAATACCAGAGAAACAGGGGAGGAGAGAACATCAAACCTGGGTCATTTTGGAGAATCACCTACATCTGTGTGGGCTCATTCCCAACAGCAAACTTTGAGAGCTTTGATATTCAATGGAAAATCATCAAGGCAAGATTTTCTAATGGCTATACAATGAGCATGGGTTACGGATTACTCATGAATGAATCATGCTCTTTGGAAAGTCATAGAGCCAAAATCCACAAAATACATTAATACTTCCCATGTACACTAAGGTAAACTATGTAATGGACTCCTCATGGTGGCCTACCCTACTTTACAAAGACCCTTCGTAAAATTAAGTAGCACAATGCATGTGTTTTCATTCTTTAAATATGAGACTTAACCTTTATAGCACAAGTATGTTTTGTTTTGATACAAAGTTTCAACTTTCATATATGGCTCTTCTTCAGTCATTTTGTTTTCATAATGAATTCTTTAAATTGTACTTGAAATACTGGGCAAGAAATATTTTCTCTATAACAATTCAGAAGAGAGCTATTCATTTCAGTAAAAATGTGTTCACAAAGAAAACAGAAAACGATCTTGACATAGTTGTTTTTTCTTAGCTAGATGACCTGTAAATATTCAAAGAGTTATAAGGTATTGTAACGTCTTTTGCCTTTAAGATTTTGTGTTGGGAGAGACAGAAAATGGGTAGCCTTGGTTACCGAGGGGAAGTGACTTAGGTCCTGCTTTCTAGGGTAACCAGAAGCCATTCTGGAACATGTGACTATAATTTGAAGTTGGTGCCAGATGACGTCATAGTTTTCTTCTGATAACAAGCTCTCAAAGGTGAAAGTCTCCTCTTGAAAACAGTGGGTTTGTCTCATTTAAAATTATAAATGAACAAATCATAAAATGACCATGTATTTTTGAGGAGTAGGTAAAAAATAAATTCTAAAATTAGTGTGAAAAAATAGATAAGCAAAAACAAACAAAACACATATGCACACATACCCAGGTGTATTATTAAAAAGAAGAGAAATGTTAGGGTGGTGGGGGGGCGCATAGTGCTTCCATATTAAAACATCATAGAAAATACTCATTATTAACATTGTAAGTTATCATATGATTTGGCAGGTAGATGAATGAAAACAATTGAAGTAGCAAGGAAATTTAAAAATATCACATGGTAATTTAGTAGATGAAAAATGTAGCACTTGAATTCAATGAGAAAAAATGTATTATTCAATACATGGTGTTGGAACAGCTGCCTAACCATAAGGAAGTAAAGAAGAATAAAGCTGGTTTCTCCATCTTACAATTTATGTTAAAATAAATTCTAGATGATTTTAAGTTTAGAGTCTTAAAAATTAGTAGAGAAAAAAATAACATTTACTATTTTTCAGTGAGCCATTATATAAAAAACTATAAATATCTTTTTAAAAAACCTGATATGCTCCCCCCCCAAAATAAACCATGAATGAAGGCAAAAGATAAGTGACTGACAAACACCAACTTTCTTTAATGCAATAAAGTACCTACAAGTCAAGAAAAAGGCCACTAGTCCAGTTGAAAAATGGACAAATGATATTAATGGAGTTTAAAAAAAGGAAATACTGAAGCTCTAAAGACATGAAGACATGTTCAACTTCAGTTCACATTTCTCTTATTGCTATTATGATTAAAATATGGTAAATCTTCACCTGTTATATTACCTAGGAAAAAGATTCATAGCCATTGTACTGGCCAGTGTCAGGAGATGACTTCTTATAACGTCTGGTGTAAGTGTGACTTGGGACACCAATAGGAGGAGCAATCTGACAGAATTTATCAAAATTCAATAAACAAGCATGTATTATTTTACCTAGCAAGTCCACTTGACATATTTTTCCTGTAATATGTCTGCATGTATATGGAAATAGGCACAAACATCAATTTTCATTTTTGTGCTATTTGTAATAGAAAAGGATTGGAAACAACACACATATCCATAAGTAAGGAACTTTGACCATTTTTATAAAAAAGTATTCCACCTCTATAAAATGGAATACTATAGAGCCATCAAAAATAGTAAGATAGTTTTCCTTGTACTGTTAAGAACGAACTCCATGGTACATTGTTAAGTGAAAAAAATCAAGGTTTAGAAGAGAGTATATACTTGCCACCATTGGAGTAAAAACATAAATGTCTGTTTGAGATTCAGGAATTGCCTCTGGAAATACAGGAAATGCAACACACGTTCTTCTAGGGAGGAAACTAGAGGGGCTGTACCACAGATACAGGAGAGGAACTACTTTTCACTATGAAGCTTTTGCATTTTGTAACTATTCGTACATATTACCAACTCAAAGTATAAAATAAACCAAGTGTACATTAGAAGAAGAATTTGTCACAATTAAGTTTTAAATTTCTCAGGAAAATAAATGGCTTAATATTTTAAAATACTGTTACATACAAGACAGCAAGCAAGTCAAGGATCAGATGATGATTACTTGAACTATTAGATAAAATTCAGGATCCACTCCTAATTAATGGTACCACCATTTTAAAAGGACACTGATTTGACATTAAAAATTGGTACTTTGTCATATTCAGTTTCCAGAAACTCATCATAACCCAAATGCTCTTCAACTGGAGAATAAACAAAATGAAGTACAACAATTCAATGAAATACTACCCGGCAACAAAAAATAATGACTTGATGATACAATCAACAACATGTATGCATTTTAAATGCCTTATCCTCAGTGAAGGAAGGCAGATTCCGACTATACACTCCATGATTTCATTTAGGGAACATTCTAAAAAAGGCAAAATTATAGGAATAGGAAACAGAGTTGTGGTTTCCAATGATGAAGGGTAAAAGGGAGGGTTCCACAGCAAAGAGGTAGCACAAGAGAGTTTTAGGAACTATTCTAGATCTGGATAGAGTTCCTAATAATATAGCATTTACATTTTGTAGAAAGGTGGCAAAATAATTTTAAAGTAGATCTGGAAAACAGAAAAAACAAGAGCTAAAAATAAAATAATAATAACTTGAAAGTAATATCTAGAGCAGGGACTAGTACTGTGAGATAAAATATTTTATAATGACTGGATAAATGGTGTGACCCTTCTGTAGAGCAAGCACTCATACCACAGGTAATCAAACTAGCTAGTATAGAAAAAAGGTGATATTAAGTAGTGTGAAAGAAATGGATTAATTTCTAAGGGCTGTTGAGATATATGATTAAAATCAATTTAGATACTTATTTGATATCAAATATGCTGATGAGTTAAATGTAGGGAAAAAGGAAAAGATACATTAGGGAATATTAATGAAATCTCTTACATTTAAAGATAAGACACAGCAGAAGAGATTATTTCATAAAAAATATTATTTTTAAAAATGGAAGTAAAAGTTAAACAGTAAACTAGGAAAAAACTTGTGGGAGAATGTTATAGACAAATGCTTAATATCCTTAATATAGAAAGCACTTCGTTACAATAGGATTATATCAAATTCATTTTTTTTTTAAAGCTAATTGGATAGAACTTACACCAAGTAGTTTAAAATCAAACCCAACCAGACTAAAGCAGCTCCACCTAGTGCTATTCAATTCAAAGGGCTCACTGGGATCTGGTCTGGTCATCTCCACCTGATTTTAACCAGTACAACTTAGGTCTGATGAATTTAAACTCAAGCGTATTAGTCGAAATTTTTATAGTATCAAGGAATTTCCATAAGCATCAACTCGGTTTTGCTTGGAGCAGATCTTCCAATCTTATCTTTTGATCTCAATAAAGCTGGCACTCCTCTAGAATATTTCTTGATCCCTCTCCTCTAGGTAACATTGATAATTCCCTCCTTTTACTCCCAGTCCCTGGTCTCTTTATGACACCTCTTCACCTTTGTGTTTATCCCTGAAAACATACTTCTATGTTTACTTCACACTCAAATTAAAAATACTTGCTTAATGCATGAAGAAATAAAACCCCAAATGTCTACTGGTGTAAAGGATATTGAATTACCACAAGGTAAACTAGGCTCTAAAGTATATGATCTCCTTTTTGTGCCTTCAATCATTGAACTATATGGATTTTCTACCATGCCATTAAGATTTTATTTTATTTTTTTTTAGTCTTAATCTAGGATTGCTGGAATTGTTTTCACCTCAGTAGATATTACTTTCTTTCATGACTGAGATTTGCAGCCCCTTTGTAACCACAGGAGGAATTCTATTCAGTTGTTTGAATTAGGTACCTGTGATAATTGCTTTTGTAAGTGGTACTTTTCAGCCTAAAAAACAGTAGCAATAGCAACACATTTTCTCTCCAGTACCTCAGGAACACAAGGAATAAAAAACACGATCAGGTTTCACTTAGTTTCCATGGCTCCTTTGATCCCTCCAATGAAAAGATATTACATAGAAGGAGGAATAAAAAAAGTTTGTAATTCTTCTCATTGAGGCTTTTTAGTAATGCGCCTTTTCTTCTGGACCCAGCTCTCAAAATTCATATACAACTCAAAACAGAAAAAAAAAAAAATTCTACAGCTTAGTTTTTGAAGAAAGATTGCTTCTCTAAGGGAAGTTTCTATAAATAGGTTACCTTTTCTTTATAACAAAAGAACCACTCATCAAACACTAATATAAAAACCAAGTGCATTGTTTGCTGAAATTGATGGCCAAATATTTCCACTCTTCTAAAAACTAGACGGAGTATTAAAGTAAGCAAGTGAATCTCAAGGAAGAAGGCACTGAATAGACTAAAGGAATGAAACATTTAACCCAGTACAGAATATTAATACTCATTCTATTTTGCAAATAAGGAAGAAACTTGCTCCTCCAAGTTGGGGAATGGAGGGAAAAACATGCCTAGCTAGGGGAAGAGCTACTGGATTTCTTGCTGATCTCTTCTCCTGTAATATTGCCCCCCTCCATCCAAGAAAAATAGAAAAGACATGATTTAGTATAATTAAATAAATAAATAAGTGCAACCTAAATAAATAAATTTATTTAATCCATAGGGACCTCACAACTATAGTACAGAAAGGAACTATGATTATCTCCATTTTACCAATGAGGAAATTGAACTACAGAGGCGTTAAGTAATTCACCCAAAGTCAAACATCTAGTAAGTGGCAGAACTAAATCCTGGGATCAATCAGCCCACTTACAATGTCTGAGTCTGAGCAACCTACTTGAATTCCATAAGTCTCAGCCTCCTCATCTATAAAATGTAGCAGTATATTTTCCCTAAGGGCACTTTGAGGGTGAAATAGAAAAATATGTAATATGTTAAGCACCATTTTGGCATATAATAATCTCCTCTTTTCTCTCCACACTAAAAATGTTCATTGATAAAATGTGGGGACAGGGGAGCAGAGATTTTCTGGCTCTCACTCTATCTTTTGTTCCCTCCAGCTTTATAGAAATGTATTTGACATATAATGTTGTATAAGTTTAAGGTATACAAGGTGTTGATTTGATACACATATTGAGAATTTGATACATACACATTGCAAAATGATTACCATCATAGCATTAGCTAACACCTCTTTTAACTCTATCTTTTAGGAGATTTTGGTGTCAAAAAGTGAAATTGAAGTTATCATATATAAAGAAGAACAAGAGAAATATTCTACAGGCAGACAAAAAGCAGAAAGACAAATATGCATGAAATTGGAACTGCTTAAATCCTGAAGTTAAAACAGGAAACTCAAAGACAGAATTATCTTCTCTGCAGAAGCCAAAATAGTGTGAAATAATTCTACTGGATCCAGGATGGATACTTCTTTGTGCCAAACCTGACTAAGGCAGTAAGAGATTAACAACGTAAACAAAACAGCCTGATGAAAATTTTGTGTACGAATGGATGACAAAGGTCAAGGGGAAAAGCTCTCGGTGCTATTGATAAAGGACTTCATTAAGCCCTCAGGGAAAACAGGTATAAATATTTATTCGAACAACAATTCAAATCAATGTAAAGGTTAACGAATCCATTCCTTTGATGGCACGGGCACCCAGTCCCCAAGCATGACAAGGACACAACCTGCAGGAAGCTTTAGAAAAAGATAATTTTTTTAAAAAAACTAGAACAGTTTTCTCAAATGATTTGAAGTTGAAAAAAGTATCTCATTGCTAGCGGTAGAATTAATTGTAACAACCAACAAGATGCTTGGTGTTCCAACACATTTTATATTCTTTTTGTTTCTTTTAATTTCCACAGGCCATTACTTTTTTTTGTTTTGTTTTGTTTGTTTGTTTTTAATTCTGGAGAAGGAGCAATGGAAGATAGGAGGTAGAATGGAAAGAGAATTTAATCCTTATGAGAAAGAAAAGGATTCTTGTGCTTTTGAACACTGTCTTCCATTCCAAAGAAAGCTTTTGAGATTTAAATATTTTAAAATTTACAGGAAGGAAATTATTAAAAAATATTTCTATATGGAATCATCATAGTTGACGGTTTCTGTATTCACTTTACAAGCATTTACTAATCGAATGCCTTATTAAGAGAGAATTAGGACAGTATTAAGAAATCACACTGGAATAATGAGCTCAACTTTTTTTTTTTTTAATTCAATTCAGCGTGTCTATATTAAGCATCTCCTATGTTCAAATGCCAGGCATTAGAAGAGACACAGGGATAAAAAAAAAAAAAGAAAAAAGCATAATTCTGCCATCCAGTGGGATAAGGTAAGTATACAGCAATTGCCATAAGAGACTACGTATCACAAATGGACACCCACTGTAGGAGAAAACAATTTAATGTGATGCCCTGAGAGTTAAGAGCAGGGGTGGGAGGGCGGGTAGGGAGATTAGAAATTAGGAAAAGCTGCATGAAAAATGTTGTATTTATTTTTGAGCAGGATTTCTTGGGGAAATGAAGGTAGAAAAGGGGAATTCTAGGCCCTATGAACTGGAGGTATAAAGATATACCAAGAAATCATTATAAGAGGTCTGTGATTATACATGTTTTTACAGTTGTTTTACCTAAAGTAAAGACCCTCTGTATCAACATGGCCATCTTGGTCCTACCAGAAGTGTGACAAGTATTTATGAATCTGGGAGTCACCAGAACAAATTTCAGGTTAAGTATTTATCTGTTGCTATACTATATTCTTTCTAATCATCCCAGAAAACGGTTGAGTTCCAACCTGGATATTTTTAGTTAATTGGACACCATTCTAGATCAAAATATGGCAGCTGTCAGCAAATGGTTTGAGATTGGAGGGTGGTCTTTACCTAGTGAAAATGGAGGTTTACCTTATTTGGTCCATGTACCAGATAATGCCCATTGATGATTGTATTTCATAGACGTCTACAGTTAAATTATATTTCCAGACTAGAGGGTAAATGTTGATGAATTAATTCTCAGGATGCTAATAGATGCTACTAATAGTGGGGATATCTACCACTTCCAGCCAGAACTTCTGTAGAGCTGTACAGAAGTTAATTCAGGTAACACTTTTGTAAAGGAGGCACTATAAACATCAAATGGAAACATTGGGTTCCATGAGGAACCTGACAAGAGGCTAAATAACTTGCCCAAGTTCAACGGGGAAAGAGACAGAGCCAAACTCAAACTCAAACCAAGATCTATCTGCCTCCAAAGGAAAAGATGGAATTCTCGATGGTATATTCAATGCAAAGCAAGAAGAGTGTCCCAGCCATGAGGCTCTCATAGAAAGCACAGCATAAGCTGGGTGGATGCTGCTCTTTAACATTATATAAACGCAGCAAAGATGAAAAGCACTTCCCTTGAGATGAGAGAAATGAAGAGGTTGTCAAGGGATGTAAACAAATATTAAATTATGTCTTTTCAAAACAAATTACAGGATAAATTTTATCTAATTTTTTTTCATCTACTACATGGATTTGGTGGGTTAAAAATAATAATGAGTTATGAAGGATGACTAGAGAATGCTTTCCTTTTTTTTAAATTATATTTTATTTTTTAAAGATTTTATTTATTTATTTATTTATTTGAGACAAAGCGAGAGCAAGCAAGCATGAGTAGGGGGAGAGGGAGCAGGAGCAGCAGAGTCCCCACTGAGCGGGGAGCCTGATGTGGGGCTTAATCCCAGGACCCCCGGATAATGACCTGAGCCAAAGGCAGACGCCTCACTGACTGAGCTACCCAGGCGCCTCAGCGGATGCTTTTCTAAGATCTTTCATATTAGGTTAAGAGAGGCAATAAGCTTAAGGAAATCATGATTTTTGGATTGCACAATTAGAGAAATTACCATTTCTAAAAAAAATTAAGATTTTATGTAAACATTAATCATAAACAGTGTTCAGTTAATTACATGTTAGTATTTACAATATTATAATAACTGTTATTATATTAGTGTTATTATTTACTACACCTAGCAAACCTGAAAACCTTTATTTGAGATGCATCCCACACTGTGACTAGAACTCTATGGTGCAGTCCAGCTATAAGATGAGTACTGTAGGAAATTAGCAGTGACCAAAGAAGTGACACAGAATTGCTCTTATTTTTATTTTTTTCCTAGAGAGCACCTACACACATGTGCCAGAGGATAAGGAGGGGCAAAGGGAGAGGGAGAGAGAAAATCTTAAGCAGGCTCCATGCCCAGTGCTGAGCCCATGTCAGGCTCCATCTCATGACCCTGAAATCATGACCTGAGCCAAAATCAAGAGTCAGGCACTTAACTGACTGAGCCACCCAGTGCCCCCAGAATAGCTCTTATAAGAACTCCCATGTCATAACTGCGTTTAACCCTGTGGCTCATAGATCCTAGTTTTCCTAACTCTTCCTACAGGCTCACATGCCAGTCACAAATTACAGTCCCATTCCCACAATCTCACATAACACACATACTGCATATATATATATATATATATATATATGTATATATATATATATATATATATATACACAGTTGCAATAAAACATTCACATGTTCTGTCAAACTATATTCTATATAGTATTTGCTAATAAAATGATAATGTAAATGTTCAGAAGAATAACCACTGTTTCTGTACTTGAAAAAACAAAACAAACATTCACTCTAGTTTAAGGTATCTGCATGCTTGTTTTCAAAAAACAGTAGCGTAACTCATATGATAGTACTTTTTTTAATCCCTCCACTTAAAATAACTTTCTAGAACACATCTAGGTTTTCAAAATAAGATCAGAAAGATGAGAGGATATTTTAAACTTCATCTTTACCCTGGTTATCTTCCTTAATTCTTCTAATTCTGAGAGGATAAAAGGGCTTGATTCTGAAATTCTGCTCTGTATCAGTGGCATTCGAAGTTATTGCGTTTGTTGGTTTGACTGTTTTTGTCCCAGAAACTTTTTACTTAAAATTACTGAAGACCCCAAAGAGCTTCTGTTTACACAGGTTATAGCTAATGATATTTACCATCTTTAAAATTTATTTTAAAATAGCAATAATAAACCTATCATATGATAAGTGACATATTTTTATTTAAAAAATTCAAAAACAAAATAAATAAAGACAAGAATGGCCTTGTTTCAGATTTTTGCAAATCCTTGAAATTTCAGGTTTAGTAGAAGACAGCTGGACCCTCATTATCTGCTTCTGCATTCAATCTGCTGCCATATCACACATCATGTAGCTTCTGGGAAACTCTACTCAACATTCATGAGAGAATCAGAGTGAAAAAGGCAAATGATGTGTCAGTATTATGAAAATATTTTGATCTTGTAGACCACCGGAAAGGATCTCAGGAAGCCCATAGGTCTCTGGACCACAATTTGGCTCAAACAAACCATACCATCTTAAAGTGACTGCACATAAAATAGGTTAGTTTCAGTATTTGGCTTTAATGTGTTTATATTTTAAGAACTAGTGTATTAAGACCCCATTATCTTATATATTGGTACAGTTTTGATTCTTTTGAATGGACCTTTATCAAGACATATTGTGATTAGTAAAATCATGTTAACAACCGGTGGTCTACTTACTCACAGGACATAGGATTGCAATTCTGTCTACCCTTGCAAATGTCCTATCAGTAGGCAAACTGTCTATGCTTTTTCCAGAGAAGTCTGTTACTTATCAATACTTCTACCTTACTTAGAGTGTGTCTAGTGTGTCTATCTTCCAGAAAGTCTGGGAAGCTTTGGAGATAGTGTAGGTCACACTCTGGGGTTCTTACCAGGAGCAAAAGAACTGGGGTGTAGATACCCCAACACCAGTCAAGCATTGTTTAAACCCTGCCTAACCAGAAGACTGTAAATTCCTAGGCACTTCTGATTCTCATTGCACATAGGAAATTGGCTCCTGGAACCAGAAGGCAGTCCACCTAGAAAGAGAGGGGGTGCTGGCTGAAGGACATTCAGTAAGCACCCTGGGAGTGCTAACACCTGCTCTAATAACAAACAACTAGAAATCAACTTAAATTGTTGACTCTATTTACTTTAAGTCATTTCAGTGATGCAATTAGTGCAACTGTTTAATAAAACTTCTGGTCCAAAATAAGTCCCCCTCTCAGTTCAAGAAAAAAAGGCTGTTTTCACATTTACAGCTTCCTAATCTTGCTGCAAGTTTGCAATACGCCTTTGGGGAGAAATACATTTTTGTTAATTCGCTGAAAGTTTTTTTTTTAATGGTTTAAATAATAAGAATTATCTATATATTTTTGTTAACCCATAATAAGAATCCGTTACTTCCCTGGATTTTTACTTGTGTCTCACAACTAAGTTTTCATATGGGACTCAACCATTAACAGCTTCAGGATACTTTTTATTTTGGGGGACAATGAGTTGGAGTAGAAGCACCATCTATGCTTTAGATATAATCATCTAAAACTTACAGCTGATATCAGCTATATAACCTCTATATCTCTTCTAAGCCCTAATAATCTTTCAATAACAGGAACTTTCGAAAGCAAGTATTAAGGTTGAGACCTAAGAGATACACATTTGCATGAATTTAGATTTACAACTGATATATTTTTTTCTGGCATATTTTATGGAACCAGATGGTTTGAATTAATATTTGATTTCTTTGGGTCAAAAGTAATGTGCTCTGAGATCTAAGCACCCACCCCCAAAAACTCTTTTAAGATGTCCAACAGTCTTTCATTCTAATATATCCTATGAGAAGGTAAAAAGAAACTGTAAAGTCAAAATAATTAACAAGATGTTTTTTTTTCTGTTTAACATAAAAGCAGTCCAAATGATACAAAGAAGATTAAAAATAGGAGAAACTAAGAAAGTCCTCCAGAGGCTGTTCAGCGATGTGATTTAGAAAGGTGCGGATGATACTCAGTTTAAACAAGTTCTGTATTAGTGTGGTAGCTTTCTGTTGTTGCTAACAAGTTAACAAAATCTTAGGAGGCATAAAACAAAACAAATTGATGATTTTAGAGTTCTGTAGGTCAGAAGTACTACACAGATCCCACTGGACTAAAATCATGATGTCAACAAGGCTGAGTTCCTCTACAGAAGCTTTAGGGGAGAATCCAATTCCTTGCCTTTTTCAGCTTCCAGAGGCTGCCCACATTCCTCCATTTTCAAGGCCAGCAATGCCAGGCCAAGTCCTTCTCATATTGTATCACTCTGAACTCTTCTACCCCTCCCTTCCACTTTTTTTTTTTAAGACTTTATTTATTTATTTGAGAGAGGGAGAGAGAGACAGAGAGAGTACAAGCAGGGGGAGGGGCAGAGGGAGTAGACTCCCCACTAAGTAGGGAGCCTGATGTGGGACTTGATCCCAGGATCCCGGCAGAAGGCAGAAGCTTAATCAACCTGAGCCACCCAGGCACCCCGCTCCCTTCCACTTTTAAGGACACTTGTAATTACATGGGGCTCACCTAGATAATCCAGAACAATTTCCCTACTTTAAGGTCAGTTTACCAGCAAGCTTAATTCCAAATGCAGCCTTAATTCTTCTTTGCCACAGAACCTAACATATTAACAGGTACTGGGGAGTAAACAGGTATTTGGGGAGAGGGAGCATTATTCTATATCCTGCAAGCAGTTATTTACTTATTTAACAAATAATTATCTGTGAGAGGCATTGGTTAGACACTTGAAACATAAACAGCAAGGTGCACTCCTTGCATTGAGAGAGTTTATAGGCTAATGGTTTAAGGGTAAAGGGAAAGATAAATATCAAAGTCCTTTTTTAGAAAAATGTATAATCTAATGGGATGACTGTGCCTTTGAAATTTAAAAAGACTAAAAAGAAGATCATAAGCATACCAATTTCCCATGAAGGATTATTTTTTCTGTACCGACAAATAACTAAAATAATAGTAAACAAATTGATTCATCATTCAAAGGCTTAAAGAGGTAAGAAATCAGAGGCAACAGTTTTAAGATAAACAAATGATGGCTTGTTTAGAGCTTGCCTAATGAGTGTTTTCATTTATATTCTTCTTAAAATATTTTCTTAAATTTTGCAGACTTTTCATTCTAAAAATTAGATCATAAATAATGAGTTATGTGCATGGTAGGCTTCTTGATGGTTACTGGAACAGAGTGGCAAGTATTTAATTCAAGATACTGCCCATTTATCCAAAATTTGGTTAAAACGTGTTTTTTCCATAAATCCTATTAAATGAGATTCTAGATTTAGAAATGCACTTAATTATTCAGAGCTTGGTTTCTGTGGCTTGCATCTTAATTGGCCTTAGGCCACTCGACCCTTTTTGCTTGCTAATAAAACTCACTGGAACAGACACTAAATGGTTTAACTACTCATTAGTGGTACTGACAGAAGGTAAAGCCCAACATCATCTTAGAAATAAAATTAAGGTTTTATAATTTATTTTGTAAGTTTTTACTGTGAAATCGTCAATGCAGAAAGTTTTGAAGACCTGAATGGATTATTTTAGAAAGAATAGACGGAGATGATCTGTGACTTTGGAGATAGATGATAGAAAACCTCTTTATCCTTCCTCTCTATTCCATGAAATTACAATTGCTTAAAAAAAAAAATCAGATTCTGGAGCCAGGTGGCAACTTCAGACAAATTCTGCTACTACTCATTGGTGCTTATACATAATTACAGAAAATACGTGGCCAGTAAAACATGTTGACCATATCATATTGATTAAATGCCACGGATTTTCTAAGTACTATATTATAGTATTTAGAACTAGTACTTCCTCTAGGCAGGGGAAAGCAAAATTATGCCAAAGGGACAAAGGCATAGAATAAGAGCTCTTTTTCTTTTCTGTATATTCTCAAGATATATATATTTTTTTTAATGTGAAGAAGAACAAAAAGAAAAAGAGTGCCAAAGGACAGCATGGTTAACAGTGCCTAACTAGATCCAGTGGCAGGAAGTTCAGAGAAACACCTAACTTCAATATAAGTTAGGCAGGACCATTTGCTATGTCAGAACACAGAATTCCTCATTGCACTGTCCAAAAATGAGTTCTTTAAAAAAATAACATTTAGAGTGCCAGGATGACACCTTGAAAAGCAGTCTTGGGGGGAAAAAAGGCTTTTCAAGAAATAACTAGACTCTTTCTCAAAGTAAGTTTCCTTTTCTTGTGAATATTTAGTGTTCTCCCTGCATATGTAGCTATACACATGTGTTGCAGAATCTTTGCTAACTATTAAGAAAAGATCTGAAGATTTATCTCAATGTTTTCCTCCAAGTTTGTTGATGCACAGGAGTTGGGTATCAACCATATACCCTCAGGAAGTTCACTGAACAAATACAAGTAGAAGGGTTATTCGAGTCAAGGGAGGGCACATCAACTCCAAAGAACATTTGCTAAGAATCTGCACTGAGTTGAGCAATAGCTCTTGAAGCAGGAAAAATGGAAAAACAAAAACAAAGCCTGGTTTAGAAAACTCAGAATCGAACCAAATAAGTAAACAAAAAATTACCTCAGCACTGCTTACACTTTCCCACCTGCTCCTGCAAAGATTAGAACTTCAGAGAAAATCAAGTGAAGTATAAGATAGAGTAAGGAAATCTCCAGTGTTGCTGAAAATGTCCAACATTCTAATCCAAAGTCTCCAATTGTCCAGCTAAAGATCATCTCCATTTCTCTTAAGCCAAATGCAGCCATTCCCACTTAGGACCTCATTATCAACATCCACCACTCCACATTCATCCAGGACCAACATCTCATAAGTCCCTTTCTCTGTGGCCCTAATTTTCTATGCTTGCATCCCACCTTCACTTTGCTGCTGGCATTATGACTATTCCCTAGTTTTCCCCTCCCTCCCCAATTTCAACAACCATCTACCTCTTTATGTCCTCAGTTGTTCCAAGGTCAGCCATGTCACTGGTGGCATGTTTGTCCTTATCTTCTTCCATACTTCTCTTGCTAAATTTAAACCCTGGCTACCATGTGTCTACTATCACTAATATTCATCTTCATCCTCCCAAATATGTGGTTCATAAGTGCGGCTGTCAAAAAAAAAGTCACAAAAACAATATATTTGGTCTATGCAATTCACTTCACCATTTTAGCTGGGTCTGTTTTCCTCTATGGTCAGAAGTCTTAAATCAAAACATAGTTCCCCATCATAATTCTGGGAACACCCACCTTAATTTGAGTTTCCCCAAATCAGAGCTTGGGACAAGGTAATTTAATTGGGAGCTGATGCCAGGAAGCAGATATTATAGAAAGGGAAAAGAAAGGCAGGGGAGAAGGAAAAGCCAATAAAAAGTGCCTCACTGAGCTTGTTTTACCACTGGACAATCCCCTAAGGAATCTTGTAGACTGTGACTCAGAATTGTCTCTCCAAAGAATGAGAGGCTCAATTTTATCCACTGAATTCAATAACCTGTTAGTTGAGGGTTGTTCCAAGAAGTGATAACTCTCCCAAAGTTTGCAGAAAACCTTTGCTGTGTTGGGTGAGCTTTTATATATTTTGCCCCGAGGTAGGAAAGTGGAGCAATTCAGTAGATGCTCCAGATGGATGCTTCCAGGATGAACAGAGATTGCCCACTTCATCTGCAGCTGTAATCAGGTAGGAGGCGGGGATGTAGCATAAGGCACACAACCCGTTCCAATCATTTCTAACCTCCTGAAGATGATCCCCTGTACCCTCCCTGTCAGGCTTCTCATTTTCCAGATTTAGAAATTTAATCATCTTTGTCTCCTTTCTCCCCCTTTCTAATCAGTAACCAACTCATACTTTCACAGTATCAACTGTGGCTCCATAGGAAGGTTGAGAAATGATTGACCTAGTTCATGTCCATAGAATTCATACAGATTCTAAGACTCTATTGACTATGAAATTGCCAGGCTACTCTGTGAAGTTCACTAATAATATCCCAACAGTGTTTCATTATGAAGCAACTATGTATTTGGTACCTTGAAATAATTAAGAAGGCATCACTAACATTAAAAATGAGAGGCTTCACAGAAAGTAGCTCCTAAATATTGCAAAAACCCTCTTATTAATGAGAAATCTAAACTGACGCTCAGTTGGGGATTGTAGTATTTACAAAGTTTCTTATGCAAACGATGTTCTAGTTTCCCAAAGATGAAAAACTCAGAGTTAGGCAATGTTTCAATCAAGTAAATCCATAAAAAAAATATATTTTTGCTAAGCTGTATACCATAACACTTTTGTATTTGTCGCCTTATACTCAACTACTACATTTGTTACATTTGTGGACTTAATAGACAGCTATCCCTGAGGAAACACTGATTGTGAGGGACTGCAACAGTGTCCACTGATACAAATTTGTATACTATTGCCAAACATTCAGAATTTTGTACCATGTCTTTAATTAAATGTAAATGTCATTTAAGTACATTGTTGATATTTTACTCTGGTAAGTTTAAAGGTAAACAAACAACATTTCTTTTCATGTTCTCTAAAGAAGTACCAGACTTAAATATTTTTCCTCACATACTCACAAGAAATATATATGTATATACCCACAATCATACACATTTTTATTTTCATAAACACACAATAGAAAGATTGTGTGTCAAAGCATCAATAAGGCACACAGTTTTATTTTATTTATTAGAAAAGTATGATTCCTCTATCACTCACTTAGTTGTCTACATTTCTGTTGATCACAGATTTGTTAAAATTAGAAACATCTCAAAATATGGTGAGGTCTCTCCCTACCCTTCCCTACTTTTTTTGAAGTTCAACTGGGATTAGATATAATTACCTCAAGAGTAAGAAAATCATACTAAAAGTGGGTTATTCCATTTTCTTCTGGAAAGACTGCTCCATTGATAGGAAAATGTGTATACAGGCACATGTCTAGTTTGAGAGCAAAACGTGATTTATTTTTCTACAAACTAGCCTGCATGATCCATTCATCAATAAATGTCCTTACATGTGGAAGCCTTTTCTACGTGGTGCATCACTCTGCTCCAGGGGCTCTTTGGAAGTGAACCTTTCAAGTTCATGCCCTACAGATCCCTGAAGTGTCTGGGAACTTACCCTTTGCTTTTGCCAGAGGTTTGAAAATGAAATGCTTTGGGGCTGCACAACATTGCTGTGCAATTCATTATGGGACAAAGAAATGTCTGGGGTTAGGCAGGCAAGGAACTAATGATCCTTCATTTTGTCCAGAAAACATCAAGATCGATATGTAGGACATGCAACATTTATGGAACACTGTGTTTTCTTTTCCCTCTAGGGGAGGGAGAAAATACTAGATGATTGCTTCCTGTAGATGGCTACATGATTGACGCTGGCCTCTCCTTCCCACCTGCTAGTAGTAACATAGCTGCCTGATCCCATACCATATATACCAGAATTCAAATAACTTTATTTTTTTGGCATGTATATTTAGCCTCATTGATCCAGGTAACCAAAATCTGGGGACAACGTTATAATCCAAAGTGAACAGAACTAGTTCTGGAGGCTCTAATACACATTAACGATCCATTATGTATTCATTAAAATTAGATCTTTCACGAACAAAAAGGAGGAGTCCAGAGAAAGCATGAACCAAAAGAAGAAATCTACAAAGTTTCCTTCCAACTCACATAATCTGTCAGCAGGAATCAAGATTAAATACTATCATGAATTATATTTAGTGAAAAAATTGTTGCTAGACTAACAAATCAAAATGGAAGCAGCAACATAAATGTCAATGTTACATGTCCTTGCAAATATCCTTAACTATAATGTTTTTTTTTTTAATTTGAAATTCAGATCAATGTCAAAGCTTTGGGTTGATTTAGATGTTTTTTCTTATTCTTATATAGAAATGACACAGTATGGGATTTGGAAACTAGATGATCATCTCAGGGAAATAATTAACTTTGCAACTCCTTTAAGAGAAATCATTTGTCAAAAGTGACAGAAACCAAAATGGCACTATATTTGCCCAGTGACACGTGCACATTTCCCCCAAGTCATCTCTAAATGGAGAAGTAAAGAATGCAAATTGGGTACTAATTGTTCTCTACTTGCTTAGCGTAAGATAAAAGCCGGGGTCTACTATAAGAAGATGATTGACTTAACATGCAATCTTTTCTACAGCTTTCTTAGGGCCTTAGAATCTCAGGTCATTATTGGATCATTGTGGGGCCATCAATCACACGACCTTAAAGTATTATATTGAAACCATCAATGTGAGTTCCAGAAAACTGCAAACTGAATTCAAAGATGCCGAATCTTGATAATGTAGAACACTGAGATTTTTATAATTTTTTTTGAATCCTATTTTAGTTGTAGGGGGGTCAGATCAATTATAGTTGCTTTTAATTAGTATACCCACAAGCAAGGACAGTCTCTCTAAAGCTACATTAGGATTGAAAAAGTTAGGAAATTGGTGATTTTTTTTTAAAATATCAGAGGAATCATTTTCAATTTGATATCAGGGCCTATAGTGACATCCCACCTGCAGTCTTCAAGTTGGAATAGAGAATTGGATTAAGATATGAGTTTTTGAAAATAACATTTCAATCATCTACAATAAATAAGCAGTGAGGACCAATAAGGGCAAACAGCATACACTCATATTTGATCATACCCATTCTGACTTCGTTAATCAACTCAATGAGGGCATTTTACTGCTGGACTTACCAAAATACCCACATTTTGCATTACATCCTATTTTATTCCATATAAAACTTAAAGATGAAATATCTTCTGTTAACATTTGACTCTGTTTGATTTGCATTGCATAAATAAGCAAATTCAAGTAATAATGATGATCAATATCATGTATTTAGTTCTATTACATTGAGTACAAATCTCAGAAGCATAAACTTATATCTCTTAAGAGTTTATAACTGAGGGGCGCCTGGGTGGCTCAGATGGTTAAAGCGTCTGCCTTCGGCTCGGGTCATGATCCCAGGGTCCTGGGATGGAGCCCCACATCGGGCTCCTGGCTCAGCAGGGAGCCTGCTTCTCCCTCTCCCTCTGCCTCTCTCCCGGCTCATGCTCTCTCTCTCTATCTCTGCGTCTCAGATGAATAAATAAAATCTTTAAAAAAAAAAAAAAAGAGTTTATAACTGAGCATAATTATTTTGCTTCTTGGGTTCCCATGAGATAAAAGTGAGAAACTCATAACCAGGTTCTTGCTATTCACAATGTTTCCATTGGGTGTAGCTATGATATTAGACAGGTTGATATCACAGTCTGTGTATTCAGGAAGAATGCCCAGACATTTGGGGATTTGTAGTGACTTTCTTTGTCTTTAGCATTAAATTGTATTAGTCAGCTATGTTCTATGGCGAAAACCAAATAGTACAGCTTCAAATCAATCAAGTCAAGAAGGATTTCAATGTCTTATTCTGAAAATGAAGAAACCTAAAAAAAAAACCTGAGATGTATTATAACGTTAATCAACAATAATTTCTACATAATTTGCTCATTCTTAATTTTTTTTTATGTAACCATTTAATTCACACCTAGGTTGAATGCCTTCTAGATAGACAGGCATCCGTTGGATCAAATGGGACAAATAAGGGGAGAATCCTCTAATAATGCTACCCCTTTATTCAATGATAGGTCTGAGCAGAGTGTCTTAAAGCGTCTTTTATGCTAAAAGAAAAAAAAATAAGTATTTCTCCTAAAATTCAAGGGCAGCTTACATGCTGAGATGAAAACTGCTAACTCTTTTCTTAACAACACCATATGTCTCCAATTGGATCATAATGCAGTCGGTTCTCAAGGGAACGTTATGCATGGAAGCTAACCAAATCGAGACACAGGCGTCAATGTGTGTGCACTCCCTGATTAACCAGGAGATGCTACTTTGGATTTTCCAGATCATCTAAATGAGTGTCTGAAGGGCCTTTCTCCTTTCCCAACACCTCCCCAAATGAACCGAGTCCTAAAAGGACCCTGACCCTTCTACAATATTTCTCTTTTTGTTCAGATTTCCTCTTCTGTGTAGCCCCAATACATTTTAAGGAACTGAAATATTTAACCCCTGAACTCTCTAACCACGTGTTTTAAATAGCAGACACATTACATAGCAAACACTATAGAAGTCCAGCTTAAAAAAATCAAAAGGAAAATATAAGACTGAAGAAGTCATATTTGTCCCCTGAGAAGCTCCAAAAATGAAAGAGCAATCAATAAACAAATATGGATTAGTCAGACATTTCTTTATCCACTCATTATAATTCTTCCTTTTTAGCACTTCGTTCAATCTCGAGTATTTTTATGCATGAGTAAGATATATTTTTAAATCTACTCACTTAATATTAAACACTTGCCATATATACTGCTACCAGATTAATAGCAAGTTGAGGCATTGCAGCTTAAGTCCAGACACATGTGATATATTCAATTCTTTATGTTGAATGTAGTTTTTAATAGCAGAAAGTTATATCATCTTATGATGTGTATAAAAGTTTAAGGATTTTGCCTTGGGAAATGTGAAATGGGACAGTCAAGATTGGTGCTTCTCAAACTATCTCTGATGAGTGGACAGTTTACAAAAAAAAAATCAATATGTCAGTAACATATTTTTTTAAAAATACGAAATTATGCATTCAGATTTCATGGCAATGTCAAATTGCTATAAAATTTCTAAATGCAAAAAAAAACAAACAAACAAAAACCCAAAAAACATTTCTAAATGCTTCCTCTCATTCTCTGTTCCCTTCTTGTGATGGACTGATAAGACATGTTTGGAAACTGGCATCAATCAGTGTACTTCACTGTGACTATCACTGTTTAGATAGGTACATTATAAAATAGAAACAGGAGTCATGAACTTCCTTCACTTGAAGTGCATTTTAAACTATTCTTTGTTGTTTCTCTTCCAATTCACTTCAGACAATCAGCAGCAGAGAGTCAAAAGAAAGGCCAAAGAAGAATCACCAAGAAGCTTTTGGTAGTTTTGAGAAAGATAAGTTGCTACTTATTATTTAAAAACACACAATTACAAAAGTAACTTTTTCATTCCCCGTGACCAACCAAGGGCTTTACCGTGTACTTATTTTAATAATAGCAATCAGCTTAGACAAAAATGAATGATTATTTAATGGTATTTCTTACCTGGGATGCCTGGTGGTGTTTTCAGATATTTTCCATTAAAATGTTGAATTACCACTTCACATTTTTCAGTAGACTCCATTCTGGAAAAAGAGGTAAACAGGGGATCATATACTTTCCTAAGGTTGTGTATATTCAGGAAAAGTAAATAAAAATGAAAACGAAAATAGGAAAGCCATGGAAAAGCT
Source organism: Callorhinus ursinus (assembly GCF_003265705.2). Lineage (NCBI taxonomy): Eukaryota > Metazoa > Chordata > Mammalia > Carnivora > Otariidae > Callorhinus > Callorhinus ursinus. Next base: position 134,514,105 of record NW_027397063.1, on the reverse strand, counting down.
TGATTTGAGAATTCTACAAGACTTGTCAACTGTTGCCATGACCACCATGATCAAAATATCACAAACTCACCATTGCTTAGAGCAGGTATTTATTTACTGCATTGAAAGTTGCCTATGTGGACGGCTCTATGCTGATTCCTCTCCTAGAAGTCATACTGAAACATTGTCTTACTTAATCCACAAAACACTGTCTAGCATTTGAAAGTGCTCCATAAATATCTGTTGCATGTCTGAATTAGCAAACCTGAAAGATAGGTCTTGTTGCCCTTTACATCGAAGGCTCTGAGGCTTACACAGACGAACGACCTTGGCAATGAGTGGCAGAGTTGAGATTTTAACTAAGGCTTGTCTAACACCAAAGCCGAACTATAACTACTAAGCTATTGTGCTGAGGGACTCCACAAAACAAGCTGAGGAGATGTGCTGTTATTTCCACTTTGTGCAGTCTAATGTGATGATTAATATAGTAGTGTTGTCACAAACACCTTGACATTTTTATTGAAAACCCACTGGGTGAAGGTACAAAAGAGAATTATTTGGGGTCCCAAATGTGAGCAGAGAACATAAACATAAACCTCAACTCCTGAACTTTCTTCACTTTGAATTTTGGAAATCCTCTCTTTTTTCATACTAGATATCCATATTCCTAAACTAGGTTTCTTGGGTCAAATTTTGGCAACTTACTTGCAAGCTAATGAATGAACATTTTGAACTATACCATCATAATGTCAACATTGGTAGTGTTGCCCTATCCTAAGTAGACTAGTATTGGCAACATTTTCTAAATAATTAACTATACCAGGGCTTTATTTTATAACATTGGATGGGGAAGATAAAAATTAAAGGGCTGATTCTGATTAAAGGAAATTAAGTCCCCCAAACAGTACACTAGAGGCAAATACAAATTTAAAAAACAGCTCACACACATATTAAAGAATGTGGATGAAATGTGTGAAGTTTGTCTAAAAGGCAAAGTATAATTTTGGATTTTCTGCTGTGTTATTAATATGAGCTTTCTTGGAATGGAGCCTTTTAACTCAAGTTATAAAACTTCCCTACACCTAAATCTTAAGTGTGTTTTCAGGAGCCTATTACATGCACAGGAAGTAAGATAAGGGAAAATATGTAAACAAACACCAAATAAGTTACACATTTATTACAGCTACAGGAATTCAAATGTGAGAGGAATTCCAGGAACCAGGGAATCACTGAGAAGTGGGCACAGGAGGCCATAAGGGCCCTTAGAGAAGTCATTAGGGCAGGGAGCTGACCAGGCCCTGTGTCCTTTTAGAGGGGCTGAGGTGAGCAGAACACTGTGCCTGTGTGGGAGATTCAAGGGGGTTTGGGGTACTCTTGAAGATAAGCTGAGAGATGCAGACAAGGGCACCTGAATTATCAGGTTAAGAAATTCTAGATGGTATCAGGAGCATGTTCCAATGGGGGAGCTGTCATTATTTTCTGAGTCAATATTTTTTAAAAAAGGGTCTTTTCTGATGTATATTCCTATGAGGCATGGGATGGAGGCACATCTTTCTGTATAGAGACACATATAAATGGCAAATCTCTACCTACCAAGCAAAATTGACTTCCCTGGCATGAGACCAGTGCAGAAGGACAGAGCCACAGACAGAATAAGTCTGTACTTGGTTCAAAACTCTGCTGGCACCATCTTGAAATTCTTAATGATTTTCTAATAAGGGTCCTGCATTTTTATCTTTCACTGGGTCCCACAAATTATGTCACTGGTCCTGCTATGGCAAGAAAGTGCAGGAAACCAATAGGTTATTATTCATTTATCAAATGGCCCAGTGGATCCACATAGGTGTTATTTTGAAAAACATGTAAAGAATGAATCAATTTTATATCCAAATGTGGGGGGAAAAAACAACTAAACCTCTTTAAGCTTAATAACATACAATTTTAATAAATAAAAATAAAAACAAAGAGAGCATTTTGTTCACTGCTTAATCACAAGTCCCTCCAACTCAGAAGATATTTGGGCTAGAAAGGCAAGATGAATCTTTCTCTACTCCAAATATTTAGGAATAGCTAAGTACAATTTTCCTAACTCCTTCAAGTTTTTCTTTCCATGGAATCCTTTACAGTAAATCTTCCTACCTGTTATTATTATTATTATTATTATTATTTTGAAGTAGGAAACTTGCATTTCTAGGAACAAAAGAATTCTAATTCTGTTCTCTGTCTTCCCACAGGATCTACTATCTATTGTCTCTTAGGGACAATAACCTTCCCTCCTATCAGAGACATGAATGGGAGAGGAAATGTAAGCCCTTAATTACTACAGATGTCACTTTCTGGAATTTTTATTCCAGGAGAGCTACAGAATGAAAAGCTTATGCCCCAGAGCCCTCCTCCTTGTTCAATCTCTCTCTGGATACTCATCTAGATAAAAGGCAGTTAAGAATCTAAAGCTTGCTTGCAAGAGTCCTACAAATCAAATCCTTTCTCTTTGTCTTAAAATGACATGGAATTTTAAATGAAGACTAAAACTAGACTGGGGTGTGTGTGTGTGCGCGTGCACGTGTTTGTTGATTCTATATGTGTTTTAGGAAATACAGAAGAAGCTAAAGTAGAAAATCAAGTGGCTCACCAACTCTACCCACCTAAACTATTTTTGCTCTGGATTGAAAGCCTCAAATCTTCCCTCTTGGATTCTAAGTATGATCATCTTTTCTTAAGACTATTTTACATCCATATCAAGCTGGATGGGGGCTGTTTCTAGGAACACAAAGACAGCGGCATAGATTGTTCACTTTGGCTTCATTCAGATTTAACTAAGTGAATGTCTGCATTAAGCCTTTAGAGACTCTCCTCTCTGAAAGAATAAGTGCAATAAAAGTCTGTTTTCTGTAGCTGCCGGCGCTTAGCGTCAAACCATGTTATGCTGCACCACCCAGCAGTGACAATTTCATTTTAATACACGGGGCACATTTTAACAAGGCAAAGCAGTCCCAGCAAAGACAGTGATATAGGAGCCACCAAGGGAAAGGCTCAGGGTTCCTCATTTATTTTATGTGGAAACTGAACAAAAGTGAGACTGGAGCTCTGGTGGGGCGGGGGGTGGGGGAGACTGCATGTGAATAGCCACCTTAGGAAGAATGTGCACATTCTCTTCTCAAGTTTCACAATTAACTGCTTTGAAATGCCAGCTCAAGCTAGCTGCAATCTGGCCCACGCTTCAGTTGAAACTGATACTAGCATTATCAAATGAGTCTGAAAAGGCGGCATGCCAGACAAAGCTGCCTTTACATGTCCCTTTCAGAGGGGCCACTGAATCACTACAACCACATCTATTCTTCCAGGCGGTACCTGAACCCCCTTGAGTACCTCGGGACAGCTCGCGTGCCAGGCCAACCATTCACCCGAAGATACATTAATTAGGTTCTTACAAGGCTCCAATCATTGTATAAAGCTTCAGGGTTTTCTGTTAGGTCTGATGTTTAAATATAAATACACATTAAAGGTCCCATTTGACATTCTTTCTTGTCTCAGGGCCTAGGAACCTGGCTTCAGTCATTCAAAACAAACCACAGAATTGTGATTTAAAAATTTTTTTTTTTTTTTTTTTTTTTACACCAGTTACTAAGGGGAGCCGGTTTCACAGCCAATACAATTCCCACAGGCAAGTTACATCAGAGGAGAGTTTGATCCAATATTAGTAGAATGTTCTGGGTCAGACTTGACACACAGATGTGGAAAAGGATTTTGCAAAACTATCTGCAGCCCCCTATCTCAGCTCAATAAAGAATCTCTCAGTTTATGATCTTAAAGCAATAAGCATTATTAACCATATATTTAAAACAAATCCACCCTGCCACTTATTTTGATTAATTAGAGGTTTCCGCTATTGTGAAATTTTTGTGGTTTTGCAATCACAGGCTCTGTACAAATTATTGGCAACTTAGAATATCCAACATTGCAAGCCAGTCTTCCACCTAAATCCAGTTAGAGTTACACAAAGGGACAACATTAATAGATTTTTAAAAGTACTAAAATGTGCACTCCTTCTGAGATTTCAAAAATAAATTCCATCATTCACTTCTTACTCTATTGTAATGGAAAGCACAGCGGTCGAGTCCCAGGAACAAAGATGAGTAAATGAGTTGAATTTTCTTCTGAGTTTTTAACATTTGTTTTCTATCTGCCAGGTGCTTGACATTCTTAGGATATAACAAGTATCATAAAGGCCAAATAATGAAGCAGAGCTGCCTCTCTGCCATCCTCCTTTGCCAAAACCCAGACATTTGGGTGGTGTCTTACTCGGCATTACAACACATTCCTCTTTAGGAAACGAAACTGTGGACAATATTTAACCAATTAAAACCCACTCCAGAGTTTTAGAATCACATAATTTCAGGACTAGAAATAGCCCCAGATATCAACTTCTAAATTGTACAGAAGAAACTAACACTAGTTGCCTTCCCTAGAGACTAGTTAGTGGATGAACCTGGAATAGAACCTTTGTCTCTTGACTCTCAGTTCAGATGGCTTACCTATAAGAGATGGAGTTCCATTGCTGGCCTCCCATCATACTTCCTAATTTCCTGTACTCTGTCTACTTTAATGTGTTCTGATGCTGGATGGATCATGCACCCTCCATTCTAGTTCAATCTCTGTTAACTGGAGCAGCTATTCTAAAAAATGGAGATACACCATAGCACTTATTTCACATAGCATAATACCCTCTAGTTCCATCCAAACACATTCATCTGATGTGACTAGAAGGGTACTTCACCTCTATGGTATTCTTTCCAAAAACTTTTACATCATATGAATCCTATCATGAGAAAAACATCAGACAAACCTAACTCTGGAGATATTCCCCAGGATACCTGGCTAGTGCTACTCAGGAAAAACAAGGAAAGTCTGAGAAATTGTCACAAACTATAACAGACTGATGAGACATGACAACTAAATACACAAATGGCACCCTGGTTTGGATTCAAGAGCAGAAAAAGCATATCAGTGGAAAAAACTGGTGAAATCCAAATAAAGTCTGGAGTTTAGTTAACAGTAATGTATCAATATCAGTTTCTTAATTTTGACATATACACCATCGTGATGTAAAATATTAACAAATGACGTGGTGTGTATGGGAACTCTTTATTACCTTTGTAACGTTTCCGCTAAATTAAACTTACTCCAAAATAAAATGTTTATTTAAAAATGACTGTACATTAAAATGATCAGGAAACTATTTTTAAAAATACCAATGTCTGGGCCCCAGCGCATGAGATTCTAATTTAACTGCTTTGGCATGAAGTCCAGGCACATATTTTTCAAAGCTACCCAGGTGATTCCAGTGTGCAGCCAGGATTAAAAATCACTGTTTTGGAGCTATTTGTCACATGTCCCAAACTAGAAATCATGGGCTGAATCCAGCCTTCAGGTAGAAAGTTTTGTTTGGACTACAAAGAGGTTTTAGAGAATCTGAAATGGCTGTCAGCATTTAAAGACTGGGAGACTTCACATGAAAATTTGGATTCCTGATGATGTGGTCTGATCCATGTTTTCTGCATGGCAACTATGGTACAATAAAAATAAATTTAGTCTTTGTCCCTGGTTTCTGACACAGAACTCCTAAAACCCATGGTATTTCCTGAGTGAAAGGAATGTCCTTCGTTACTTATAATAAGGTCTTTTGGGCCACACCTGAGTTTATGTTAATGAGGTGGCTCAAAGGGACCCCTAGAGAGATTCAGAATGGGGCTGGTCACCACAAAGACCAAATGATTGGAAGGTTGGAGGCTTCAGCTCCACCCACCACCTCTGGGGATGGGAAAGGGGCTGAAGATAGAGCTCAATCACCAATGGCCAGTAAATAAATCAACTATGCCTATGCAATAAAACCTCCATAACAACCACTAAACAAAAGAGTTCAGAGAGCTTCCAGGTTGGTGAACACACTGATTTGCAGATTTGCCGGGAGGGTGGCATGCCCAGGGAAGACAGAGAAGCTCTGAGCCACTCCTTTTACCCTATATCTTGCCCTTTACATCTCTTTTGGCCATTCCTGAGTTGTATCCTTCATAATATACTAGTAAACAAAAGTAAATTGTTTTCATGAGTTCTGTGGATTGTTCTAGTGAATCAGCAAATCAGACGGGGTCCAGGAATGGTGGGAACAGTCTTGTGGGGGGACTGAGCCCTTAAACCTGTGAGGTCTGGCAATAATCCTACATAGTTAGTGTTAGAATTGAATTGAATAGTTGGACACTCAGTTGGTGTCATAATTGGAGAACTGATGTAGAAAAACAACATGTATTTATTGTTAGAAAACCTCACACATTTGGTTTTAGAAGTGATGTCATCATAGCAACCATGACCTGAAGTTGAACAGTTGCTTTCTTTAAACAGAACCAGTTTGTCATCATCCCTACCATCCTTTATCAATTGCCAATGCTAAGGTAAAGTTGCAGATACTTAGTTATCATTAACCTTGCACTATTTTTTCTTTCCATTTTTTTTTTTATCAGTAAAGTCAAGGGGAAGGAAAAATAAGTCAATTTACCCATGTGTTTTCTGTTTACCCCTCTATATGCTTCAAAGAAGTGATCCATCTATGAACTGTGTCCTCCTAGCTCTTTTATCTGATGGCTTTTCATTGGGTTCAGCCACTGGGGGCCTGGTAGGAGTAAAGAGAAGTCTGACCAGTTCCTCCTTCTTCTCTCTTGGCTTTGGCACCCCCTCTCTGGCTGGGATTGCATCCCTCCCTGTCTCCAGCTGTTCCAGGCAGCTGCCCCCTTCCATGGCTCTGGGTCTCACTAGTTCTGGGAGCACTCTTCCACCTGCCTTCAGCTGTCTCAGGGCAGCAAAAGCTTCCTTCTGCTGGTCATCTCTGGGTATCTCAACATCCTTGGTCAGTTCCCTTCACTCTACCCACACTTTTTGTAAATCCTGCTTTACTCTAGTCTCTTCAGTTAAATCGTGTGGGGTGAAATTCTGTTTGCAGCCAGAATGCTGATGGCTCTGCCATAAAACTATCAACGCTGAAGGAACAAAATTATCCTGGAGGCTGTGTGTTTGAAGAAAAAGGCAAGGAAAAAAAAAAAGGTTTCTTTTACATCAGTCTGGGAACTACTTGTCTCTTAGATTATCTGCCTACCACCAGTTGACATCATAACCTAAATCTGTCCTTTAACCATAGATTAACGTTTTCAAAAGGAGTTTCAGTGAAGAAATGGAAGAAAATTAAATTAAAAACATTAAAATTGAGATAAAGGAGGAATAGATAAGTATAGTATGTTCAGATCTAGAAAAATCCTACCATTAAATGCCACTGGAATTCATTATCACTTTTAATCAATCTCTTTGAGCTACAGGCACATTTGATTCCTAGATATTATTATCTGTTACATCTCTTTTCTTTCCTCTATAAAATAGAAACTTTGCCTTTTTCTGGTTCCCAAACATGCCAAACTTGGCCCCATCTTAGATCTCTGATTGCATTTTCCCCTTTGCCAGGATTCCCTATCCAACCCCACCAAGAGACTCTCTTGTTCCTTCTTAACATCTGTGTCTCAGACTAAATGCTCTCTCTTCCAAGAATTTTCCTGTCCCTGACTTCTAGCCTCTCATTCTGCCATACTCTCTATTGTACTCCTGTTTTATTTTGCCTTTATAGCCCTTTAATTATTTTATATGGATTATCTGATATTATTTGCTATCTTCTTACTTGTTTGGTTACATTTTTTTGTCTCCCCAGTCTAGTAGAATGTCAGATATTTTTCTCCTGCGTACCCCTCTGAATTAATATCTAGAACAATTACTGGCATATTATAGTGCCCAAGACATATTTATTGGATGAAATGAATGAATGAATAAATACATTATACATATCAGAAAAAGAGGCTCAGAGAGTTTATGTACCTGTCCAAGAACACAGATAAGAGGTGCAGAAGTTAAGATGCAAGCTATGTTATTTCTGACCCAGAAAGCCATTGTTCATAACCACACAGAGCGAGTGGATGGGATGATCCAACTCACAGAAAGTTGAGAACATAGGAAAGATACCAGACTTTCTGGACAAAGATAAAAAGACTCACACTTCTGAATCCAGATGACATTTCCCAGTATTTCTTCTTTATTGGTGGGAAGCAGACAACCTACCTAACATCCTCACAACCTTCAGATGGTCCAAGAGTCCCCATCACGGTTTGTGCTTACAGCCAGTACAGGGCAAAGACATCTTATAGGCCCTGAGCCCACTTAATGGTTACCGTTTCCAACCTTGAGGTAACAAAATTCTCCAATTTCAGTTTTACATGAGTAAATATTCAGAACTCTCCTCTCATCCTACAGAGGATGATCCTTGGGATCCAGTCATTTCAATGTTATAATGATAAAAACAGTAAGTTATATGTTTCCCTCCTTCTCTAAGTTTTTAAAAAGCCATGTATAGAGCAAGAATTGAGTCCAGGACATTTCAAAATTATAGATTATTTGATGCAATTTAATCCATTTGTTTGATTGGTTGACTGGTTGGTTCTTTGCTTGGTTGGTTGGTGTGGGTCTCGAAACCCTGGGCTCCAAATATATGGAAAAGAAAGTAGAATGTTCTGCCATATCTCTAGTCATGATCATGACTTACTGATGGTGGAAGAAAGGAACGCTGCACAGAAACAGATCAAGATAAATGAAGAAACACATAAAACAAGAACAAAGTTCCGGAAGCTGAAGGATGGACCAGGAGTTTACTCTCCAGTAGATCACATCTGCTGGCAATTGGCTGAGGAATTAAGATTACCAAACAGAGTAACAGCTTTTATTCTCTTCAGTCTCAGCAAAAAACTGTAACCTGTCTGTGCAAACATAGCTGCAATCTGGAGATGACTAATCACTAAATTTACACTTGGAGATTTTCTTTGTTCACATTTGATTTCCTAGTTCCATGTAGGTTTGAGGTAGAAATGGCAAAACATTGCCAAAACAGCAAGGTGGGGGGTGGATTTTCAACACAAATATAGACTCCATCAGATCAAGAGATATGATCGAAACACATTCCAAACAATGACAATTCGGTAAGTGTGATGGTCATTTTAAAGGGGCATATATTTGCCTGCAAAGGAAGCATTGGCATTTGCCTTATAATTTTTTTTTAATTCCTGTATTTTCATTATGCTGATCCTGAGTCAGAGTTTCATTATATTTCAGGAGGGGAGAAGATAGGGAGCAAGAAATATCAGGAGGTAGAAGGTAAATCAATAATATTTTAAAGATATTCAACACTAATTAAAGAAAATACAAAAAGAGTATTTTTCACCTACTATTTATACTGATTTTTAATAATCAGGCTGATATTTATCTGCCTATAACCACAATTATTATTTTTTTACTTAGCAAAAAGAAAGAACTGAAACTCTTTAATTGGAAAACATGTTCATTTAGTAGACAGAGACAGAAGACAGGGCTGCCCATATGTTAAAAGTCATTCAAACAAAATTCCATGAGAATCAAATTAAGAGTATTGAAGAGGGGTGAAAAATACTACAAAATACAAAGGTCTCTGTGCTCAGCGGTCTCTCACGCTCTTTAGCTCACCAGGGGACAGTAAATGCATTTCTTAAAGAGGTTCTATGTTCCCAGATGTTGAAGCTGGATTAATTGTGAATGTTTACCTTCCCCATCTCCTCTGCACTTTGGGTCATTCTTTACTGGCCTCACATAACACTCTTTCAATGTGATTTTTGTTAGACAAACGGTCTCATGTTTCTGGAAATGGGAAATGGATAACATGAACACACAGTCATGTGCATCCAGCCTCAGGCTGATTTATGCTCTGATCCTCACCCTGGAAGGCAAGGTAGTCTGTTGGCACCCACTAGCTTTGCAGTAGTGGGTTTGACTTGACTGACTGTCAGCATTCCCACCATAAACTTCTGTTTTTAGAGGCTTATGACTTGGCTATAAAATGCTGCCTAGAGGGCGGTGGATCTTACAAATTGTTTTAAGTTATAAGAGAGTAAAAAAAAACCATAAAAATAAAATAAAATGTCTGTGATTTCAGATATATCTGGTGCTTCTGGAATTTGAAAAGCCGGTAATTGTGCTGTCTGTGCACCCTCCTGGCATTCAAATCTATGCTTTGAAGTTCAATGTTTTAAATATAAAATGAAGATACTGCCTTTACTTTGAAGAGATGGTTATCAAAGGAGATTAATGTAAAAGCTTGCAAGTAAAATAATAATGGGGGGTGTCTTTCTAGTTAAAGAATTTTGGGATATCTTACATATGAATCAAGGACCATATCTGGTGATTAGAAGTGACCAATGGTAATATTTAAAATGAAACTTGCCAGGGCATCTGGGTGGCTCAGTTGGTAAAGTGACTGATTCATGGTTTTGGTTCAGGTCATGATCTCATGGTCTTGAGATTGAGCCCTGTGCTCAGTGTGGAGTCTGCTTGAGATTCTCTCATTCTCCCTCTGCCCCTCACACTGCTCATGCTCTATTTCTCTCAAATAAAATAAAATAAATAATAAAAATCTTTAAAATGAAGCCTGATAAATTTATTCAGGTTACATGAATTGAGAGTCATAAATTCAAGAGATAGATTCAATTTACCAGGCACAATTACAGGCCGACTGTTCTCCCAATCAAATAAGCATTTTCTTTTTTTTTTTTTTAAGATTTTTTATTTATTTATTTGACAGAGAGAGAGACAGTGAGAGAGGGAACACAAGCAGGGGGAGTGGGGGAGGGAGAAGCAGGCTTCCAGTTAAGCAGGGAGCCCCAATGCGGGGCTCGATCCCAGGACCCCGGGATCATGACCTGAGCCGAAGGCAGTAAGCATGTTTTTTTTAATAATGCCTGTATCACTGTGAACTTTTAGAGGAAGAAATAATTTGTAAATCAGTAATAGTTGAGCTGATGTGACTGTAGTTTCCTCTAAAACCCCAGTTCACCCATCTCAGAATTGGCTTATCATTACCATCAAATGCTACCATCCTGCACAGTTATAGTCAAAAACAAACAAAAACAAAACACTTGAAGTGATTTCATTTGTTCATCATCAAAAATTTACTGAAGATCAATAATGTGTCAGACAACATTCTAGGTGCTAGGACAGACATGAAGAAGAACAAGACATGGTCCCTACACTTGAAGAACAGGATGGGAGATGGATTCATGACCAGTTCATTTGACAAAAGGGGTACAGTGTGATTGAGGTGTCAACAGGAATCAGCTCCAACAGGAAAAATTTCTAAGAATGGAACACAACAATTTGAAATTTTATAGGCCTTCCAGATGATTTGAGAATCAGTCCTAATGGCTCTAAGTAATGCTTTTCAGGGTTTAGAGAGCATGAGAGTCACCAAAAGTGCTTGATAAAGCACAGATTGCTGCACCTCATCTACCCCCCACCATTGCTGATTCAGTAAGTCTGGGATAGGGTCCCAAAACTACATTTCTAACAATTTCCCAAACAATGCTGATGTTTCTGTCCTGGAAACTACACTTTGAGAACCACTGTCCCAAGGCATCCATTGTATGTAATCGATTAACTTTTCTCACTAGCTGCCCACTATCCTGGGAAGAAGGGAGAAAATTGTCACTCAAGTTATCTCTGTTTTGTGGTTCAGAGGGATAGCTCCAAATGAGAAAGGCTGAACAACAGGAAAAGGGTGATATCTAAGAAGAAGGAAAACTGTGTAAAAGTGAATTTGTGAATGATCGAGTTTGTTAAGGTAGTAGCCACAGTGGTTTGAGAAAATGCAGAGCAAATGTCCAAGGCTGCATTCAGAGCAGGCATAAAAGAATAATTTAAAATTCCCACTCTTCCTCAGCTCCTAAAGAAAAAAAAAAAAACTAAAGGATTTACTCTTCCATGAAATCACATACTGTGATTATAGTGTTGCCTCTTACAATGTGCATTACTTTGTTCTGCACCAAGAAGAATATTCTTGATTTTAAGCAAACTGAAAGTGTATAGAGAAGACAGAAGTGAGAGAAATGAACAGCCCAATCTCTGTGTTATAAGCTGAATTGTGCCTCCACCACAACAAATTCCTATGTTGAAGTCCTTCATAATGTGAGTGTATATGGAGACAGGGTCTCGAATGGGTGGGTCCTCATCCAATCTGACTGATGTCCTTTAGTTTTCTTTTTTTAAGATTTTTATTTATTTATTTGAGACAGAGAGGGCACAAGGGTGGGGTGAAGCAGAGGGAAAGAGAGAAACAGACTCCCTGCTGAGCAGTGAGCCCAACAGCGTTGGGCTTGATCTGAAGCCCCTGGGATCGCGACCTGAGCCAAAGGCAGATGCTTAACTGACTGAGCCACCCAGGTGCCCCTGATGTCCTTTAATTTTTTTTTTAATTTAAGTTTATTTATTTAAATAATCTCTATACCCAATATCGGGCTCGAAATCATGACCCTGAGATCAAGAGTCACATGCTCTTCTGACTGAGCCAGCCAGGTGCCCCATGACTGATATCCTTTTAAAAAGAAGACAGTAAGACACCATATGAAGGCCATGTGAAGATACAGGGAAAACAAGGTCATCTACAAGACAAGGAGAGAAGCCTCAGAGGAAACCAAACCTACTGAGACCATGATCTTAGACATATAGCTTCCAGAACTGTGAGAAAATAAATTTTCGTCATTTAACCCACCCAGTCTGTGGTATTCTTTTACGTCAGCCCTAGAGAATTACTATACTCTGTATCAAAAGCCCTTTGCTTGAAAAAAAAAAAAAAAAAGATCACCATAGATCTTAGAAAATGTTTTCTCTTGATAAAGTTGAAATATGTTCATTTCCAAGCAGGAGTACAAATGAAGGAGAAACTCATTTGTTAGAGAGAGTTTTTGGGGGGACAAGAAGTGGGAGAAGGACCAGAAGGATGCGCATGCTGTGCCTTTCAGCGAATTCCCATACTGGCCAGACCTCCCACAGTACCTGAAACACTATCGAACAATGAGGACATTGGCAAAATTCAGAGCCCTGGGTGATGTGATTAGCTCTGTCTTGCCCGTGCAAAGGAGTAGTTACCAATCATCTGAAAAAGTGAATGCCTCAATCATATGTTCAAGTCAGGGAAAGTTTCTTCATTCTGCTTATTTCTCTTCAACTCATCATGCATCTTGTATATGTCTACCAGTCTACTAGAAAATGGTGGGGATATGAATTTTTTTTTATTTTTTATTGTTATGTTAATCACCATACATTACATCATTAGTTTTTGATGTAGTGTTCCATGATTCATTGTTTGTGCATAACACCCAGTGCTCCACACAGAACGTGCCCCATCACCAGGCTAACCCATCCCCCC
>NW_027397063.1:134494339-134500714 GCF_003265705.2 Callorhinus ursinus | reverse complement strand
CTAGAACCCTCAGTTTGTTTTTCAGAGTCCATCGTCTCTCATGGTTCCTCGCCCCCTCCGACTTACTCCCCTTCATTCTTCCCGTCCTGCTATCTTCTTCTTTTTCTTTTTTCTTAACATATGTTGCATTATTTGTTTCAGAGGTACAGATCTATGATTCAACAGTCTTGCACAATTCACAGCGCTCACCATAGCACATACCCTACCCACTGTCTATCACCCAGCGACCCCATCCCTCCCACTCCCCACCACTCCAGCAACCCTCAGTTTGTTTCCTGAGATTAAGAATTCCTCATATCAGTGAGGTCATATGATACATGTCTTTCTCTGATTGACTTATTTCACTCAGCATAACACCCTCCAGTTCTATCCACATCGTTGCAAATGGCAAGATCTCATTCCTTTTGATGGCTGCATAATATTCCATTGGGTATATGTACCACATCTTCTTTATCCATTCATCTGTTGATGGACATCGTGGCTCCTTCTGCACTTTGGCTATTGGGGACATTGCTGCTATAAAGGTTGGGGTGCATGTACCCCTTCAAAACCCTACATTTGTATCTTTGGGGTAAGTACCCAGTAGTGCAATTGCTGGATCGTATGGTAGCTCTATTTTCAACTGTTTGAGGAACCTCCATACTGTTTTTCAGAGGGGCTGCACCAGCTTGCATTCCCACCAACAGTGTAGGAGGGTTCCCCTTTCTCCACATCCCCGCCAACATCTGTCAGTTTCCTGACTTGTTAATTTTAGCCTTTCTGACTGGTGTGAGGTGGTATCTCATTGAGGTTTTGATCTGGATTTCCCTGATGCCGAGCGATGTTGAGCAATTTTTCACGTGTCTGTTGCCCATCATTTGGGCTTCTATATCGCTGATTCTCTCTTCTGCCTCATTTATCCTAGCAGTTAGTGCCCCCATTTTTGATTGCACCTCATTAATAGCCTTTTTGATTTCGACTTGGTTAGATTTTAGTTATTTTATTTCCCCAGAAAGGGTTTCTCTAACAACCTCCATGCTTTTTTCAAGCCCAGCTCGTATCTTTAAAGTCGTGATTCTGAACTCTAGGTCCGACATCGTACTAATGTCCGTATTGAGTAGGTCCCTGGCTGACGGTACTACCTCTTGTTCTTTTTGCTGAGGTGATTTTTTTCGTCTTGTCATTTTGTCCAGAGGAGAATAGATGAATGAGAGAACAAAATGCTAACAGGTTAACAACGTCCCCAGCAAATATACTGTATACAAATCAGAAAAGACCTGAAAACCTGAAACCAGGGGAAAAGAAAGGGAAAGAAAGAAAAAAGAAAGGGGAAAAAAAAAGAAAAAGAAAAAGATAAAAACAAACAAAAACAGAACAAAACAAAACAAAACAAAAAACAGAATATGATCAAATATCATCAGGCTAGTGCATAGATCAGTGCCACACACTAGATTTTGGGTGTATTTTGGTCTGTTAGAAGAAAGTGCCTCCTAAAATTTTAAAGGAAGAAAGACTTATATATGTACAAAATAAGGGTTGATACAATGAAGGGATGGAAGATGACTGTAAAGATGAAAATTATAAAAGGTTTTGTAAATGGAATTGATAAGAAGTTGTTTGAAAGATGAAAGAAGAAGATTTAAAAAAAAGAAAAGTAAAGAAAAAAAAGGGAGAGACTGTGATCAGGCAGGAGACTAGAACAAAGCCATACACTAGTGATTTAGGGTATATTTTGATCTATTAGAAGAAACTGTATCTCAAAATTTTAAAGAGAGAACAACTTATATATATATGCTAAAAATAAGGTTAACTACTATGAAGGGATAAAATATGACTCTAAAAATGAAAAATAAAAAATGTTTTTTTAAAAAAGGGATTGATAAGATGTTGGTTGAAAAAGGGAAAAAGAAAAATTCAAAAAAAACCCCCAAAAAACAGTTAAAAAAATTAACTTTGGAAAACTAATGAATCATGGCAAAAAAGCCATGAATTCTATGTGCAGTATTCCCCTAGCGCAGGAGTTCTCCCGTTCTCCTTGATCGGTAAACTTGATCTTGGCTTGCTGGCTGTTCCTGCTGATCTTCTGGGGGAGGGGCCTGTTGCTGTGGTTCCCAAATGTCTTTGCCGGAGGCGGATTTGTCCCGCCCTTGTCGGTCTGGGCTAAGCAAGCTGCTCGGGTTTGCTCTCAGGAGCTTTTGTTTCCTCCAAGCTCTCGGTACAGCTTTGGAGGACCAGGGTGAAAATGGTGGCCTCCCACTCTCTGCCAGGAGGAGCTGAGAACTCGGGGCCCCGCTCCTCAGTGCGCCCCCAGAGAAAAGCAGTCAATCACTCCCATCTCCCCAGTCTCCGGCTGCACTCCGTACTCACCCGGCCTGTGACCGAGCGTTTCTATCTCTGGCACCTGACCCCGTGTGGAGTCCCCAAACCCAGCAGATCCCTGCGGTGCGTTCCCGCGCCGCTCCACCTTGGGGAGGAAGGGGAGTCTCCCCGGCTCTGCTGCTTATTGGGTCCCTGCTGCAGGTGCAGTGGCCTGACTGGGCCGCGGATCACAGTTCATGGCAACCCCGAGCTGAGAGCCTGCGCCTCGGCTCCGTCTCTGCAGCCGGCTTCCCCGCTCCGATACCTGGGAGCTCTGCCGCACTCAGGCACCTCCAGTCTTTCTGTGACCCCGAGGGTCCTGAGTCCACACTGTCTCGCGAGGTTTCCACCTCCCGCTTAGCCACTGCAGTGACTTCCCTCAGTGGAACTGACTTCTAAAAGTTCCAATTTTGTGCTCCGCGGCTCTAGCACTTGCCAGAAGCGGCCGATGGAGACCCCCTCCCCCGCCGTCTATCCTCCCGAATATCGCCTCGGATTCACTTCTCTGCACGTCCTATCTTCCAGTAAGTGGTCGCTTCTCTGTTCAGAGAGTTGTTGCTACTCTCTTCTTCGATCTCCTGTTGAGCTCGTAGGTGTTCAGAATGATTTGATCCCTATTCAGCTGAATTCCTGAGACCAGACAAAATCCAGGTCTCCTACTCTTCCGCCATCTTGCTCCGCCCCACCCCGCGGATATGAATTTTAAGACATGGTCCATGACTTGTAGGAAGTCAAGTTAGAGATTGGTATGTATGTATGTATTTAGAGAGACAGAGAGAGGGAAATTGAGCCCAGGAGGGGCAGAGGGAGACGGAGAATCCCAAGCAGGCTCCATGCTCAGCACAGAGCCCAACATGGGGCTTGATCTCAAGACCCTGAGATCATGACCCAAGCCAAAGTCAAGAGTCAGATGTCTAACTGAATGGGCCACCCAGGCGCCCCTACAATTTGCTATCTTTCTTTTTTATTTTTTAAGATTTTTTATTTATTTATTTGACAGACAGATAGAAGCCCTAGTAGGCAGAGAGGCAGGCAGAGGGAGAAGTAGGCTCCCCGCTGAGCAGGGAGCCCGATGTGGCACTCGATCCCAGGACCCTGGGACCATGACCTGAGCCAAAGGCAGCCGCTTAACTGACTGAGCCACCCAGGCGCCCCAATTTGCTGTCTTTCAAAGTGGGTTAATAAAAGTTGGTTTGGAATGGTTTCCAGGTAATGGCAGGGTTTATTATCAATGGACACACCTGTCTGCAAAGGGCTGACTTCCCAATGACTCTAGCATTCATTCACTCATCCACGTGAAGTCAGCTGGAGACACATAAACACACCAAGCCATGGAGACACGGCTTTTACTCTCGTTCTTTGTTGTTGAGCAGTTTCTTTTTCTCTGTGGTTTCTTTTGCTTTGTTTTTCATGAAAGCACAGCAGGTACAACCATTTTAACTCCGTTCCCGGCTGAGATCTTCCTTTGTAAACATCCCTTAAAGTTAAGATGAAAACTACTTTTCCTTTTCTGACAATGAAAAAAGTGCAATTTGCTTTTTTCTGTTCTGCGTAAAACATCAAAACCACATAGCCAGGGCCTCTTAAATGCAAATACCCTCCTAATCCCCCCACTTATATTTCTGGGTTCCTTGGGACTTCCCAACAATTCTTGTTTCTCGAAATTTTTCTTCTCTTCCTTTTCTTGACTGAGAAATTCTATCGTCTCATTCTTTGGAAATCAATGCAAAAACATTTGGATGCTTTGTTCACCACATGGGCTCTTTAGCTTTGGGGTATTGGGCATTTATTACCATTAGCAGAAATTGGCAGCATCTGATTTTGCTAATCTACAGGCATAGAGAGAATTGGGAACTGGGTATGCATATCATTATGACCTGAGACACATATAACCATTCTTTGTACATACAGATTTTAGCAAGCACAACATATTTATAATTACATTGGAATTCTTTGGATTGAAGCAAAGATAGAGAGTCGGTTTGAAAAGCTACTTTTTTTTGCAGGGAGAGGCTAAAATAGTCTATTGCTTTGGGCCCTAGTTCTAGAAAGGAATGGAATTAAAAGGGAATAAGGAGGAAACATGTACATGTACATGTACATAGCAAGTGTTTTACCTGGCAAAGCCAACGCCTCTGCTGACTCCATTAGCATCTCTTAGTATTCTTGTGGAAATGACGTGTCCGAAGGGTTTCAGCATATTTTCAAGTTCCTGCTCATCCATAGAAATGGGGAGATTTGAGATGTATAGGTTTGTTGGGTCTTGCTCTTGTTGCTAAGGGAAGGAAAGAAACAAATGCATTAGGTTCTGAATATTGAAAAACCTACTGCACAAATGGATAGACTTTTGCTTGAACTGCAACATGGATTCTCAACTTCAACATACTCCTGAACATTCTTTTACTAAGGGCAATACTTCTTTTCAACGAATTCCCTTCTTGCTGAGTGTTTCTCATAGAAACAATGTCATAAATGAAAAGCAAGCTTTCTGCCCAGCCTCCTTAGGAAAGAAAAATAAACTTTTTTAAAAAAAAATTATTTATTTATTTGAGAGAGAGAGAGAGAAAAAAACAGCATGAGAGGGAAGAGGGTCAGAGGGAGAAACAGGCTCCCCGCTGAGCCGGGAACTCGATGTGGGATTCGATCCCAGGACTCTGGGATCATAACCTGAGCCGAAGGCAGTCGCTTAACCAACTGAGCCACCCAGGCACCCAGAAAAATAAACTTTTATTGCAAGTGAACTAAGGAAACATGTGTATTCTTTTCCATTACCACTAACTACTGCTTCTACTCTCACTGCTCCAATTACCATCACTACTAGTTACAAACGTTGCATTTAGTGAGCACTCATTATAGGGTTAAGCATGTTTTACACAGTTAACATGCATTATTTTATTCAATATTCCTAATAAATAGAATTGTTATCATTTTACAGAAGACAAAACTGATCCCTAACTTGTCCAAGTTATAGTGTTCATAAGTATCAAAGCCAGGGCTCAACTCTGGGGCTATCACCAAAGTCTGTGGGGTATCACATAAGTCCATAGGCTTCACTGTCCTGCTCTACTACCTTCCACTTGACAAAAAGGCTGGGGGGAGGATGGGAACCACATCGGCCTCAGCATCACTGTGGAATTTGCTAAAAATGCAAATTCTCAGGCCTTACCCCAGAATCACTGAATCAGAAACTTGAGGGTGAGACAAGCAATCTGTGTTTTGACCAGCCCTCCAGGTGATTCTGATGACTGGGCAAGTTTGGGAACTGCTATCCTATACATACATGTTGATGTTTGAGTGAGATTATGATGTCTATCATTTTCTAATCCAATAGCAATAGTGCTAAGTACATTTCCTTAATAGAATGGGAACCCAAACAATCACTAGCATTATCTCTATGTCCATGAATGTTCTCTCTTTCACACAATGAATTAGGGTTGGGACTTAGCTGTCTATATGTATCAAGATAAAACAGCCATAAACCTGACATATTAGCCATTAAGATCAAAATATATCATATATGTAACTGCACCTTTATGTTTTAACCAAAACAACAACCTTAACTTCAAGGATAAGCAAGATTAGATTGGAAAAAGAAATTCTGGAATCTATAGGAAATGACATTATGGGACACTGAAACATCTTTTGTAAAGATATCTCATATTCTATAGAAAATTTGAGGTTTTAGGACAATGAAAAAAATACAAGCAAGATTCCAAATATTATTTCAAGACAAAAAATAATTTTGGTATGAAACTATTGTTTTTAACAGTTCTAAATATTCAGATTGGTCATAATATTTTTATTAAGCTTTGAGATTAATAAGATGTATTATTACATTAAATTTTTTAACAGTTTAGTTTAGTTTATCACCATGGAAAATGGTAAAAATAAACATATAATCATTCAGAAAAAGACAACACAGCTTTAGTGTTTAGGAACAGTGTAAGTGTAGAAACTGTGCAACTGTAGTTAGTTTCTCTCCCCCTCTCTAACACACACACACACACACACACACACACACACACACACACACACACA